>NC_091979.1:126001549-126321387 GCF_044704955.1 Pristiophorus japonicus | reverse complement strand
TCTACCCTACTTAAACTTGAGGTGATCTAAAACTCGGCAACCTGTATCTTAACTCACGCCAAGTTCCACTCACCCATCACCCCTGTGCTCACTGACCTGCATTGGCTTCCAGTTAAGCAACGCCTTGATTTCAAAATTCTCATCCTTATTTTCAAATCCCTCTATGGCCTCGTCCCTCCCTATCTCTGTAATCTCCTCCAGCCCTATAACCCACCAAGATGTCTGCGCTCCTCTAATTCTGCCCTCTTGAGCATCCCTGATTATAATCACTCAGCCATTGGTGGCCGTGCCTTCTGTTGCCTAGGCCCCATCTTTGGAATTCCCTGCCAAAACCTCTCTGCCTCTCTATCTCACTTTCCTCCTTCAAGACGATCCTTAAAACATACCTCTTTGACCAAGCTTTTGGTCACCTGGCTGATTTCTACTTCTGCGGCTCGGTGTCAAATTTTTATCTCATAATACTCCTGTGAAGCGCCTTGGCACAATTCACTACGTTAAAGGTGCTATATAAATACACGTTGTTGTTGTTGTAATTAAGGGTGCATTTACACTACAACCACGGTGTTGGTGCACTGAGGTCGTAGTTATATTATAAATGCAACCAAAATTAAGAGTCAGGACTCAACTTGACACTAGTGCAAAGTAGACTGAGAATTACTGGAGGAGAGAATCAAGTTTACCATCAGTATTAAGCAAAACCACTTTGGAGAGCAAAACTGCACTCTCATAATGATTTTTTTGTATTATTACCAGTAAATTTATAATCTACAGATGAAAAATAAATTGCAGGAAATACACAAGACTCAGTTCTGTTTGGAATTTCCCTTGGTTCTTTTTAAGGCATTCATTTCCTGGCCTTTGCCCATAAGATCGATCATCATCATCATAGGCAGTACCTCGAAGCGAGGATGACTTGCTTCCATGCCAAAAAGGGATGAGTTCACTGGTGTCTCAATGAAGGACCTAATATTCCAGGTCCTGAACTACATTGTGAATGGTGGAAGATGCTTGTGCTTGGATTTTTTTCATGTGTGGTGGCCGTTGCACACCAGCCACCACATGGGTTTGACAGAGCTAGGTCTTGGTCCAGTGACAAGGATTACTAAGACTAACTGGAGACCAGCTCTGCTGCACAGACTGAGCGCGCACACATATCACAGTGTGGGCTGGCCTGTGCTGCCCTTGGGCCCTCGCCGCTTCTGAGCCCCAGATTCATGCCTCTCTTGGGCCCCAGTCACTTCCCTCTATGGACTCTTGCCGCTCCTTCGCCCCTCCTGCTGTGCCTGCCCGCACTGCAATTAGCGATCTGGCTTCATAGCCGTCGCCCTCCTGCAGCAGCATGCGCTGCTCCCTGCAGTGCTATACCGCAGTATGCTGCTCCCTCCAAGATCCATTTCAGTAGTCTAGAATCATAGAATCTTACAACACTGAAGGGAACCAATTGGTCCATTGTGTCTGTGCCGGCTGTTTGAAAGAGCTGTCCAATTTAGTCCCACACCCCAGATTTTTCCCCAGAACCCTACAAATTAGTTCCCTTTAAATACATGTCCAATTGCCTTTTGAAAGTTCTATGGAATCAGCTTCTCCCACTCTTTCAGGTCGTGCGTTCCAGATCATAAACAATCATAAGAACATCAGAAATAGGAACAGGCCATAATGGCCCCTCGAGCCTGCTCCGCCAGTTAACACAATCATGGCTGATCCAATCATGGACTCAGGTCCACTTCCCTGCCCGCTATCCATAACCTCTTATTCCCTTATCATTTAAGAAACTGTCTATCTCTGTCTTAAATTTATTCAATGTCCCAGCTTCCACAGCTCTCTGAGGCAGCGAATTTCACAGATCCACAACCCTCTGAGAGAAGACATTTTTTCTCATCTTTTAAATGGGTGGCCCCTTATTCTAAGATCATGCCCTCTAGTTCTAGTCTCTCCTATCAGTGGAAACATCCTCTCTGCATCCACCTTGTCAAGCCCCCTCATAATATTATACGTTTCGCTAAGATCACCTTTCATTCTTCTGAATTCCAATGAGTAGAGGCCCAACCTACTCAACCTTTCCTCATAAGTCAACCACCTCATCTCCAGAATCAACCTTGTGAACCTTCTCTGAACTGCCTCCAAAGCAAGTATATCCTTTCGTAAAAGGAAACCAAAACTACACGCAATATTCCAAGTGTGGCCTAACCAATACCCTGTATAACTGTAGCAAGACTTCCCTGCTTTTATACTCCATCCCCTTTGCAATAAAGGCCAAGATTCCATTGGCCTTTCTGATCACTTGCTGTACCTGCATACTATCCTTTTATGTTTCATGCACAAGTACCCCTAGGTCCCGCTGTACTGCAGCACGTTGCAATCTTTCTCCATTTAAATAAAACTGGCTCTTTGATTTTTTTTTCTGCCAAAGTACATGACCTCATACTTTCCAATATTATACTCCATCTACCAAATTTCTTCCCACTCACTTAGCCTGTCTATGTCCTTTTGTAGATTTTTCTGTGTGAAATAATTTCTCTTAATTTCCCCTCTACTTTTGCCAATTCTTTTAAATCTATGACCTCTGGTTACCAACCCATTTGCCAGAGGAAACAGTTCATATATGCTCAATCAAAACACCACATAATTTTGAATACCTCTATTAGGTCGCCCCTTAACCTTCTCTGCTCTAAGGAGACCAATCCCAGCTTCTCCAATCTCTTCACATAACTGAAGTCCCTCATTCCTGGTATCATCCTGGTAAACATCTTCTGTACCCTCTCCAAGGCCTTGACATCCTTCCTAAAGTGTGGTGCCCAGAATTGTGCACAATACTCCAGCTGGGGCCTAACCAGTGATTTATAAAAATTTAGCATGACTTCCACGTTTTTGTATTCAACATCCCTATTTACAAAGCCAAGTATGCCATATACTTTCTTAACTGCATTAGCAACTTGTCTACCACCTTCAAAGATTTGTGAATATGCACCCCCAGATCCCTCTGCTCTTGTACTCTGCTCAATATCGTATCATTTAGATTATACTGCCTCTCCATGTTGTTTCTCCCAAAGTGCATCACTTTTCACTTACCCACATTAAATTGAATATGTAATGGATCTGCCTATTGACAAGTCTGTCTATGCCCACCTGAGGTCTGCTACTCTCCTGCTCACTACGTTACCAAGAATTGTATTAGCAGCAAACTTCAAAATTGTATTACCTATACCCAAGTACAGGTCATTTATATATAATAGAAAAGCAACGGTCCCAATACTGACCCCTGGGGGACCCTCCTGCATACTTCTCCCCAGTCAGAAAAACATCCATTCACCATTACTCTCTGCTTCCCATCCCTTGGCCAATTACATACCCAAGTTACCACCATTCCTTTACTACCATGTGCTTCTATTTGCTAAAGAAGTTTGTTATGTGGTACTTTATCAAATGCCTTTTGAAAGTCAGGGCCCAAGTTTGGTGAAACCTAAGTTCTGCCCAAGTACCATTCAAAGGATCGCTAAGATCCTGACGGTACTTTGGGCGGAAGTTTCGTGAAAAATGCGGGAAAGACCGCCCAGTGATAAAAATGGGCATTGCACGCCGATTCTGGGTGGCAAATGCGATCCTCAGCAAAGTACCGCTGAGGATAAAGTCGGGCTCAGGGAGGGGGGAACAGATAAAATAAAAACATTTCAAAACAATAAAAACAAACCACCAGAAATCCTTCAGGAGACCCCATGCACCTAAATCCCTGCAAAAGAAATAAAGAAAAGAAGTGCACGAACCTTTTGTTGCAGGTCTTCATACTTACCGTTCAGGTAAGACCTGCCTCCACGCGATGGTCTCTTCTCCTGCTGGAACTGAGGACCACCCAGACCAAACTGGCAACTCAGCAGGTGGGAGGACTCTTGTGGGTGTTGCATGCCAGCTCACACCGGCACACGCTAGCGGAAGGTCCCCAGCGGTCTACACTCCCCGCCGGCGTCAGGACCTGACGAAATTCGCTCGGAGGGGAGAGCACCCAAAAAAAAACAGGAACACCGAGAAAACTCGGCGCTGGCCAGCGGTATGTTGACAAAACTCGAGTTCCATATATACAACATCCACTGCACTACCTTCATTAACCCGCTCTGTTACTTAAGTAAAGAACTCAATCAGGTTAGTCAGACACAATTTGCCTTTAACAAATTTATGCTGGCTGTCCCTTATTAGCACATATTTCTCCAAATGACAATTACATTGACTCTACTGCCCATTAATTAAACATACACTGGGATGCCCTTGATGACCCATCCCTTGATAATAGTAAAAGCTTTTACAGATATATAAAACGGAAAAGAGTGACTAAAGTAAATGTTGGTCCCTGAGAAGATGAGAAGGGGGATTTAATAATGGAAAATGTGGAAATGGCTGAGACCTTAAACAATTATTTTGCTTCGGTCTTCACAGTGGAAGACACAAAAACCATGCCAAAAATTGCTGGTCACGGGAATGTGGGAAGGGAGGACCTTGAGACAATCACTATCACTAGGGGGATAGTGCTGGACAGGCTAATGGGACTCAAGGTAGACAAGCCCCCTGGTCCTGATGAAATGCATCCCAGGGTATTAAAAGAGATGGCGGAAGTTATGGCAGATGCATTCGTTATAATCTACCAAAATTCTCTGGACTCTGGGGAGGTACCAGCGGATTGGAAAGCAGCTAATGTAATGCCTCTGTTTAAAAAAGGGGGCAGAAAAAAGGCAGGTAACTATAGGCCGGTTAGTTTAACATCTGTAGTGGGGAAAATGCTTGAAGCTATCATTAAGGAAGAAATAGCAAGACATCTAGATAGGAATAGTGCAATCAAGCAGACACAACATGGATTCATGAAAGGGAAATCATGTTTAACTAATTTACTGGAATTCTTTGAGGATATAACGAGCATGGTGGATAGAGGTGTACCGATGGATGTGGTGTATTTAGATTTCCAAAAGGCATTCGATAAGGTGCCACACAAAAGGTTACTGCAGAAGATAAAGGTACGCAGAGTCAGAGGAAATGTATTAGCATGGATCAAGAATTGGCTGGCTAACAGAAAGCAGAGAGTTGGGATAAATGGTCCTTTTCGGATTGGAAATCGGTGGTTAGTGGTGTGCCACAGGGATCGCTGCTGGGCCACAACTGTTTACAATATACATAGATGACCTGGAAGAGGGGACAGAGTGTAGTGTAACAAAATTTGCAGATGACACAAAGATTAGTGGGAAAGCGGGTTGTGTAGAGGACACAGCGAGGCTGCAAAGAGATTTAGATAGGTTAAGCGAATGGGCTCAGGTTTGGCAGATGGAATATAATGTTGGAAAATGTGAGGTCATCCACCTTGGAAAAAAATAGTAAAAGGGAATATTATTTGAATGGGGAGAAATTACAACATGCTGCGGTGCAGAGGGACCTGGGGGTCCTTGTGCATGAATCCCAAAAAGTTAGTTTGCAGGTGCAGCAGGTAATCAGGAAGGCGAATGGAATGTTGGCCTTCATTGCGAGAGGGATGGAGTACAAAAGCAGGGAGGTCCTGCTGCAACTTTATAGGATATTGGTGAGGCCGCACCTGCGTGCAGTTTTGGTCACCTTTCTTAAGGAAGGATATACTAGCTTTGGAGGGGGTATAGAGACGATTCACTAGGTTGATTCCAGAGATGAGGGGGTTACCTTATGATGATAGATTGAGTAGACTGGGTCTTTAATCGTTGGAGTTCAGAAGGATGAGGGGTGATCTTATAGAAACATTTAAAATAGTGAAAGGGATAGACAAGATAGAGGCAGAGAGGTTGTTTCTACTGGTCGAGGAGACTAGAACTCGGGGGCACAGCCTCAAAATACGGGGGAGCCAATTTAAAACCGAGTTGAGAAGGAATTTCTTCTCCCAGAGGGTTGTGAATCTGTGGAATTCTCTGCCCAAGGAAGTCGTTGAGGCTAGCTCATTGAATGTATTCAAATCACAGGTAGATTTTTAACCAATAAGGAAATTAAGGGTTACAGGGAGCGGGCGGGTAAGTGGAGCTGAGTCCACGGCCAGATCAGCCATAATCTTGTTGAATGGCGGAGCAGGCTCGAGGGGCTAGATGGCCTACTCCTGTTCCTAATTCTTATGTTCTTATGTTCTTATGTATGGCTTATACTGGGATTCAACCGCAATTATATATTAAAGCCATTTTTACTAAATTTGACAAACTGCTGTAATTTGGGGCAGGGGCAGTTTGATACATAACTTAAAAGTTCTCAAAGTATAATCCCAGTCAGGATAAGAGCTTGAACAAAGTCACATGTAGAGGATTTTCCACAGAACAGTATAAAACCAGAAACTTGAAATTTGGTTGTAAAACGTTAATGTGAAAGTGGAAACAAAATGAAACTTAAAGAGCAGTTATGGTATGTGGAAAACATTTTTCTAGTTTTTTTTAAACATTGGCTCGGATTTTTGGTGCATATGCGGCCATAAGTGTCCCGCAAGTTGTGGGTTTACACATGCACGAAAACCTGCAACGTGACAGATCCTCCGCATCTCCGGGAAATTGATATTCGCTGGTGCAGGGTTGGGCTATTTGCCCAACTCTTGCCCAGCGAATGCCCATGAAACTCTTACGCCCGGTAAAAGCAGGCATAAGGCCTTCTTTTACCAATGTAAGGGTGAAAATAAATATTAAAACAATTTTAAAAAAATCATTTTAACATTCAAAGACCTGTAAAATAAGTTTGTGTTATTTTTGACCCCTTGAAAAATGTTTACATTTGTTTTTCAAAAAATAAAAGTTTTGATTCAAATGTTTAATTAAATTATATTTCAATTAATTTTCAACATGTAATGATTTTTTTTAATTTCAGTGCTGTAAAAATGTATTTTTTGGGTGATTCCGATTAAGCTGATGGGGATTCCATATGTAAATTGAATCCCCATAAGCATAGTAGGAACCCCCCTTCTGATTGTTTGGGCCTGCCTTCATGATCCTAGGGACGCTTACGAATCGCATATACCCCTGGGATACGTGGGCCTCTACACAGGTGCATGTGTAGAGGCCCAGGAGCACAAGTCTCCATGGATCCAGGACCATCAGATAGGTTTGTAGTTTTGTTGCAATTTGGAGGCATCTGTCCCGGGAAGCCTCCGGCCACAAATTCAGGCCCATTGTTCCTTTACAAGTCTGAAGTAACAGGTTTTTTTCCCCTCTTTATTCAAATTATTGAATTTTCAAGACTTTACATTGTCATTCACATATATGTTTCTTGAAGCCATTGTACATTTGGATTACCTGGTGCATGCAGAGAAAGTCATCATTCTGGATTGTTTATGGGTTGCTTGTAGTTACTGAACTGTTTTCTCTTTGTGGGAGATGGTTTTGGGTGTTGGGGGAAGAGGGGATCTATGCCAAGTGAGCCTCCAAGAACATAGCTCCAGACTGCTTGGTATTTATACAATTCCAAGCAGTGGCCAAACGACATCCTGTTCAACCACATCTGTTATAGGGAGAGCTAAATTACGTTGTAATCAATAGTGAGAGCTGTATTAGCCTGTGTGCTGTGGGGCCCCTTGCTCTCCACTGAATAGGCTCAGCAAGCATTGGGATAGATATTCTGAATGTGTCAGCTTGACTCAATGGTAGCACTTTCACCTCTGAGTCAGAGGGTCATGAGTTTAAGCAGGATTTCAGCACATAATCTAAGCTAACACTTCAGTGCAGTACTATGGGTGTGTTGCATTGTTGAATAAGACATTAAACTGAGGCCTAATCTGTCTGTTGAGGTGGATGTAAAAGATCCCATAGCACTATTTGAAGATGAGCAGGGGACTTCTTCCATTATCCTGGCTAACATTTATCCCTGAACCAACATAGATTAACTGGTCATTTATCATTGCTGCTTGTGAAAATGTGTAGACAAATTAGTTGCCTACATGAATTGAAATGGTTGGCAAGTATGCTGAAGCTTCAGTTTAGCCACATTCGGGGTACTTCCAGGGCCAGAATAACAATACTTTCAGGTTTAAGGTGCAATAAGGGCACTGAATAGGTGCCACAACTCCTGATTTAGGCAAACCTGAGACAGAAGCACTAATTTGATTTCAACATTGAGGAAGCAGGAATGAGCCACAATACAGCCGCCTTGAAATACAACCTGTCATGGACTTAAACCTCAAGGGAAGGACGTGAATCCTCAAAAAAGACACACAAAAAAGAACGAAATTCAACACCTCCATCACAAAAGTCTGTGACAATGAAACTGTGGTGTATTATCACATAAAGGGAAAAAATATACAAAAGGCAATTTTATGGAGAAAATCTTTACTTAACTTATCAATGACAGGCAAATATTTCTATCTTGCGATGTTGTCACACTTCTTTTAGCAGAAACCAAGATCTAATTGCAGGGTTTTACCTCTGTGTATTCTCAGACTGACTAGTATTGGGAATGTATATGTCTGTGAATGCCGCAGACTCTTTACTACTGGAGCTGAGGCATCCATTCCACAGGTGGACACGTGAACAAGGCATCAGGAGCAGATGGATCCCCACCGAGGCACTAATGTATGTCAGAGAAGCACTATTGGCACGAATGCATGACCTCATCTCTCTTATCTGGAAGGAGGAAAGCATGCCAGAAGATCTCAGAGATGCCGTAATCGTGACCATCTTCAAAAAATGGGACAAGTCCGACGGCGGCAACTACAGAGGAATCTCCCTGCTGTCGACCACTGGGAAAGTCATCACTAAAATCCTCCTCAACCATCTTCTCCCTGTGGTTGAACAGTTCCTCCCAGAGGCACAATGCGTACTCTGTCTACTACAGGGTACAACGGACATGATCTTCACCATGCGACAACTACAAGAGAAATGCAGGGAACAGCACTAACCCTTGTACATGGCCTTCTTTGACCTCACAAAGGCCTTTGACACTGTCAACCGTGAAGGACTATGGAACGTCCTCCTCCATTTCAGCTGCCCCCGAAAGTTTGTCACCATCCTCTGCCTGCTCCACGACGACATGCAAGTCGTGATCCTGACCAACGGATCCACCACAGACCCAATCCAAGTCCGGACCAGGGTTAAGCAGGGCTGTGTCATCGTGCCAATACTCTTCTCGATCTTCCTCGCTGCAATGCTCCATCTCACTCTCGAGAAACTCCCCACTTGAGTGGAATTAAACTATAGAACCAATGGGAACCAGTTCAACCTTCACCACCTCTAGGCTAGATCCAAGGTCGTCCCATCCTCTGTCATCGAACTACAGTACGTGGACGACGCTTGCATCTGCGCACATTCAGAGGCCGAACTCCAAGCCATCATCAACATCTTCACCAAGGCATACAAAAGTATGGGCCTTACACTAAACATCCATGAAAAAGGTCCTCCACCAACCTGACCCCACCTCACAGCACCACCCCCCAGTCATCAAAATCCATGGCACGGCCTTGGACAACGTGGACCATTTTCCATACCTCGGGAGCCTACTATCAGCAAGGGCAGACATCAACGACGAGTTTCAACACAGCCTCCAGTGTGCCAGCGTAGCTTAGGTTGCCTGAGGAAGAGAGTGTTTGAAACCAGGACCTCAAATCTAGCACCAAGCTTATGGTCTACAGGGCAGTAGTGATACCCACTCTCCTATATGGCTCAGAGATGTGGACCATATACAGTAGACACCTCAAAGTGCTGGAGAAATACCACCAACACTGCCTCCGCATGATCCTGCAAATCCACTGGGAGGATAGACACATCCACATCAGTGTTCTCGATCAGGCCAACATCCCCAGCATTGAAGCACTGACCACACTCGACCAGTTCCATTGGGTGGGCCACATTGTCCACATGCCCGACACAAGACTCCCAAAGCAACCGCTCTCCTCTGAACTCCTACACGGCAGGCATGTTCCCAGGTGGGCAGAGGAAACATTTCAAGGACACCCTCAAAGCCTCCTTGATAAAGTGCAACATCCTCACCGGCACCTGGGAATCCCTGGCCAAAGACTGCCCTAAGTGGAGGAAGACTATCCGGGAGGGCGCTCAACACCTCGAGTCTCGTCGCTGAAAGCATGCAGAAACCAAACGCAGAGAGCAGAAGGAGTGTGCGGAAAACCAGACTCCCCACCTGCTCTTTCCTTCAACCACTGTCTGTCCCTCCTGTGACAGAGACTGTAATTCCCGTATTGGATTGTACAGTCACCTAAGAACTCACTTTTAGAGTCTTCCTCGATTTCGAGGGATTGCCTAAAATGATGATGATGATGATGATGGACACGTAATATTATCTTACCAACTGCAACTGAGCCATCAGAGCAAAATAGTCCAAACACTTCCCTGAAGGGAAAAAAGGCTGATGGGTAACTGAATTTAATTTACTCTCATCCAGCTGCTACATGCATTTGAGGAGGTTACCCATGTAGACTTTCAATCAGAACAATGTCCAGTTTGAGGGAAAGGGTGGAAGAGGAGACAAACTAAAGAAGGAAAAAAGAAACACAAACAAGGCAAAGAACTGGGCCAGTCACCTTTACAATAAACTGCTAACTAAAAAAAAAATGTAGATAATACAGATAGAATATGTATTACATTAAAATTCTGTGGCAGTAACTCTGCTTGGCCCCATCCCATCCTGGTGTGGAACTTTGGTCACGATGAGGACAATAGTGGAGATAAAACTACAACAGTCCTGCTGCAACTGTACAGGGTATTGGTGAGGCCGCACCTGGAGTACTTACTTAAGGAAGGATATACTAGCTTTGGAGGGGGTACAGAGACGATTCACTAGGCTGATTCCGGAGATGAGGGGGTTACCTTATGATGATAGATTGAGTAGACTGGGTCTTTACTCGTTGGAGTTCAGAAGGATGAGGGGTGATCTTATAGAAACATTTAAAATAATGAAAGGGACAGACAAGATAGAGGCAGAGAGGTTGTTTCCACTGGTCAGGGAGACTAGAACTAGGGAGCACAGCCTCAAAATACAGGGGAGCCAATTTAAAACCGAGTTGAGAAGGAATTTCTTCTCCCAGAGGGTTGTGAATCTGTGGAATTCTCTGCCCAAGGAAGCAGTTGAGGCGAGCTCATTGAATGTATTCAAATCACAGGTAGATTTTTAACCAATAAGGGAATTAAGGGTTATGGGGAGCGGACGGGTAAGTGGAGCTGAGTCCACGGCCAGATCAGCCATGATCTTGTTGAATGGCGGAGCAGGCTCAAGGGGCTAGATGGCCTACTCCTGTTCCTAATTCTTATGTTCTTATGTTCTTATGTTCAGTTTTCTCACCTGAATTCACCACAAGCAAGGATCCTCCCTGTACCTTTGCTGCCGGAAAGAATTGATGTAAAGGAGTTATGTCAACAGTAACAAGTTAGACATCATTTCTGACATTGTCAAAGCAAGTACCTTACAAAATCTATTTATGTAAAGGCTCCTTACCGGCAGAGCCAGAATGGAGCCCACCATTTCTAGCGCTTGCATGCAGAGAGCAGAATTGTGCATTAGAAACAAACGTAGAAAATTGGCCTGTATGAATTTCTTTGATCTGGGGAACTCGGCAATAGTATCCCAAGTTTGGGAGGTCAAATCCCCCTTTGTTTATGGGAGCTGAAGGTGCATGAGGCATGCTTACATACTCTTGTCTATTCAGAACACTTGGAGAAGCATCTACCTAGGTCTTGGAATTGTTCAGCTGGGGCCTTGACTGGTAGTATCTGGAATAGGTACAGGAGGCATGTTTGGGGATGTTTCAGCATTACGGAAGTAAACATAAGAACATAAGAACATAAGAATTAGGAACAGGGGTAGGCCATCTAGCCCCTCGAGTCTGCTCCGCCATTCAACAAGACCATGGCTGATCTGGCCGTGGACTCAGCTCCACTTACCCGCCCGCTCCCCGTAACCCTTAATCAACTTATTGGTTAAAAATCTATCTGTGACTTGAATACATTCAATGAGCTAGCCTCAACTGCTTCCTTGGACAGAAAATTCCACAGATTCACAGCCCTCTGGGAGAAGAAATTCCTTCTCAACTCGGTTTTAAATTGGCTCCCCCGTATTTTGAGGCTGTGCCCCCTAGTTCTAGTCTCCCCGACTAGTGGAAACAACCTCTCTGCCTCTATCTTGTCTATCCCTTTCATTATTTTAAATGTTTCTATAAGATCACCCCTCATCCTTCTGAACTCCAACGAGTAAAGACCCAGTCTACTCAATCTATCATCATAAGGTAACCCCCTCATCTCCGGAATCAGCCTAGTGAATCGTCTCTGTACCCCCTCCAAAGCTAGTGTATCCTTCCTTAAGTAAGGTGACCTAAACTGCATGCAGTACTCCAGGTGCGGCCTCACCAATACCCTATACAGTTTCAGAAGGACCTCCCTGCTTTTTTACTCCATCCCTCTCGCAATGAAGGCCAACATTCCATTCGCCTTCCTGATTACCTGCTGCACCTGCAAACTAACTTTTTGGGATTCATGCACAAGGACCCCCAGGTCCCTCTGCACCGCAGCATGTTGTAATTTCTCCCCATTCAAATAATATTCCCTTTTACTGTTTTTTTTCCCAAGGTGGATGACCTCACACTTTCCGACATTGTATTCCATCTGTCAAACCTTAGCCCATTCGCATAACCTATCTAAATCTCTTTGCAGCCTCTCTGTGTCCTCTACACAACCTGCTTTCCCACTAATCTTTGTGTCATCTGCAAATTTTGTTACACTACACTCTGTCCCCTCTTCCAGGTCATCTATGTATATTGTAAACAGTTGCGGTCCCAGCACCGATCCCTGTGGCACACCACTAACCACCGATTTCGAACCCGAAAAGGACCCATTTATCCCGACTCTCTGCTTTCTGTTAGCCAGCCAATTCTCTATCCATGCTAACATATTTCCTCTGACTCCACGTACCTTTATCTTCTGCAGTAACCTTTTGTGTGGCACCTTATTGAATGCCTTTTGGAAATCTAAATACACCACATCCATCGGTACACCTCTATCCACCATGCTCGTTATATCCTCAAAGAATTCCAGTAAATTAGTTAAACATGATTTCCCCTTCACGAATCCATGCTGCGTCTGCTTGATTGCACTATTCCTATCTAGATCTCCCGCTATTTCTTCTTTAATGATAGTTTCAAGCATTTTCCCCATTACAGATGTTAAACTAACCGGCCTATAGTTACCTGCCTTTTGTCTGCCCCCTTTTTGAAACAGAGGCGTTACATTAGCTGCTTTCCAATCCGCTGGTTCCTCCCCAGAGTCCAGAGAATTTTGGTAGATTATATCGAATGTATCTGCTATAACTTCCGTCATCTCTTTTAATACCCTGGGATGCATTTCATCAGGACCAGGGGACTTGTCGACCTTGAGTTCCATTAGCCTGTCCAGCACTACCTCCCGAGTGATAGTGATTGTCTCAAGGTCCTCCCTTCCCACATACCCGTGACCAGCAATTTTTGGCATGGTTTTTGTGTCTTCCACTGTGAAGACCGAAGGAAAATAATTGTTTAAGGTCTCAGCCATTTCCACATTTCCCATTATTAAATCCCCCTTCTCATCTTCTAAGGGACCAACATTTACTTTAGTCACTCTTTTCCGTTTTATATATCTGTAAAAGCTTTTACTATCCGTTTTTATGTTTTGCGCAAGTTTACCTTCGTAATCTATCTTTCCTTTCTTTATTGCTTTCTTAGTCATTCTTTGCTGTCGTTTAAAATTTTCCCAATCTTCTATTTTCCCACTAACCTTGGCCACCTTATACGCATTGGTTTTTAATTTGATACTCTCCTTTATTTCCTTGGTCATCCACGGCTGGTTATCCCTTCTCTTACTGCCCTTCTTTTTCACTGGAATATATTTTTGTTGAGCACTATGAAAGAGCTCCTTAAAAGTCCTCCACTGTTCCTCAATTGTGCCACCATTTTGTCTGTGTTTCCAGTCTACTTTAGCCAACTCTGCCTTCATCCCACTGTAGTCCCCTTTGTTTAAGCATAGTACACTCATTTGAGACACTACTTCCTCACCGTCAATCTGTATTACAAATTTAACCATACTGTGATCACTCATTCCGAGAGGATCATTTACTCGGAGATCGTTTATTATTCCTGTCTCATTACACAGGACCAGATCTAAGATAGCTTGCTCCCTTGTAGGTTCTGTAACATACTGTTCTAAGAAACAATCCTGTATGCATTCTATGAATTCCTCCTCCAGGCTACCCCGTGCGATTTGATCAGACCAATCGATATGTAGGTTAAAATCCCCCATGATTACTGCCGTTCCTTTTTCACATGCCTCTATTATTCCCTTGATTGTTGCCCACCCCACCGTGAAGTTATTATTTGGGGGCCTATAAACTACACCCACCAGTGACTTTTCCCCCTTACTGTCTCTAATTTCCACCCACAATGATTCAACATTTTGTTCATTGGAGCCCATATCGTCTCTCACAACTGCCCTGATATCATCCTTTATTAACAGAGCTACCCCACCTCCTTTCCCTTCTTGTCTATCTTTCGGAATCGTCAGATACCCCTGTATGTTTAATTCCCAGTCTTTGCCACCCTGCCACCATGTTTCTGTAATGGCCACCAAATCATACCCATTTGTAATGATTTGTGCCGTCAACTCATTTACTTTATTTCGAATGCTGCGTGCGTTTAGGTAGAGTGTTTTAATACTAGTTTTTAAACCATGATTTCTAGTTTTGACCCCTCCTGCAGCCCCTTTATATTCAGTGGCCCTTTTTGTTTTTTGCCTTGGGTTTCTCTGCTCTCCACTTTTACTCATCTCCTTTCTGTCTTTTGCTTTTGTCTCCTTTTTGTTTCCCTCTGTCTCCCTGCATTGGTTCCCATCCCCCTGCCATATTAGTTTAAATCCTCCCCAACAGCACTAGCAAACCCTCCCCCGAGGACATTGGTTCCAGTCCTGCCTAGGTGCAGACTGTCTGGTTTGTACTGGTCCCACCTCCCTCAGAACCAGTTCCAATGCCCCAGAAATTGGAATCCCTCCCTGCTGCACCACTGCTCAAGCCACGTATTCATCTGGGCTATCCTGCGATTCCCACTCTGACTAGAACGTGGCAGTGGTAGCAATCCTGAGATTACTACTTTTGAGGTCCTACGTTTTAATTTAGCTCCTAGCTCCTTAATTCGTCTCGTAGGACCTCATCCCTTTTTTTACCTATATCGTTGGTACCAATGTGCACCACGACAAACTGGCTGATCACCCTCCCTTTTCAGAATGTCCTGCATCCGCTCCGAGACATCCTTGACCCTTGCACCAGGGAGGCAACATATCATCCTGGAGTCTCGGTTGCGGCCGCAGAAACACCTATCTATTTCCCTTACAATTGAATCCCCTAACACTATCGCTCTCCCACTCTTTTTCCTGCCCTCCTGTGCAGCAGAGCCAGCCACGGTGCCATGAACTTGGCTGCTGCTGCCCTCCCCTGATGAGTCATCCCCCTCAACATTACTCAAAACGGTGTATCTGTTTTGCAGGGGGATGACCGCAGGAGACCCCTGCACTACCTTCCTTGCACTGCTCTTCCTGTTGGTCTTCCATTCCCTAGCTGGCTGTGGACCCTTCACCTGCGGTAAGACCAACTCGCTACACGTGCTATTCACGTCATTCTCAGTATCGTGGATGCTCCAGAGTGAATCCAACCTCAGCTCCAATTCCGCAACGCGGTCTGTCAGGAGTTGGAGGCAGATACACTTCCCGCACACGTAGTCGTCAGGGACACCGGAAGTGTCCCTGAGTTCCCACATGGTACAGGAGGAGCATATCACGTGACCGAACTCTCCTGCCACGACTTCACCCTTAGATACACTTAAATTGGCAACAACAATGCTAAAGTTTACTCATTGTTATAGAAGAGAAAAGAGAAAAACTACTCACCAATCACCAGCCAACCACTTACACCCTTGGCTGTGACGTCACCTTTCTGTTTCTTTCTATTTCTTTTTTGCCTTCTCCCTGTAGCTGCACCGGCTCGCCTCAGCGATGCACCTCCTCGACGCTGCTCCCGACTGCCGCCGCGTTGGGCCTTTATTGGCCTCTCGCCGACCCCGGAACTCACGTCTCTCCATGCACCTCCTCACGCTGCATGAAAACATTCAGCAGGCCCTTGAACATTCCCAGATTGGAGGTTTCTTCCTGCCAGATGCTTCTCACTGGGAAGAGGAGGTTGGATCGGCTTGGGAGTTCAAGGCAAATGGCAAAGTCTAGTAGTTGGCAAACTCCCTATTCATCTCAGTGGGGTCAGTGGCAGCAATGCCATCAGTTTGCTTAACTGGTAAAACAGTTGCGATTTGCATTTGCAGCCGTCAGGTGTGTGTTATCAGCCTCCCCAGTTTATTATCCTGTTCATTGTATTTGGCTATAGCATATGAGAGGATATTCTCATCACCCACTAACAACAAGCTGTTCAATTCCCCTCTGGCCTGTAGCATGGCCCTTTTAGTGCTCTTCATTTGATATTTGTTGTGTTGGATTTCTAACTCTTGTATCAATATTTTGAGCTTACTTAGGCTATCAAACTATTTGCAGAGGTGAAATTGACAATGTGACCCCCAAAGGACTAGCTTGGTGGTTTCCTAAAGTAATGCAGGGGAGATCTGTGCTGTATGTTTTTTATTTGTTTCTAGAATGTGGGCATCACTGGCAAGGCCAACATTTATTGCCTATCCCTAATTGCCCTTGAGAAGGTGGTGGTGAGCCACCTTCTTGAGCCGCTGCAGTCCATGTGGTGAAGGTACTCCCACAGTGCTGTTAGGGAGGGTGTTCCAGGATTTTGACCCAGTGACAATGAAGGAACGGTGATATATTTCCAAGTCAGGATGGTGTGTAACTTGGAGGGGAACTTGCTGGTCATGGTGCTCCCATGCACCTGCTGCATCTTTCCTTCTAGGTGGTAGAGATCACAAGTTTGAGAGGTATTGCCGAAAAAGCCATGGTGAGTTGCTGCAGTGCATCTTGTAGATGGTACACACTGCAGCCATGGTGGTGGAAGGAATGAATGTGGCGGATGAGGTGCCAATCAAGTGGGTTTGCTTTGTCCTGGATGGTGTCGAGCTACTTGAGTATTGTTGGAGCTGCACTCATCCAGGCAGTCAAGGCAACAGAACCATTGTTTCAGCACCCCATGGTCCGCTCGATGACGTTCCTAGTAGCAGCATGGCTCTCATTATATGAGGTTGACCACAAGTGTGGGGTTGCGAAGGGGAGTCATCAGCCAGATGCAGATCGGATGGCTCTTGTTGCCTACCAGCCACTCTAGTGTTTGATGTGGTGGCTGGAAGATTGCTGGCACAGCGACTGGGACAGGATGATGGCATCATTACTGCAGCCAGGATAGCGGGCATTCACCAGCATGATGTGCTGGGCGTGGTTGCACACTAACTGCATATTAAATGAGTGGAACCTTTTGCGGTTACGGAACATCTCAACATTGTGATGCAGTGCTCGCAAAGCCACGTGCATGCAGTCATTGGCGCCCTGCACCATTAGGAACCTGATATCCTGGCAAACCCATATGCAGGCTCCTCCTGCTTCTCTTTGTTTAGAGAGAAGACAATGAAGTCCCCTCTCCTAGCCTCTGTGACCTCCTGGATGCAGCGATGGATGGTGAACTGTGAGATGTTAGCTATCTCACCTGTTCCAGCCTGCAAGGATACGTTGGTGAGGATCACAGTCACCTTGAGGGCCACTGGCGATGCTGTCGTCGCCCTGCTCTGTGGCTGCAGGTCAGGTTCCAAGAGGTGGCAGAGTTCTGTGACCACTTCCCTGGTGAAGTGGAGTCACCGAACACACTGCTCCTGGCTTAGGTGCAGGTAGCATAAGTGCTCCCTAAAGAACTTCGGTGGGTAAGGTCTTCTGCTGAGAGCCCTCCTTCTCTTCTCCTCCTCCCTCTGCGAGAAACTTGTCTTCTTTGCTGCCTCTGCTCCATCTTACTGTCATTCTGTAGAGCAAGGGGGGCTGCAACTAGAACCCCCATGATTGGGAGCAAGTGGTGTAGTCAGAGGCCTAGAGGCCTTCCAGTGGCATCTCTCCCTGCACATATTATCAACTTTTGAAAACTCTTCCAGCAACCCAGTACACCTACAAACTCCAAGAGCCAATACAAAAGCAATAAGCAACTTACCTGCAAGTTGGATGTATCCCTTTAAGTAGCGCTATTGGGGGGACCCTTATGCAGTCAAACACAGGTACAGCTGTGCGTGTTCTGGGGAGGGCATTGAATGGAATGGCAACATTGAAAATTACAAGTCGGGTGTTAAATCAGCATTACACGCTGACTGATGTCACGATCTTCCTACTCTGCATATTGCCGACGCATGCGTGTACCGCCTGCACTATCGCCTTGACCAAGATGCCGAACATCGCAGGCCGCACCAGAAATGGGAGGAAGCAAGACGGACGCCATTTTTTAAAAAACAGCCGAAACTACCGGCACTACGGGGTTGATATTCGTGGCCTTTCTGTGGGGTATATGGCCTGTTCTACATCCATCAGTCGCAAAAAGGTCATACTAGCTACTTCCACTGGCTTACTGCATCAGCTGGGAGTCAGCACCTCTGTGGGAGGAAGGCACAGTTTAGGTGCTCACCCATGATCACTTACCTTCCATTGTGGGGCAAGCATGAGGAATGTTACATTATTCTAAACTCATCTGCTATTCACCTTTTTACTAGAATAGAATGGACAGCCTTTCTAGGCTCTGTTGCTAAGAACAGCAATCCAGCTCTTGGATGATTAAGAACAGGGGCAGTTTAAAGGGGGCTGGCAGACGGGGCAGTCACCCGGGGCCCAAGCCTAGAGTGGGGCCCATAGAGGGTCGGATTAAGGGTAAGGATAAACAGTATTGATATAAGTGACGTAGAAAGAGTGGAGCGAAGCCGCGAGGGCTCAGATGCATGTTATTCCCGACTTGATGTAAACAGACTCTGGATGCCCTTTTTCTAGAGATGCATTCTACACACAAATCGGAGGCAAAAAAAAGGAAAGAGCACCAGCAACGCAAGGAGCAAAAGAGACGAGAAGTAGCTAAATTGCTTAAACAAGATAATTTTATCCAACTAAAAACTCAAGATCATGAAGATGAAGGCCAAGACGATGCTGTGCAGTCAACTTCAACAACGAAACCACTAGTGGCACCGGACCAGGAGTTGGCTGAGTTGGAACTCCAAGTCCAAAAAGCTGAAGAAGATGAAAACCAACTGGCGCATACTGAGCTGAAAGAGGTGTAGCTTACAAGTAACTTTGGGCTTTGGGAGACAGTATCTGAGAAGACATGCAAAGCTATTGGATTGCAAAAGGTAGTGAGGATTGTCGAAATCATGATAAAGACTTCCAAAACTCGGGCGTGATTCATGCCAAGGAAGGATGTCGCCGATACTGCTCAAATTCCTTCTTCACACATGTGCACCCGCTGACAGGGGAATGCGTGGAATGAACATGTCTCTGTTATTCACCTTCAAACGGTAGAATATATTGCTTTGTTTGCAAGGTCACAGCACAAACAAGTAGCCACTTTACTCATGGGTTTAATGACTGGAAGTGTGGAGATGAGAGGATTTTATCTCACAAAAACAGCCACCAGCATAGAGAAGCCATGGTAATACTGTGCACTCGACAAGCCGGCACTGATTGTGTGGATGGTCATATTGTCTTCCAGTGTGAAAATGAATGGCAGTACTGGCACAAGGTGCTAAAGTGGGCTGTCTGTGTGATAACATTTCTCTGTGAATGAGTTCTTTCATTGTGAGGCAGTGACAAAATCGTTGGGTCTCCAAGTAATGGTAATTATCTGGGTGTGTTGGAGGTTCTCGCAAACTACGATGCATTTTTTGCTGAATACATCAAGCGGTTCGCCAAGAAAGGCAGGGGGCACACTTCATCCTTGTCTTCCACCACTTGTGAAGAACTGATTGGTCTGATGGGTGGCAAAGTACTTGTGACGATTATCCAGAAATTGTAATCAGCGAAGTTATATTCAATATCTGTTGATTCAACGCCAGATGTCACACACTCAGATCAGCTGACATTTGTCATCCATTATATGCTACCGACTGGTCCTGAGGAAAGATTCCTAAAATTCTTGCCAATAATCGGTCATCCTGGACAAGAAATAGCAGAAATAACTGGCCTTTCTGGATGTGAACAGCATCGACATACAAAATTGTCACAGACAATCATGATAATGCTTCAAATATGAGTGGGAAATACATTGGTGTCCAAACTATCATCAAAGAGCAATGCCCACTCATGTCATATACTGCAGGATGTGAATGGGAGTAGAAGGCCTATGGCCAGGGTACTGCCCAGGGCCCAAGGCACCCTTAATCCGTCCCTGAATAAGAGGTGATCACTATGCATAAGCTCCTGTGTGTTCAGCAGTTCTGAGAAGGTGGGGTGAGGGGTGAGTCTCTTGTAGGAATATCATGACCTCCTCTTCTGTATTTAGGTACATCAGCATTAAGTTTTACTCAATTGGGTGGCTGATTTCTTTGATGTCCAGAGAAACGATTTTGAGTTCAGCCACATTGTGAGTCAGGCTGAGTTGATGAACACATGCTGGTTATGTTGCACATCTGTGGTTTGCCTTACACAAGTGAGATCTCTGGGTCCAGGGCAACCCAATTATTCCCATTTCTCTTGTGTCCCCTGGAAGTGTTGCTCCGGTCCATTTCACATTTTTGGTATTTATTTAGAATTCTCCTCCCATGCCCCAGCATCTCGATCCATTTCCCCATCTCCCTGGGATTCCAAGTTGTTTCCTGGGAATAAAATGGCCAGGAAAGTAGAACTGGTTTATACTCAGCCCATCCCTTCTCCATGCTCAGTCTTGCTCAGCCAGCTGGCTGCAGGATGCACATGGCTTGCTTCACAAAGGCATCTGCTGTTGCTGGTAGGTCTCAACATTGATTCATGTAGGTGGTGCTGGGGCCCTTTGCATTTACAGTTGCTAATTTTTTTAGGTGCTTTTTCCCTGCAGAATGATACTTCTTAAATTTGCATGTGTTAGGTCATGTTTCATGGATGTTTAATAACTCCAAATAACCATGGTAATATATTTCTTCCAGTGAGAGTCCAAATTCAATTCCAGTTTTTATCTGTTTTGGGGTTCAGCAATGCCTACCCGTTCCCCCGTTCCCGCCCCCCCCCCCCCACCCCCCTCCCACCCTCTCTCCAATTTGACTGATCTGAGCAATATGCTATCTGATCCTGTGGGTTTTCAATCATTGGGGTTGTGACTACCTCCCCCATTCTTTTATCCATCTAGCTAAGGTTTTATTTACTCTCCCCCTTGACCCTGACCTTCTTCACTCCTCTCCTCTCCTACCTGTCAGGTCTGATGTCACTATAGTCAGTCTAGTGTTTGTGTCATCATCCCTTCTTCTCAGGGGTGGTGTGAATTGTGTTAATGTGGAAGTCCTCTGGTGCCTATTAGGGATGTGTAGTCATATTACCTGTGGGTCTCCAGGGAAGTTCTGTTTGTGCTTCTTCTTCCATTACCACATCCATATCACTCACCTGCCAACAATCTCGATCACTCAAGCCTCATACCTAACATTCATGTGTTTCACCTGACCCTCATACACTTAGCACCGCTGGAAACCTGACACCCACATCTCGCAGTTTGCACACACTGCCAGTTATTCAACCATGATTGCCACATCACCCAAATAGCTTGCACGACATTCACTGACACACTTCCCTCTCTGGCACACAACCAGAGATAACAGGAGGTAACCGGCAGGAGACAGGTGGCCTGCATGTCCTAAACCCCATGGAGGAGCCAGTGCTGGCCCTTATTGGAATGACCATTGCTGAGGCCATGACCAGAGACGGAGCTGAAACCATCGAAGATGGCGGTATCCTTATACCTAATCCTCCTTCTCATATCCCACTTCCCCCTCATCCCACAAGCTCTTCTGACTTACAAGCTGCAGATGGTGTAAGCATGCACCTCTTATTATCCCCCATACCCTCACCACAACCTTACCCGTGTGCCTTTTCCCTTTCAGATACCGTAGAGGTGCAACCTGGCCAGGCAGTGAAGGAGGACCAACAAGTAAGTGATGAAGAAGACACAGTATGTCACTTGATTTAACACCCGCAGCCACCAGCTCAGATACTGGCAGCATATCTTAGAGGATAGATTAGAGCTGAGATCGGCATGTGGTGAGATATTGGGCATGAGTGCGCTGCAGCCAGGGCAGGGGGCAAGAATAGCATAGGTGCCAGCTCATTGGAGAGTGAGGTCGCACACAGGTTCTGCTGCATAGGACTCAAATGAGGATTTTGATGGGGCAGCCTAGAGAAGAATGCTGATGGGTATGCACAATGAAATATTTGATGCATTGGGACGTCTGCGTTTAATATCAAGGAGCATGGAGGAGTCCGGCATCAACTTGGCACAGGGCTTTGCGCAGAAGCTTGGAGCCCATCGTTTCCAGCTTGGAAACGGTGGCCAACTCCATTGGTGCACTTGTGGACCCAGCCATGATGCAACATCTGATGGCCGATGTCTCAGCTTCCATTGCAGCACAAGCAGCAGCCACACAACGTCTGAGTGCTGCAGTGTGTAATAGAGCCACTTGATGAACTACTGATGTATATAATAATAAAGCCATGTGCAGGGCAGTTTTTGCCCAGAAGCCATGTTGTACAGTTCTCTGTATTTACTGTGTCTCAAGATACCACAGAATAGTCAATGGGGAAGCAATTGTGAAATCCCTAGCTGAAATTTTTGTTGGAGGACAAACCTGCCAACCGATAAAGGGATTGTAGAGCAGCTAGAAATATTTTTCACCGCGAATAGTACCATCAAAATCCCCAAATATGTAAACCGAAACCGGGCAGTTTTAGAAATGAAACGGGTTATTTTTTTGATTGAGGCAGGCCCCGAGGTGTGTGAAACCCAGAAACATGTGCTTGTTCCTGCCAAGCCAAAGGACACACCACTGAAGGAGATGCTAACTGTGGTGTATGAAATGATACAATGAACTCTGTACTGTGAGCCAGTGATTAGGTGTAACCTGGTCAGTCTTTAATGGCTTCCAGAAGTGAAGATACAAAGGTGAAGTTCAGGTTATATACCTATGACCCTCAGACCTCCAATGGTAGTGCCCCCTGGTGGTGGGCAGACCATATGTACATCATTCCCCCTCCTCCCTGCCCCCCAGTTCTTGGCACAAGTCCATATTACAAGTTCAGACAATCCAGAGCCCTTCGCTCTCTGGTTGACCGTTTCAGTACAATCCCAGTGCTTTCTGAGCCTCTCACGATTTGGGGCTGGGTGTTAACCACAGTGGGTTCTTCTGTTGGCTGGATGTGAGTTAGTTGGTCATCTAAGCTCGCGGTGTCTTCTTCCACCTGTTCCGGTTCGTCAGTGTGTCTTAGCTTGATTTGATCAATGTGTTTCCTGCACATCTGCCCATTCTTGAGCTTAACCATATACATCCGGTTACCCTCCTTATCCGTAACATTGCCCGGGAGCCACTTAGGCCCTTGACCATGGTTAAGTACATACATTGGGTCATTTACAGATATGTCGCGTGACACTGCGGTGCGGTCGTGATACCACTGCTGGCGTTGATGTCGGGTTTCGACATGATTGTTAATGTCAGGATGGACTAGCGAGAGCCTGGTTTTTGAGGCCTCTCTTTATAAATAGTTCCGCAGGCAGGACCCCGGTGAGCGTGTGTGGCCTTGTCCTGTAACTGAACAGTATGCATGACAGGCGTGTCTGCAAGGAACCGTGAATTACGTGTTTCTGGCTCTGCTTAATGGTTTGAACTGCCCCCTCCACTTGACCATTGGACGCGGGTTTGAACGGGGCTGACCTCATGTGTTTTATGCCGTTGTGTTTTATGAACTCTTGAAATTCCAGGCTCGTGAAACATGGTCCGTTGTTGCTGACAACAATGTCTGGCAGACCATGTGTGGCAAACACGGCTCTCAGGTTCTCAATGGTGGCAGTGGAAGTGCTGGATGACATGATCACACATTCTATCCTTTTGGAGTATAGAAACATAGAAACATAGAAAATAGGTGCAGGAGTAGGCCATTCGGCCCTTCTAGCCTGCACCGCCATTCAATGAGTTCATGGCTGAACATTCAACTTCAGTACCCCATTCCTGCTTTCTCGCCATACCCCTTGATCCCCCTAGCAGTAAGGACCTCATCTAACTCCTTTTTGAATATATTTAGTGAATTGGCCTCAACAACTTTCTGTGGTAGAGAATTCCACAGGTTCACCACTCTCTGGGTGAAGAAGTTCCTCCGCATCTCGGTCCTAAATGGCTTACCCCTTATCCTTAGACTGTGACCCCTGGTTCTGGACTTCCCCAACATTGGGAACATTCTTCCTGCATCTAACCTGTCTAACCCCGTCAGAATTTTATATGTTTCTATGAGGTCCCCTCTCATTCTTCTGAACTCCAGTGAATACAAGCCCAGTTGATCCAGTCTTTCTTGATAGGTCAGTCCCGCCATCCCGGGAATCAGTCTGGTGAACCTTCGCTGCACTCCCTCAATAGCAAGAATGTCCTTCCTCAGGTTAGGAGACCAAAACTGTACACAATACTCCAGGTGTGGCCTCACCAAGGCCCTGTACAACTGTAGCAACACCTCCCTGCCCCTGTACTCAAATCCCCTTGCTATGAAGGCCAACATGCCATTTGCTTTCTTAACCGCCTGCTGCACCTGCATGCCAACCTTCAATGACTGATGTACCATGACACCCAGGTCTCTTTGCACCTCCCCTTTTCCTAATCTGTCACCATTCAGATAATAGTCTGTCTCTCTGTTTTTACCACCAAAGTGGATAACCTCACATTTATCCACATTATACTTCATCTGCCATGCATTTGCCCACTCACCTAACCTATCCAAGTCGCTCTGCAGCCTCACAGCATCCTCCTCGCAGTTCACACTGCCACCCAACTTAGTGTCATCCGCAAATTTGGAGATACTACATTTAATCCCCTCATCTAAATCATTAATGTACAGTGTAAACAGCTGGGGCCCCAGCACAGAACCTTGCGGTACCCCACTAGTCACTGCCTGCCATTCTGAAAAGTACCCATTTACTCCTACTCTTTGCTTCCTGTCTGACAACCAGTTCTCAATCCATGTCAGTACACTACCCCCAATCCCATGTGCTCTAACTTTGCACATCAATCTCTTGTGTGGGACCTTGTCGAACGCCTTCTGAAAGTCCAAATATACCACATCAACTGGTTCTCCCTTATCCACTCTACTGGAAACATCCTCAAAAAATTCCAGAAGATTTGTCAAGCATGATTTCCCTTTCACAAATCCATGCTGACTTGGACCTATCATGTCACCTCTTTCCAAATGCACTGCTATGACATCCTTAATAATTGATTCCATCATTTTACCCACTACCGATGTCAGGCTGACCGGTCTATAATTCCCTGTTTTCTCTCTCCCTCCTTTTTTAAAAAGTGGGGTTACATTGGCTACCCTCCACTCCATAGGAACTGATCCAGAGTCAATGGAATGTTGGAAAATGACTGTCAACGCATCCACTATTTCCAAGGCCACCTCCTTAAGTACTCTGGGATGCAGTCCATCAGGCCCTGGGGATTTATCGGCCTTCAATCCCATCAATTTCCCCAACACAATTTCCCGGCTAATAAGGATTTCCCTCAGTTCCTCCTCCTTACTAGACCCCCCGACCTCTTTTATAACCGGAAGGTTGTTCGTGTCCTCCTTCGTGAATACCGAACCAAAGTACTTGTTCAATTGGTCCGCCATTTCTTTGTTCCCCGTTATGACTTCCCCTGATTCTGACTGCAGGGGACCTACGTTTGTCTTTACTAACCTTTTTCTCTTTACATATCTATAGAAACTTTTGCAATCCGTCTTAATGTTCCCTGCAAGCTTCTTCTCATACTCCATTTTCCCTGCCCTAATCAAACCCTTTGTCCTCCTCTGCTGAGTTCTAAATTTCTCCCAGTCCCCAGGTTCGCTGCTATTTCTGGCCAATTTGTATGCCACTTCCTTGGCTTTAATACTATCCCTGATTTCCCTTGATAGCCACGGTTGAGCCACCTTCCCTTTTTTATTTCTATGCCAGACAGGAATGTACAATTGTTGTAGTTCATCCATGCGGTCTCTAAATGTCTGCCATTGCCCATCCACAGTCAACCCCTTAAGTATCATTCGCCAATCCATCTCAGCCAATTCACGCCTCATACCTTCAAAGTTAGCCTTCTTTAAGTTCTGGACCATGGTCTCTGAATTAACTGTTTCATTCTCCATCCTAATGCAGAATTCCACCATATTATGGTCACTCTTCCCCAAGGGGCCACGCACAACGAGATTGCTAATTAATCCTTTCTCATTACATAACACCCAGTCTAAGATGGCCTCCCCCCTAGTTGGTTCCTCGACATATTGGTCTAAAAAACCATCCCTTATGCACTCCAGAAAATCCTCCTCCACCGTATTGCTTCCAGTTTGGTTAGCCCAATCTATGTGCATATTAAAGTCACCCATTATAACTGCTGCACCTTTATTGCACGCACCCCTAATTTCCTGTTTGATGCCCTCCCCAACATCACTACTACTGTTTGGAGGTCTGTACACAACTCCCACTAACGTTTTTTGCCCTTTGGTGTTCTGCAGCTCTACCCATATAGATTCCACATCATCCAAGCTAATGTCCTTCCTAACTATTGCCTTAATCTCCTCCTTAACCAGCAATGCTACCCCACCTCCTTTTCCTTTTATTCTATCCTTCCTAAATGTTGAATACCCCTGGATGTTGAGTTCCCAGCCCTGCTCATCCTGGAGCCACGTCTCCGTAATCCCAATCACATCATATTTGTTAACATCTATTTGCACAGTTAATTCATCCACCTTATTGCGGATACTCCTTGCATTAAGACACAAAGCCTTTAGGCTTGTTTTTTTAACACCCTCTGTCCTTTTAGAATTTTGCTGTACAATGGCCCTTTTTGTTCTTTGCCTTGGGTTTCTCTGCCCTCCACTTTTCCTCATCTCCTTTCTGTCTTTTGTTTTTGCCTCCTTTTTGTTTCCCTCTATCTCCCTGCATTGGTTCCCATCCCCCTGCCATATTAGTTTAACTCCTCCCCAACAGCACTAGCAAACACTCCCCCGAGGACATTGGTTCCGATTCTGCCCAGGTGCAGACCGTCCGGATTGTACTGGTCCCACCTCCCCCAGAACCGGTTCCAATGCCCCAGGAATTTGAATCCCTCCCTGCTGCACCATTGCTCAAGCCACGTATTCATCTGAGCTATCCTGCGATTCCTACTCTGACTAGCACGTGGCACTGGTAGCAATCCCGAGATTACTATTTTTGAGGTCCTACTTTTTAATTTAGCTCCTAGCTCCTTAAATTCATTTCGTAGGAACTCATCCCTTTTTTTACCTATGTCATTGGTACCAACGTGCACCACGACAACTGGCTGTTCTCCCTCCCTTTTTAGAATGTCCTGCACCCGCTCCGAGACATCCTTGACCCTTGCACCAGGGAGGCAACATACCATCCTGGAGTCTCGGTTGCGGCCGCAGAAATGCCTATCTATTCCCCTTACAATCCCCTATCACTATCGCTCGCCATCATAAAAAACATTTTACCGAAGAAGGGGCCCGCAAAGTCGATGTGGATTCTAGACCACGGTTTGGATGGCCATGACCACAGACTGAGCGGAGCTTCCTTTGGGGCATTGCTTAACTGCATGCAAGTGCTGCACTGATGCACGCATGACTCTAAGTCTGAGTCAATGCCAGGCCACCAAACATGGGACCTGGCGATGGCCTTCATCATGACAATACCGGGATGCATAATATGTAACTCCCGTACAAATCTCACCCTGCCTTTCTTGGGCATTACAACACGATTACCCCACAGTAAACAGTCAGACTGGATGGAAAGCTCATTTTTGTGACAGCTGTACGGTTTGGTTTCATCACCCATTTCCTTGGGGATAGTTGACCAGTCCCCGTTAAGAACACAACGTTTTACAACCGATAGGGTCAGATCCTGGCTGGTCCAGGTTTAAACTTGTTGAGCAGTGACAGGAGACCCTTCATTCTCAAAGGCATCCATGACCATGAGTAGCTCTGCGGGATTGGCGTTTCCACCTCCGGTGTGGGCAATGGTAACCGGCTCAATGCATCAGCGCAGTTGTCGGTGCCTGGTCTATGGCGAATGACATAATCATAGGCAGATAATGTCAGCGCCCATCTCTGGATGCGGGACGACGCATTGGTATTGATACCTTTATGTTCCGAGAACTACGATATAAGCGGCTTGTGGTCGGTTTCTAGCTCAAAGCGAAGCCCAAACAGGTACTGGTGCATTTTTTTTACCCCATAAACACATACAAAAGCCTCTTTCTCTACCATGCCGTAGGCTCTTTCCGCCTTGGACAGGCTTCGAGACGCATATGCAACCAGTTGTAGTTTGCCTGACTCATTGGCTTGCTGGAGTACGCATAGGACGACGTATCACCGGTCAAAACTAGACATGGGTCATACAGTACCAGAAACTTGTGGGAACACAACAGATTTCTAGCCTTCTCAAAGGCTCTGTCTTGAAGTTCACCCCACACCCAGTCATCTCTTTTCCTGAGCAGCTTGTGCAAAGGCTCTAATACTGTGCACAATTTGGGTAAGAAGTTACCAAAGTAGTTGAGAAGACCCAGAACGAACGCAGCTCCGTCACATTCTGGGGCCTGGGCGCATTTTTGATGGCCTCTGTTTTCACGTCTGTAGGCCTGATTCAGTCTGCAGCAATCTTTCGTCCAAGGAATTCAAACTCTGGTGCCATGAAAACGCACTTCGAACGTTTTAGCCTGAGTCCCACTTTGTCCAGAAGACGCAGAACCTCTTCCAGATCATGCAGGTGCTCAGCAGTGTCACGACCTGTGACTAGGATGTCGTCTTGGAATACCATGGTCCTGGGAACGGATTTCAATAGGCTCTCTATGTTTCTGTGAAATATGGCTGCCACCGAACGAATGCCAAAAGGGTAACTGTTGTAAATAAACAGTCCTTTGTGCATGTTGATGCACGTAAGTTTCTTTGATGATTCAACCAGTTCCTGTGTCATGTAGGCCGATTGTTGGATCCAATTTGCTGAACGATTTTTCCCCAGCTAGTGTTGCAAACAGGCCATCAGCTTTCGGTAGCGGGTACTGATCTTGTTTTGAAACTCGGTTGATCGTGACCTTGTAGTCTCCACAAATCCTGACTGTGCCATCCCTCTTTAACACCGGAACAATGGGGCTGGCCCATTCATTAAATCTGACCGGTGAGATGACCCCCTCGCATTGTAGCTTGTCCAATTCAAGCTCGACCTTTTCTCTCATCATGTGCGGGACAGCCCTGGCTTTGTGATGGATGGGCCTTGCATCTGGGCCTAGGTGAATCTGCACCTTGGCTCCCTTGAAGCTGCCAATTCCCGGTTCAAACAGTGAGGGAAATTTGCTCAGCACTTGAGCACACAAATCATCCTCCACTGATGACAAAGGTTTGATATCGTACCATTTCCATTTTATTTTCTCGAGCCAATTGTTGCTGATTGACGATGGGCCATTGCCCGGGATAATCCATAATGGTAGATCATGAAGCGCTGCCTCGTACAACACTCTTACTGCTGCGCTACCGATCACTGGTATGAGCACCTTGGTGTAGGTACGCAACTTTGCATTTATCAGACTCAGCTTGGGTCTCGCTGCCTTGGTCTCCCATAGCTTTTTGAAAGTCCTCTGGCTCATTATCGATTGACTTGCACCCATGTCTAACTCCATGGATACCAGCATGCCGTTTAATTTTACCTCCATCATTATCAGTTGGCTCTTTGTTAGGAACGCACATACGCTATACACTTCCTCCTCGGAGCTCTCAAATGCCTCGGGCTGTATCGCCAGATCTACGCTGAATTGATCATCATCCACGTGGTGTGTTGCAGCTCGCTTGCTCTGCTGTGGACATGTCTGTTGAAGATGCCCCATCTTCGCACCTCCTCTGCATACATACTGCCTGAAGCAGCACTGATGGGGTCAGTTATTGCACCCGCAACGCCAACACGTTGAGCTCGGATTTGCGCCCGATGGCGGGTTTTGAGCAGCTCCCGTTCTCTCATACGCAGTCGAGTAGGCCCTCGATGGCGAACTTTCAGTGGCTCCTGGTCCTGCAGACGCAGTCAAGTAGGCCCTGCTATGTTCAGCTCTGCCGGCTGTCGATACAATTTTGTACATAGTACTTGCCGTGGAGTTTCTGTTTTGTCGTGATATCTGTTTTGTGCTTTTCTGCATAGACATGCAAGCCTGGGCGATGGTGATGACCTTGATGAGGTCCGGCAACTCCGCAGCCAGCAGCTTACTTAAGCTCGCCTCGTGGTTGACGAAAAAGTCACGCAGCATGTCTTCCAACGCAGGCCCAAATTTGCAAGGCCCTACAAGACGTCTCAGGTCGGCAACAAATCCGCTACGTCCTGGCCTTCTGAACGAACGTGCGTATAGAAGCGATATCTGGATATGAGGATTCCTTCCATGGGTTTAAGGTGTTCCCGAACTAGAGCACAAAGTTCTTTGTAATCCTTTTCTGTAGGAAGTGTGGGTGAGAGCAGATTCTTGATGAGTGCATAGATAGTGGGGCCACAGACGGTGAGAAGAACTGTCCTGCGCTTCTCTGCATCCTTGTCTTTGTTTAGGTCGTTTGCCACGAAATACTGGTCAAGACGATCCGTGAAATCTCCCCAATCCTCTCCCTCATTGATTCTCTTGAGAATTCCAACAGTACTCATCGTGCTGTGCTCGCCATACTTTTGCATGGGTACGTATTTGCCTTGTCATCAGTTATGGTGTATGAAATTATACAATGAACTCCGTACTGTGAGCCAGTGACTAGGTGTAACCTGGTCAGTCTTTAATGGCTTCCAGAAGTGAAGATACAAAGGTGAAGTTCAGGTTATATACTGGGCCCAGCACGAGTGTACCTATGACCCTAGGACCTCCGATGGTAGTGCCCTGTGGTGGTGGGCAGACCTTATGTACATACATTACACTAACCAAGTTAGAACAGCACTACAGTCCTGAGCTTCTGGAAATTGCTGAGATTTATCGTTTTGGAACACGCAATCAATTACATGACGAGGATATCAGTGAGTACATGGTGGCTTTACAAAAGCTATCCATTCACTGTCATTTAGGAAACTTTCAGGATGGAGCTTTGCATGACCACTTTGTTTGTGGGTTGAAAAATGAACGTATCAGAAGTAAATTGTTGACAACCCCTAACTTAACTTTTGATTTAGCTTGTCAGACAGCTATGTTGCTGGGTATAGCCAACCGATACTTCTGAGAATTTCACACCAATTCCAGTTGTCAGACAACTGAAGTGAATCGGTTGCAGGTTAAAAGTAAAAGGCAGTTGGGCCTCAAGGTCTCAGCAACTGGCCAAGGTAACAGTGCATTGAAGTCATGCTATCATTGCCTGGGACAACACAGCACTCAAAGCTGTCCATATGTGAAGGCAGTATTTCTACTGCAAGAAAACTGGGCATCTTGTAAAGACGTGCTGACAGAAGAGTAAACCGACTGACAATGCTAGAAGTAGAAATCGTCAGACACTACATACCATGGAAGAGAAGCAGCAGGACGAGGAGTTTCTGGAGATTCATGTCATCAGGAGTACGAGGGTATCTAATAATGATTCGCGAAGTATCATCATCCAAGTAGACGTCACAGGAACCAGGATACCCATGGAAATCAATGCTGGTGCATCCATGAGCATAGTACCAGAATCGCTAAATCGCAACAAGTTGCGTGATTATCGACTGGAGAAATCGAAGATAGAGCTGCGGGGCTACTCAGGAGAGCAAATCCCTGCAGTAGGATGTGTCACCATACCGGTGAAATATAAGAATCAGTATCAGAGCTTGCTTCTCATAGAAGTGACAAGAGACAAGCCTGTCTTGATAGGTAGAATTGGTTGGGATCACTGAGGCTGGATTGGAATGAGATTTTTCGCGAGGAAGCGTAATTTGCAACGAAAGATAATGTCATCAAACAGTATTCGAAGGTGCTCTGTGAAACAGGCAGTCCGATCCAAGACTTCAAGGCAGGTGTTAGTGCAGAGGGACGCAAGATCAGTTTATTGCAAGACACGGCCCATACCATTCATACTCGAGGAGAAAGTTGAGCAAAAACTCAAAAGACTAGAAACTGAGAATATTATCTGTAAGGTAGATCTGAGTAATTGGGCTACATCCATTGTTGTTGTACCTAAGTCAGATGGTAAGGTAAGGTTGTGAGGTGATTATAAGGTAACCGTAAACCAGGTTCTAGAGTGTAATCTATCCAATGCATTGCCAAATGTGAACGATTGGTTCACAACACTGACAGGTGGCCAGATCTTTTCAAAGTTTGATCTAACAAACGACTACCTACAACTTGAGTTCAATGAAGAGTCCAAGGCCTATATCAGTTCAATAGGCTACCATTTGGAGTGTCTTCCACCCCCGACATATTCCAGGGGGAGATGAAACAAATTTTGCAATGGATTAAAGGGATAGTGTGTTATTTGGATTACATACTCATTTCAGCACCAAACAGGCAAATCTATGATGAGGTGTTGATTAAGTGCTCAAATGGCTAGTGAAGCAGAGTACAGATGACTGCTCATGAGTGTGAGATGTTTCAAAACTCAGTGGAGTACTTAGGGCACAGAGCAGACAAAGATGGTTTACATCCAACTAAGGAAAATCTAGATGCAATCAGAACTGCATCCACTCCCAAGAATGTCGCTGAACTTCGATCATATTTGGGTCTTTTAAATTTTTACGGAAAGTTCCTCCCAAGCTTGGCTACATTGTTACATCTACTGAATGAGCTGTTGAGAAAACAGGTCCCTTGGAAGTGGTCAAAAGAATGCAACACAGCATTCAAAGAGTGTAAAAGCCAGTTAGTGGAGAGTACCATGTTAGTTCACTATGACGTATCTAAGGAGATCAAGCTAGTGTGTGACGCCTCTCTGTACAGAGTTAAGGCAGTGATCTCTCATGTACTAGATAGTGGGAAGGAGGGACCAATTGCTTTTCCTTCATGCATTCTCAGTGCCAGTGAACGGAATTATTTGCCATTCGAAAGGGAAGCTGTGGATTTGATTTTTGGGGTCAAGAAGTTTCACTAATACTTGTTTGATCAGTTTACCATAATTATTGACCATAAGCCCCTGACAGCAATCCTCCATCCACAGTCTCCAACCACAACCTTAGCTGCAGTCCGAATGCAGAGATCGGCTTTGATTTTGTCAGTGTATACATATGTCATTGAGTACAGACAATCAACTGATCACAGTAATGTTGATACTATGTCCAGGTTGCCATTCCCATCACAAGTTACATCCAGTATGGAAGAAGTGTTCTATTTCTCATACATTGATGAGCTGCCAGTCACAGCTGAAGAGATTGGTAGGACAACAAAATGTGACCCCGGTTATGGCAAAAATGTATGATTACATAGCAAATCGATGGCCAAACCAGCTATCAGAGGAAGTTATTCATCCATACTTCATTCGTGGGGATGAATTGTCAGTGGATAAAGATTGTATCATGTGGGGAGCAAGAGTGGTTATCCCAAATCGGTTCAGATCTAAATTGTTAGGAGATCTTCAACACCAACCTCTGGGAATGTCTTTGACCAAGAGTTTTGCATGCAGTTACTTATGGTGGCCAGGTTTAAATAAAGATATAGAGTACATCATTAGTCAGTATACAACATGTCAATTGGTGAGCAAGAAACCACCACCAGTACCATTACAGCCATGGAAATGGCCTCCCAAGGTGTGGCAAAGGTTAACCGATAAGGGATTAAGGGGTTATGGGGAGCGGGCAGGGAAGTGGACCTGAGTCCATGATCAGATCAGCCATGATCGTATTAAATGGCGGAGCAGGCTCGAGGGGCCGTATGGCCTACTCCTGCTCCTATTTCTTATGTTCTTATGTAGATTTTGCTGAGCTAGAAGGACAGCAATTGTTCATAGTGATGGTCACTTGAAGTGGGTCCAATGCAAACAACAACAAGCAAAACACTAGACAATTTGGGATGATTGTTTGCTTCATACGGCCTCCTAGAAAACATTATGTCTGATAATGGGCCGCAATTTTGTTCAGAAGAGTTCACACAGTTCATGTGCAGAAAGGGTGTAAAACACACCAATGTTCCACCATACCACACTGCTTCAAATGGTGCAGCAGAGCACACAGTACAACTTGTAAAATGTGCCCTCATAAAACAAATGTTGGATCCAAATCCAAAGAAATGGCAGTTTTCATTGGGCCACAAACTGGCACATTTTTTGATTACCTATCAGAATACTCCTCATACCAGCAGAGTTGCTTCTCAAACAAAAGCCATGAACCAGGTTTTCATTGTTAAAGCCAAGTTTGACACAGTCAGTCGAAGAGAAATATTCAAGGCAGAAAAAGAGTCATGATAAAGGTGGAGTTAGAGAGAGAAGTGTGAAGTTGGACCAGAAGGTTAGAGTGAAGAACCATCACCATAAATGGCTAAAGTGGTTACCAGGAAGAGCAGTGAAGATATATGGCCCTCGCACATATTTTGTCAAGATGTTTGATTATGGAAAGGTTAGGTTTGTTCACAATGATCATATCTTACCTACAGATGTGGAAGGAGTTGAAAGTTGGGATGGTTCAATTTATTCTGATGAATCAGATAGTTTTGTTACAAATAGAGTACCAGTAGCAAATCCTACATCAGATGTACCAGAAACAAGTCCAAGAGAAAGTCAGAGCTGAAAACGTAGAGTCCAAATGTAAATCAAGGTCAGCCCTTGGAGAAAAATGCTCCTCGGTCTCAACCTCGAATGAGTCAAAGTCCTACAACAAGATCTGAAAGTTCTGTTCAAAGAAGTTATCCTCTTCGAAACGGAAAACCAGTGGTTAAGTTTAATCTGTAGATATGGGAAATAAGTTCATAACACTTGTTTGTGTTACAGAATCCTATAGTAGAATTTGTAAACATAAAAATGGGTTCCATTTGAGAAAGATAGACCAAGAGTTGTGTATACCATGCAAGTCATGCACAATGATTGTTTGCAATGATTAACTTCTTCAATAAGGAGGGAGAAGTGTAATAGAGCCACTTGGTGGACTACTGATGTATATAATAATAAAGCCATGTGCAGAGCAATTCTTACCCAGAAACCATGTTGTGCAGTTCTCTGTATTTATTGTGTCTCAAGTTATCACAGTGGGAGCTCAGACTGCAGTCATGCAAGGTCAGGCTGCTGTCACTATGGCTATGGATTATAGCATTCAAAGGGTCTTACAGAGTGTCACAGCACTCGAGCAATCTGTCCTCAAATCTGTTCTAGGCCCAGAGTTTCTCAAGATCATCCTCCAATCCCATCCATTGTGTCCTCCACTGAAAATCACCAGCCACTGGGGTAGCGCTGCATAGGAACACTAAGACAGACAAAGGCACATGGAAGATAGGCACTAAGGGATGCACAAGGGTGATTAGTTTACATTTGTATGCAACATGGCATGATCTAATTTATAAATTTGGTTTGAAATGTTTATTTTGTGGTGGCTTTTATTTTTGTATTGTGGCCAAGCGAACGCTGTGATAGTCAGTGATAGAGGGACGGTATGGTGTGGGACTGTTGGTGAAGGGAAGGTATGGTGTGGGACTGTTGGTGAAGGGAGGGTATGGTGTGGGACTGGTGGTGAAGGGAAGCTATGGTGTGGGACTGGTGGTGAAGGGAAGATATGGTGTGGGACTGGTGGTGAATGGGGAATTGGATTTGCGGTTACTGGTATTGCACTCGAATTAGCTCTTCACAACAGCCCGAGCAGAAAGGGGCTGTCTAGGTCGCCTCCTCCCTTCCTCTTCTTCCTCTTTCTCCGCCTCCTCATGCTCCTGCTCATAAGCAGTTTGCTTTATAGCTGGCGGCAAGGGCTGTCCACTCAGCAGACCACCACGAATCTTGACACCCGCTCTGCCGAGTATTGCATTATTCCTCCAGAGCGGTCCAGGCAGCGGAAACGTTGTTTCAGCACACCAATGGTCTGCTTTATCATAGTTCGTGCGGCTACAAAGCACTCAAAGTACGCATGCTGCACAAGTGTGCATGGGTTGCATACCGGAGTCATGAGGCATGTTGTTAGTAGATAGCCCTCGTCGCTCTGTAGCCACCCTTTAGTTTACCATGGTGGCTCAAATGCAGCTGCCAGGATACCAGGCATTGACCTGCATGATTCGCTGCCTATGGTCACAACCTGCTGCACGTTGATGGAGTGGAATCCCTTTCAGTTCTGGTATATGACAGAGTTGACATGAGGTTCACGCAAAGCATGTGCATGCACCCTGCACCATGGGGAAGCCTGCAATCCTAGCAAAGTCATGTGATCATGCCACCTGCTGGTTTCTGGCAAGAAAGAATGAAAGGTAGTTAGCTCTTTTTGATTAGAGACCCTCAGTGACCTCCCTTACACAACAGTGGGCGGAAAACTGAGAGATATTGCAAATATCTCCAGCTCCAGCCTTGAAGGATCCAAATGCATAAAAGTTCATCACCACGGTCACCTTCACAGTCACTGGCAATGCGGTCCTTGCCCTGCTCTGAGGTTACAGTTGTGGCTGCAGCAGGTGGCAGATTTCACTGAGGACATCCTTATTGAAGCGCATGCGTCTCAAACATTGCTCCCTGAACACCTTGGATGGATATGGCCTCCAGCTGAGAGCCCTTCTCCCCCTCTCTCTGCCAGCAGCTTGCCCTGCTCTACATGGCTTCTGCTTATTCTCCGAGTCATGCTGTATTCCAAGGGAAATGCTGATGACTGCACCCATGTCTGGGACCAACTGGTTTGTGCAGATGCCTTGAAGTCAGGAAAAAGTCCTTCAGCACCTGCCAAACCACTGCCTGTAGACTTTAGCAAGAATTTGAAAGAACTATAGAAAGCTCCAAACACTTGTACAATCGTAGCAACAGCCAGCTGAAATCGACCAGCAACTAGCCTGTAAGTACTTGATGATCCCTTTAAATAGCATGGGTGGTGGGGTTCCTTCCTGCTGCTTGACGTTGTTCAGTTGTGCAAGGTTGAGAGAGGGCATTTGGCTGGAGCGTTGAGCTGCAAAATTGTACTGCTGTTGTCAAATCACTGAATGATGTGATGATCTGCCTGTTTTGCATATTTCTGGCGTACATTAGCTGCATGCCCTCACCAAGGTGGCGTCCAGCTCAATTCACAGCTGAAATGTGCGCGCATGCAAGACGCCATTTTGGTCCCCAAATGGCATCTGTAGCACCCTAACAACGGGCGCTAACGAGTCCAATTTCGGGCCGATACTTTTTAATTTATGGAAGTTGGTATTTTCTCCCTTAATCCGTCTTTACAGCATTTACTTTTTAAATCAAAACCCATACAGCATGTACCAGCCTAAGAAATGAATCCACAATGTATAAGTCCTGAGGGATGGTGCTCCACTCCGGTTTCTTAAACATCTCACCAGTCTGCTGTTATTTTATGCTCTGAAAAACCTTTGATGACAACTGGGTTTGATTACTGTGCTGCTGATTGATGACATGGGAAAGATGCCATAAATAATGGCACAGGAAAGAGACTGTTAATATCATTTTATTGTTTCATAAAATACCATAGTGGCACTAAATGCACCAGCGAGGCTAGTTACACCGCATTGGTGCAAAAGCAATGTTATGCCATGGACACATAATTAGTAGCATCACACTCCACACTACAAAACTGAAACATCACTGTATCAGCACTACAACTTACTGAGCACACATAGTGCCAGTGAAAGCGGGAATAGAAAGTTTTCCATGTTGTTATAGAAAGTATAAAATCTAAAATATGATTTTGTCATGCTTCCCTACAGGATAACTTATTTCCTATGACCTATGTTCTCATTATAAAGGCCATTGCTTTGTACAACAGCAATGGAGAAATATAAAACCAAAAGGTTAAATCTTGTACTGTTTGATGATGTGTTACTAAATACATAATTTGTACAGTAAGAACTCATTGAATAGTACAGGAACGAACCTTTTAATGTGGTTGATGTGGTGCACATGGACTTTCAAAAGGCGTTTGATAAAGTGTCACATGATAGGCTTGCCAGCGAAGTTGAAGCCCATAGAATAAAAGGGTGGCATGGTACAAAATTAGCTAAGTGACAGGAAACAGAAAGCAGTGGTAAATGGTTGTTTTTCGGGCTGGAGGAAGGTACACAGTGGTGTTCCCAGTGTCAGTACTAGGACGACTGCTTTTCTTGATATATATTAATGACTTGGACTTGGGTGTACATAGCACAATTTCAAAATTTGCAAATGACACAAAACTTTTGAAGTATAGTGAACAGTAAGGAGGATAGTGATAGACATCAAGAGGACATAGACAGACTTGTGGAATGGGCAGACACGAGACAGATGAAATTTAATGCAGAAAAGTGCAAAATGATACATTTTGGTAGGAAGCACAAGGAGAGGCAATATAATCTAAAGGGTACAATTCTAAAGGGGGTGCAGGAACAGAGAGATCTGGGGGTATATGTGCACAAATCGGTGAAGGTGGTGGGGCAGATTGAGAAAAAGGTTAAAAAGCATACAGGATCCTGGGCTTCATAAATAGAGGCATAGAGTACAAAAGCAAGGAAGTTATAAAACACTGGTTCAGCCTCAACTGGAGTATTGTGTCCAATTCTGGATGCAGAAAAGATTTACAAGAATGATTCCAGGGATGAGGGATTTCAGTTACGTGGATAGACTGGAGAAGCTGGGGTTGTTCTCCTTAGAGCAGAGAAGGTTGAGAGGAGATTTGATAGATGTATTCAAAATCATGAGGGGCCTAGACAGAGTAGATAGAGAGATAAACTACTCCCATTGGCGGAAGGGTCAAGAACCAGAGGACACAGATTTAAGCTGATTGGCAGAAGAACTAAAGATGACATGAGGAAAAACTTTTTTATGCAGCGAGTAGTTAGGATCTGGAATGCACTGCCTGAATGGGTGGTGGAGACAGATTCAATCGTGGCTTTCTAAAGGGAATTAGATAAGTACCTGAAGGAAAAACAATTGCATGGCTACGGGTAAACGGCAGGGAGTGGGACTAGCTGAAGTGCTCTTGCAGAGTGCCAGCACGGGCTCAATGGGCCGAATGGCCTTCTTCTGTGCTGTAACCATTCTATGAATCTATGATTCTATGACGTAGCTGATTTGTAAGGGGGTGGTCCCAGGGGTCAGGTTCACCTCTGACCAACTTGAGCAGTTCGAATCGCTCCCACTCCCTTGGGTTCTAGACTCTGGATTTATTTGGGGGATGTGACAAAGTGCAAAAGACAACTGGTTTGGTGCAAAAGAACTTCGATTTTATTACAAACAAGAAAATACAATGTCAACTTATAATCACTCTAATAAAGAACAATACATTTCACATTCAAAGGGGGTTACAGTAAAAATTACATCTCCCACCTCCCAATACCTAATTCTAGCTAGGTTAGACTCCAGGGCAGGCAGGAGGGACTATCCTTACCAATCCTTTCTGGTCAGTTAGCGGCAGTTCGTGATTTCGGGGTTCATTGAATTCTGTAGGTTCTGCTTGCCGTAACCCGAACGTCGGAGAAGACTTCTTGCTGCGCAATCTTCAATTGGGTTGAGTCCGCTGACGCGGTAAGGCGCATTTTGGATCTATGGGGTAAGTACCCGGTTTTCTTCATTAGAAATAGGTTCAAAGTCTTTTTAGGTAATGTTTTCACCTGTTGGTAGTCAGGCCTTAAATTGTAGAATGGAAACTTTTCGATTCTTCAGTTTCTTCCCGTTTGAGTTTTGTTTTGAATTCGGTCGATCGCAGTGGTTTTTCGTTGTGACCATGTTGGCTGTGGTCGGTTGCTGCCGTGATGGTGATGTTCTTCCTTCCTTCAGGACTTCAGGACTTCGAGGCTGGAGAAGTTAGTTTACAACTGTCGCGTTGGTTTCTCTCCCTGTCTTGATGACATTAGCGTGGTCTCGGTTGTATAGCAAAGTATGTCATACCCTCTGTTGAAATAGGGGGCCAGTTATATGATTTGAATTGTTCTAATCTTGGCACCAAATCAGTTCAGAATTCTTTGTTTAAATTTGGCGGGCTTGACTCTTCTTTGTAATATTTTGGCGGGCTCGTTAAAAGTTAATATGTTTTGGGTGGGTTGATGTTCGAAAATTGTTTCCTGATGGAAATATTAGCTTGGTAATCGCAATGTCCTTTTGTGCTTAGTTTTTCACAGACAGGCTGGATTGGGCCTCTTTGTGATGTATATGCTGAAATGGTTTTCCAGATTTGCTATCTCTGGGTTATTTGTTGTATGTTAATGTCTCTTGTGGAGAAGGGTTCTCGAATACCCATTTCTCCAGACAAGTTAACTTAGTCCCAACACCCAGACAATCCTAATAATCAAGTTGTCTCATGTTAGTTCTTTAGGCACGCCCACAGCCTTGAATTTGTCTTTTAAAAGTCCAAAATTCGATTAAAGTTCGTAGTTTTTTCCATAAGCACCTCATGATTCCAAACTTTCCGGTAGATAGTCCCAAATTAAATTTCCTTTCGAATGAGCCCAAACACTGGGGGGTTTCTCGTGAATTTTGCATCATTTCAGATTGCACTGCTTCTATATAATAAAGAATAAAAATACATCACCAGACAATGATGCAATCACAGAGTCATTTGAACACAGACATTTCATACTTAATTTGTTGAAAACTATTGAAGAGTTTGTAAGGTGTTGAAGTTGAAGAAAGTGCACGTGTATTAAAGGGGTCAAGGTAGCTGAGGGTGTACGGGGTCCAAAGATGATGTGCAGTTTAAGGGTTAGGGTTGTATTCGCTTGAGTATAGAAGATTAAGGGTGATCTAATTGTGGTGTTTAAGAAGATTAAATTATTTCATAGGGTATATAGAGAGAAACAATTTCCACTGGTGGGAGAAATTCAGAACAAGAGAGCATAGCCTTAAAAGTAGAGCTCGGTCATTCGGGGGTGATTTCAGGAGCACTTCTTCACACAAAGAGCAGTGAAATACTGGAACACTCTTCCTCAAAAAGTTGTTGAGAATTAAAAATTTCAAACTGAGATTAATAGATTTTTGTTAGGTAAAAGATATTAAGGGATATGGAACCAAGATGGGTAAATGGACTGGAGATGTAGATCATAAGAACATAAGAATTAGGAACAGTCAACAAGATCATGGCAGATCTGGCCGTGGACTCAGCTCCACTTACCTGCATGCTCCCCATAATCCTTAATTCCCTTATCGGTTAAAAAGCTATCCATCTGTGATTTGAATACATTCAATGAGCTAGCCTCAACTGCTTCCTTGGGCAGAGAATTCCACAGATTCACAACCCTCTGGGAGAAGAAATTCTTTCTCAACTCGGTTTTAAATTGGCTCCCCCATATTTTGAGGCTGTGCCCCCTAGTTCTAGTCTCCCCTACCAGTGGAAAAAACCTCTCTGCCTCTATCTTGTCTATCCCTTTCATTATTTTAAATGCTTCTATAAGATCACCCCTCATCCTTCTGAACTCCAACGAGTAAAGACCCAGTCTACTCAATCTCTCATCATAAGGTAACCCCTTCATCTCCGGTATCAGCTGAGTGAATTGTCTTTGTACCCCCTCCAAAGCTAATATATCCTTCCTTAAGTAAGGTGACCAAAACTGCACACAGTACTCCAGGTGCAGCCTCACCAATATCGTTGCAGCAGGACCTCCCTGCTTTTGTACTCCATCCCTCTCGCAATGAAGGCCAACATTCCATTCGCCTTCCTGATTACCTGCTGCACCTGCAAACTAACTTTTTGGGATTTGTGCACAAGACCCCCAGGTCCCTCTGCACCGCAGCATGTTGTAATTTCTCCCCATTCAAATAATATTCCCTTTTACTGTTTTTTTTGCCAAGGCGGATGACGTCACATTTTCCGACATTGTATTTCATCTGCCAAACCTTGGCACATTCGCTTAACCTATCCAAATCTCTTTGCAGCCTCTCTGTGTCCTCTACACAGCCCGCTTTCCCACTAATCTTTGTGTCATCTGCAAATTTTGTTACACTACACTCTGTCCCCTCTTCCAGATCATCTATGTATATTGTAAACAGTTGTGGTCCCAGCACCGATCCCTGTGGCACACCACTAACCACCGATTTCCAACCCGAAAAGGACCCATTTATCCCGACTCTTTGCTTTCTGTTAGCCAGTCAATTCTCGATCCATGCTAATACATTTCCTCTAACTCCCGTACCTTTATCTTCTGCAGTAACCTTTTGTGTGGAACCTTATCGAATGCCTTTTGGAAATCTAAATACACCACATCCATCGGTACACCTCTATCCACCATGCTCGTTATATCCTCAAAGAATTCCAGTAAATTAGTTAAACATGATTTCCCCTTCATGAATCCATGTTGCGTCTGCTTGATTGCACTTTTGCTATCTAGATGTCCCGCTATTTCTTCCTTAATGATAGCTTCAAGCATTTTCCCCACTACAGATGTTAAACTAACCGGCCTATAGTTACCTGCCTTTTGTCTGCCCCCTTTTTTAAACAGAGGCATTACATTAGCTGCTTTCCAATCCGCTGGTACCTCCCCAGAGTCCAGAGAATTTTGGTAGATTATAACAAATGCATCTGCTATAACTTCCGCCATCTCTTTTAATACCCTGGGATGCATTTCATCAGGACCAGGGGACTTGTCCACCTTGAGATCCATTAGACTGTCCAGCACTACCCCCCGAGTGAAAGTGATTATCTCAAGGTCCTCCCTTCCCACATTCCCGTGACCAGCAATTTTTGGCATGGCTTTTGTGTCTTCCATTGTGAAGACCGAAGCAAAATAATTGTTTAAGGTCTCAGCCATTTCCACATTTCCCATTATTAAATCCCCCTTCTCATCTTCTAAGGGACCAACATTTACTTTAGTCACTCTTTTCCGTTTTATATATCTGTAAAAGCTTTTAGTATCCGTTTTTATGTTTTGCGCAAGTTTCCCTTCGAAATCTATCTTTCCTTTCTTTATTGCTTTCTTAGTAATTCTTTGCTGTCGCTTAAAATTTTCCCAATCTTCTACTTTCCCACTAACCTTGGCCACCTTTTACGCATTGGTTTTTAATTTGATACTCTCCTCTATTTCCTTGGTTATCCACGGCTGGTTATCCCTTCTCTTACTGCCCTTCTTTTTCACTGGAATATATTTTTGTTGAGCACTATGAAAGAGCTCCTTAAAAGTCCTCCACTGTTCCTCAATTGTGCCACCGTTTAGTCTGTGTTTCCAGTCTACTTTAGCCAACTCTGGCCTCATCCCACTGTAACCCTTTGTTTAAGCATAGTACGCTCGTTTGAGACACTACTTCCTCACCCTCAATCTGTATTACAAATTCAACCATACTGTGATCACTCATTCCGAGAGGATCTTTTACTCGGAGATCGTTTATTATTCCCACTCCTTTGTATTCCAGCCCTCTTGAGATAAAGGCCAACAATCCATTCGCCTTTGAAATTATTTTTTGTACCTGTCCACTAGTGTATAGTGATTTTTGTTTACTTATACCCCTAAATTTCTCTGCTCATCCACAGTTCCTAACTTTAGGATTTGGCTGGTGCCTACATCAGTGTGTGGATGTGCCGGAAGGATTTTTGGACTTTCAAAAAGGATCTGTACCTTTTTAAAATGGAGACGCACATGGGCTGCATTTCAAAATGGAGTTTGGACTTTTGGACTTAAAAGGACTGATTTTTGGTTTCTGTGAAGTATAGCAGGAGCGGTCTGTCTTTTGGGTTGCCATAGAACCAGTCTCAATGTTGAAGTCATGAAAGGCAGAGGCCTTTTCATTTCGAACTTTGTGTGATTTGTGGAATAACACCTTTTGTCCATGGGGCCAAGATGTCTGGATGGACAATGAGGTTTTCAGGCCAAATGTAACACCTCTGGACTCTTTCAATGAAGGAGCAGTCAAGAACTCAACAAACTGTTAGCACTTTGAGAACTGCTCATTTACAGAAATGGCCTACCATTGTTTTCATCAAGATGACCAATGCAGGACAGAGATGTCACCAGGATGACCAACTAACATCTCTGCGACCATAGTAACCAGGAATCACCCAGCCAGTTTTGTGTATTTTACGGGGTACAAATATGCTACAGTTGTACAGGGCATTGGTGAGGCCACACCTGGAGTATTGTGTACAGTTTTGGTCTCCTAACCTGAGGAAGGACATTCTTGCTATTGAGGGAGTGCAGCGAAGGTTCACCAGACTGATTCCCGAGATGGCGGGACTGACCTATCAAGAAAGACTGGATCAACTGGGCTTGTATTCACTGGAGTTCAGAAGAATGAGAGGGGACCTCATAGAAACATTTAAAATTCTGACGGGGTTAGACAGGTTAGATGCAGGAAGAATGTTCCCAATGTTGGGGAAGTCCAGAACCAGAGGTCACAGTCTAAGGATAAGGGGTAAGCCATTTAGGACCGAGATGCGGAGGAACTTCTTCACCCAGAGAGTGGTGAACCTGTGGAATTCTCTACCACAGAAAGTTGTTGAGGCCAATTCACTAAATATATTCAAAAAGGAGTTAGATGAGGTCCTTACTACTAGGGGCATCAAGGGGTATGGCGAGAAAGCAGGAATGGGGTACTGAAGTTGAATGTTCAGCCATGAACTCATTGAATGGCGGTGCAGGCTCGAAGGGCCGAATGGCCTACTCCTGCACCTATTTTCTATGTTTCTATGTTTCTATGTTTCTATGCTGAACTTTGGGGATTCAGGATTTATTTTTCTCTACCATCTGGAACGGGGTTCCCCGCATGGCTACGCGTCCATCAACTCTTCAGGAACGCCCGAAGTGAGTGCCTCACCGTACTGCCTGAACATAATTCTCTAGGCCTCGTCGCATGCCTCGGTTAGGCACGGTTTTGTCTTTAGAGTCGAACGGACTCGGGTAATTATATCCAGCATGCACCTCTGGAAATCCCCAAGACCGCCAGCGTGTTTGGCTGCTGAGGAACTGCAAGTGTCCAGGACGCAGGCTAACGTGTGTGTGTGTGTGTGTGTGTGTGTGTGTGTGTGTGTGTGTGAGGAGACTTCCAAGTGTGGGTTCTGACCAAACCAGGAGAGGGGTTTAGTTAGAAGGGTTTCCATTATCTAGGCTTAGATTCTGGGAAGGGAGTTGGTTTGGCGTAACCGACAGGGTAGGTATTTAGTCTAAGGTTTTAAGCTAGTATCCACAGTCACCTACTCTTTAAGCCGTAAGCAAGATGAGTAGTGGTTGTCATTTTGTGAGTGTAATAAAAGGAATCGATCTTTGACCAACCTGAACCGTTTTGTTTTGTCTGAATCAATTATAGTCTAACTATAGTAACTCCTTGGGTCCGAACTTGGGGGTTGTGGGGCTTGTGGTTCGCAGTATAATTCGGAAGACCAACCGGGTGGCATCCGCTCACGGCCAGGTTACACAATAATCCCGCTGGGGACGCTGTGCATCGGGCATAGGAGAAGACCTATCTGACCACCATCTCTCTCTCTCTCTGGGATTATCCGCTAATCAATGGGCTAAGCAGGAACTATTGGCAAAAGCTCCAAAGGGAAGTTTTAAAGCACGGGTCGACTCAAGGGAGAGTCTTAGTGACACGGGGCACACAAAACATAACTATTCACCATTTAGAAAATACTCTGATCTATCTAGTGGATCACCTCACATTTTTCCACAGTGAACTCTATTTGCAACAGTTTTGCCCATTCACTTAATCCATCATTGTCCCTTTGCAATGTTCTTGAAGTCCTCTCCAGAACAGTTGTATTTAGAAAGACATTTAATGGGTTCAATTTTCCCCAGTATTTGCTCTGTATTTTTTTGGAATAGGCTGCTTTTTCTGTCCTAACTTTAAAATCCCCTGTTTTCCCAATCAATTTGCACCAGCGTTTTTTTTAGGTAAGTTCTTTTTTTCTCAAAAGGGGGCGTTACCAGCCACCTACGCCAATTCTGACCATTTAGGCAACTTTGGCCAGCTAATAGTTACTCCAGTTCTACTTAGGCCAGCGTACGTGGCCACTCGAAAAAACCCTTGCGGACAGTTAAAGAAATCGGCGCAGGTAAGTGCAGCAGATGCCTGGACAGCAGCAACAGGAAAGGTAAGAAAGAGGGGGAGAGAGAGGTGGGGGAGGGAGAGGGGGTGGGGGGAAGCCTTTGACTAGGAGGGAGGAGACCACTTGGCATGGGGTAGGGGTAGGGGAAGGCACCGGCAAGCCCTTCGGCCAGGGCTGGGGGCGGGGAGCAGAAAATCCAGCCCAAAATCTCTTACTTGAAAGACACGCTTGTTCCCTCCATTTCAGGTTCCCCACTCAACTGAGAACAGCTCAATTGATGCAACTCCAGTCCTGGGAATGCTCCTTCGGTCCTCCTTCAGTGCTAACTGATCGGTGCCCCTGTGACTGCTGAGTTTATCGATTCGGTAGCTCACCCTACAGATGAAGATGGTGACAGGGTCAACTGCCGGCCTTTGCTGAGCTATCTGATCTCAATCGGAGTTGGGTTGGCCTCAGTGCCACTGGTTTAGGATAGGCCGGAGAACCAGAATGGCATCACTGTCTGAAAATTTGAGCCCTAATCACAAACTCCAGCCATTGAAGGTTGCCAGTCCTCTTGCTGAAAATGCCATGGAGTTAGATTCAATGTCTGACTCCTGACACTTGGAGTTCCGTGAAGGGTACAGCAGCATAGTGTGGAAATGTATTTTTATCTAAGCTGATACCACACGGTACTTTTGTGCCCTTTGCAATATATAACAAAATGGAGTCCTGGTCCTTCCAAAAATTTCTGCATAAAGCAGTCGGCTTACATAAACAGCTAAACCTGGCTTGAAATGGCTTATAGCCACCAGACAGCTAGGAGGCAAGTCTTGCTGAAGACAAGAACCCCCATGGTGCTTTCCTATTGTCTATATGACACCAGTTCCACTTCACCCCACCCTTTTGAAAGTACTCAAACCACCAGCCATTATCTCTTGTAGAGACCTCATCCATTTGATGCAAAAAGTTAACTGACCAGGAAACTGGACAATCCTGACACAATGCAAGGCAGGTAATAGCTCATTACCACACTCTCATCGAGTGATGGCCGGCTGGCCAACTAATAACCCTGACAAAAGGAAATATCTGGAAACCACGTCAGGACAAGGATGTAGTAATTAACTCTTTATCTGTATTCACTGACTGCGAGACAGAGCCAATACACAGGGAGAGGCCATAACTTGGGTTTTACTGTATAAATATCTCGTGAAACTGTACCATTTGGGAGGTGTTCACTTAGCCATTGACTGAGTGTGACCTTTCCCTTGCTAGCAAGTAAATTAAATAAACTTCTGCCGGAGCTGAAGGTGTCTGAGTCGTTTATCGGAGGTCGAGATTTCGACAGTTACTTTTTGGAGGTTCCACCAAGATACATATTCTCTGCCCTGTGAGTAAAACGGATACAGGCATAGTGCCTCTCCAGTGAAAGGCTTCAGTGGCCAAAACAAGGTGAGCCTTTTGCTCACAAGAGGTTTCTTAACTGTTGAATCGCATATGTAATCTGTTGTCCACAGGGGAGCTACTGCAATCTATGAGACTCGACATTTAAAAGCTAAAGTTATTTTTTATGATCATTTCTTTCTCAGCTCGCAAGCAGAAGCGATCTGGTTCTGGAAATATCTCGAAACAGCCCGGGGAAGCTTTCAGTAGGTAAGGTAGAAACAGCGCTAGTCGATTGAAGGAGAATTTATTTGACACGTTCACTTACTTTTCGAAAGAAGACACGCAATCATTGATTATATTGGATGAAAGACATAAATTTAGTCTAGGAGTAAGAAAAAAAATGGGGAAGGGAAGTTGTAATGCCTTGGGAAGTTGTAATGCCTTTTTTTTAAAAAAAGCCTTTGTGGGTCTCTCGAGGTGCAGACTGGGGGAGTACGCTCCCATTGTCCTTGGTATAAAATCTTGACGCGAAAGCTTCTAGCTCAGTAAGAGGATTTGTTTTTTTAGATAAAGAGTGGCAGTACAATAGTTGAATTGGGATTTTGAGATATTTCAGGTGATCTCCTTGATCAACATTTTGGGTGTATTGGAAAAATCTTGGGTTTGGAAGCCTCTTAATAAAATTATAAAACTAATACTTTACATTCTGTGATCTGTGAATCACTATAAGCATAAATGAGAAGTCCGTGTAACACACCAATTCTTCCGGTTCAGAAGCTAAATAGTGACAAATGGAGGTTTGTCCAAGACCTACGAGCTGTGAATGAATCTACTATATTCTCACAATGCTTAAAGAAGGATTTGGAATGAAGTATCCCGGAATGCTTTCCAGAATCTTAAGCAGTCCCTCACTTCAGCACCAGCCTTGGGATTACCAGATTACACTAAGCCATTCAACTTATTTGTTCATTACAAGTTGGGTTTTGCACAATCTGTGTTGACTCAGTTACATAGGGACAGGCAGCGACCGATGGCATATTTCAGTACCCAACTAGACCCAGTGGCACGCGGACTACCAGGATGTCTTCCTTCGTTGGCAGCAGCTTATTATGCTGTACAACAGGCTCAGACAATAACTCTAAATCATCAGACCATTCTATACATCCCACACTCTGTCGTAATTTTACTTACTAAATGTGCCACCCAACACCTAACCTCTGCAAGAACCATTAAATATGAAGTTGAACTGTTATCAAATCCGAATCTTATCATCAAAAGATGCACTACCTTAAATCCAGCCACTCTACTCCCCACGGAAGAAGACGGCGAACCCCATTCATGTGAAATGGTAACCGAATTAGTGACTAAACCATGTATCAATCTAACAGATGTACCAATGTGTAACCCTGATCTAGTGCACTATCAGCCCTACGAAATGATAGGGGCCAACCTAGAGGGCTTATGCAATTGTAACCCAGTTTAATGTTGTCGAAACAGCCTCCCTTCCAGACTCCTTTTCAGCCCAACAAGCCGAATTGTTTGCGTTAACTCGAGCCTGTATTCTGGCTGAAGGACAAACAGTTAATATCTATACTGACTCCAGGTATGCTTTTGAGGTATCACATGATAATGGACAAATTTGGAAGATTCGCGGGTACCTGACTTCTTCAGGAACCACTATCAAAAATGCAGAACAAGTGGAAAATCTCCTGCAAGCCATTCAATGCCCCTTGAAACTTGCCATTATCAAATGCCAAGCACATACAGGCCAGTTGAATGAGGTGGCACTTGGGAACGCCAGAGCTGATAATGCAGCTAAGTCAGCAGCTCTGTCAAAAGGGGGTTGCAGGTGTGTCATTGTTCCCACTCAGGAAAAATAATTGCTCAGACCCGCAACCCACTATTAATGACGTGTTGACCTTTCAGACACAGGCCAGTACGGAGGAGGTGGTGACCTGGACGAAGGATCAATGTTATAAAAATCCAGAAGGAATATGGGTTCACCACGATGGGTGCGTGGTGGCACCCAAATCCTTACTTCCATGGATTGCCCGATGTGTTCATACATTCACACATGCAGGCAAAGGGGGAATGGCAGATTATATTTTGGCAACTTGGTATGCACCAGGTATTTCGGCAATCGCAAAACAAATCTGTGAAAATTGTGTTACCTGTCAGACAATGAATCCGGGTAAGACGGAAAAAGTAGAATCTGCCTCCCACCCAAATCCAGTAGGGCCTTTTGTACATTTACAAATGGATTTTATTGAATTACCTATGTGTATGGGATTCAAGTATGTATTAGTTATTGTAGATGTGTTCTCTAGATGGATTGAAGCCTTTCCATGTAAAAAGGCCGATGCCACTACTGTTGCTAAATGCTTGTTAAAAGAAATCGTACCGCGCTTCGGAATTCCTGCTAAGCTTTCTGGTGATAACGGGTCACATTTCACGGGAACTGTTATAAGAGAAATGTGTGAAGCTTTACAGATTAATCAACGTTTTCATTGCAGTTATCATCCACAATCAGCTGGACTTGTTGAAAGATATAATGGAATGCTTAAAAATAAGCTGGCAAAATTATGCAATGACACTGGACTGAAATGGACAGAACTGCTGCCCTTAGCTTTGATGGTAATGCGATCTGCAACCAACAGAACTACAGGCCTGTCACCGCATGAGATAGTTATGGGACGTCCCCAATGACTACCTTTTACAGCACCATTTACTGCAAAACAAATGGACATCCACAAAATGGAGGAAAATGTGTTGAATTATTGTATTGCACTAACCAAATGTATTTCCAGCTTTCATTCACAGGTAAAGGAAGCTCAAGTCAAGCCAGCGGAAGGGAAGTGTCATAACCTGGAGCCCGGGGAATTCGTTTACATCAAAATCTTTAAAAGAAAAAGCAGTCTACAGCCAAGATTTGAAGGACCATACCAGGTCTTGCTGGCGACTAATACTGCAATCAAGGTAAAGGAAGGACCAACATGGATCCACGCGTCCCATTGCAAAAGGGCACCCGACTAGGAGGAAGGGAAGAAGGAACCAGAAGAACAGAAAAAGGAAGACTGAATAAGGAACTGTATGGACTATGGGGACTGAAGGTGCTGGGCTTGACAGGGCTTTACTTTGCATTATTGATTATACCAGGGGTACAGACACGCCACCGAAGGGAACTGCAAGTAAACGTATTTATGGCAGAGTCATAAGTATGCTCAAGAAAGAAACTTGTTGAGTTGTTGGATATGTTCCCATGTACCTGTCCACGCCGAAGGGGGTATTCCCCTGAGATCTGTCCCCTTTAACGAATCAGAAATGGTAGAATGGTTGATAGTGCAAAATAGGACAACCCTAACCAAGGTGTCAGAAACGAAGGAGCAAACAGAATGGAGGTCAGCAGGGTATAAACTTACAGCCTTCCAGGGATGGTACCAGCCCAATTATAATAATAACTGTCAGCCTCCCTTCCTAAGCATTACTCCCAGAATAGGAAATCCTGAAGGTATAATATGCCTCGTGAGTAATGAGACTAAAGGACCAGAAATGGGACGCAGCAAGTGTTCCCAAATGACTAAATGGCAAGCCACAACTAATCCCACTGATGGGAGAAAGATAGCAACCATTGGCTGGACAATGGTCCATAACAAAGCCCTTGGTGAAGGGTGGAAAGGTGAGACCACTCGAATATGAATGGCGCAAAAGGACCAGGAGCTGACGTCCTATAATTGCACCTACTTTATTTGTGGCCATAAAGCCTACCCATGGTTACCAGCCAACTGGACAGGGTCCTGTTACTTAGGATATGTGGTACCCTTTATCAGGTCAATAAAGACTCTAAGGGATGCCTTTGGAAGTCATAGATTTAAACGGGATTTGACATGGCTAAATGGAATATTCAAGGTAATGGTGCCACCCTATGGAATAGCATCAACCGAATGGCAGTTACGGGAACTGGCTAACTTAGTCGAATCAGTAGCCAACGCAACTTCCCAAGCCTTCGAAGGGGTGAATGATGAAATGGTAGCTATTCGAACAATGGCTCTCCAAAATCGTATGGCCTTAGATTATCTCCTAGCCAAGGAAAGAGGGACATGCGCATTAATAGGTGGAGAATGCTGTACGTATATCCCGGATAAATCAGAAGAAATCGGCAGTCTAGCTGAATACATTAGGAAAAAGGTAATAGAGTATAAATACACAGTTGGCCAGGACGGTATCACTTTGTGGGGTTGGGCATCGGGATGGTTGGGATCCCTCGAGAGATCTGTGATACAGGGTTTGATCATATTCCTGCTGATAGTCTTCGCCCTATATCTATTACTTGTCTTGGTTAAGTGTTGCTGTGCCAGAGTGGGGAAAACCATGTTACCTACCGAGACCACGGCTAGAGTTATGGTAGCAACAACTACTGAAGGCTCTTGTGTGGAAATGGAAATAGAGACACTGTACAAGATCAGAATGGATTAAGTTGTCCTTGTGAAGGACAAAATGGGGGAATGTGGAAATGTATTTTTATCTAAGCTGATACCACACGGTATTTTTGTGCCCTTTGCAATATATAACAAAATGGAGTCCTGGTCCTTCCAGAAATTTCTGCATAAAGCAGTCGGCTTGCATAAACAGCTAAACCTGGCTTGAAATGGCTGATAGCCACCAGACAGCTAGGAGACAAGTCCTGCTGAAGACAAGTACCACCCGTGGTGCTTTCCTATTGTCTATACGACACCAGTTCCACTCCACCCCACCCTTTTGAAAGTACTCAAACCACCAGCCATTATCTCTTGTAGAGACCTCATCCATTTGATGCAAAAAGATAACTGACTAGGAAACTGGACAATCCTGACACAATGCAAGGCAGGTAATAGCTCATTACCTCACTCTCATCGAGTGATGGCCGGCTGGCCAACTAATAACCCTGACAAAAGGAAATATCTGGAAACCATGTCAGGACAAGGATGTAGTAATTAACTCTTTATCTGTATTCACTGACTGCGAGACAGAGCCAATACACAGGGAGAGGCCATAACTTGGGTTTTACTGTGTAAATATCTCGTGAAACTGTACCATTTGGGAGGTGTTCATTTAGCCATTGACTGAGTGTGATCTTTCCCTTGCTAGCAAGTAAATTAAATAAACTTCTGCCGGAGCTGAAGGTGTCTGAGTTGTTTATCGGAGGTCGAGATTTCGACAATAGAGATTGAGCAATTGGACGAGCGACCCAGTGATCAAGAGTTCAAATCGCGGGAAGGCAACGGGCCGGTGCGTGCGGGGTCCTTTCGGCCAGGGAAAGCAGCGGGCCGGTGCGTGCGGGGTCCTTTCGGCCTGGGAAAGCAGCGGGCCGGTGTGTGCGGGGTCCTTTCGGCCTGGGAAAGCAGCGAGCCGGTGTGTGCGGGGTCCTTTCGGCCTGGGAAAGCAGCGAGCCGGTGTGTGCAGGGTCCTTTCGGCCAGGGAAAGCAGCGAGCCGGTGCGTGCGGGGTCCTTTCGGCCTGGGAAAGCAGCGGGCCGGTGCGTGCGAGGTCCTTTCGGCCTGGGAAAGCAGCGGGCCGGTGCGTGCGGGGTCCTTTCGGCCAGGGAAAGCAGCGGGCCGGTGCGTGCGGGGTCCTTTCGGCCTGGGAAAGCAGCGGGCCGGTGCGTGCGAGGTCCTTTCGGCCTGGGAAAGCAGCGGGCCGGTGCGTGCGGGGTCCTTTCGGCCAGGGAAAGCAGCGGGCCGGTGCGTGCGGGGTCCTTTCGGCCTGGGAAAGCAGCGGGCCGGTGCGTGCGGGGTCCTTTCGGCCAGGGAAAGCAGCGGGCCGGTGCGTGCGGGGTCCTTTCGGCCTGGGAAAGCAGCGGGCCGGTGCGTGCGGGGTCCTTTCGGCCTGGGAAAGCAGCGAGCCGGTGTGTGCGGGGTCCTTTCGGTCCGGAAAGCAGCGGGCCGGTGCGGGGTCCTTTCGGCCTGGGAAAGCAGCGAGCCGGTGTGTGCGGGGTCCTTTCGGCCTGTGAAAGCAGCGGGGCCGGTGTGTGCGGGGTCCTTTCGGCCTGTGAAAGCAGCGGGCAGGTGCGTGCGGGGTCCTTTCGGCCTGGGAAAGCAGCGAGCCGGTGTGTGCGGGGTCCTTTCGGCCCGGAAAGCAGCGGGCCGGTGCGGGGTCCTTTCGGCCAGGGAAAGCAGCAGGCCGGTGCGTGCGGGGTCCTTTTGGCCCAGGAAGGCAGTGGCTTCAGTTTCCAGCCCAGCCTCAGCCCTTAACCTTCGCCCTTCTGAGTGTCCCGCGATACCCTAGCAACATCAGTTCTTGGTACAGGCCTTAAGTTCCACCCAAAAAGCACAAGGCCTGTGCTGCTCCAAATTCAAAGTTAATTCCGGAGAAACTTGGATTTTTTTTGGCGCATTTGGGCCACTAAAAAGTCGTACGTAGCTCTTCAACTGCGCCAAAAATCACCCATGTGGAAAATTGGCCTACAATTTCAATAAAACATTTTATGCCAAAATTACTGTTTTCGCTGCACTACCGTTTTTAGGCCCGCTTTTAGGCCTTTAATTCTGCGCCAACGGTAAAAATCGTCATTGCACAAGGATTCACGGCACAAACTCACATTTTGGCAAATTTAGTTCGATAGCGCTGCGAGAGAGGCCTTGGGAGAGGAAGAAATCATACAAAAAAAAAATTGCAAAAAACAAAAGAAATACATTCGCAAAACATTCACAAAACCCTTACCTACTAAATCGCTGAAAAAGAATTAAAAAATAAAAACTTTAACGTCCCTTTTTTGCAGTTCTTCATACTTACTGCTGCTGGCAGGGCTGCACCAACAGGTTTGTCCTGTGGCTACTCTAGGCACAGTATACGGGCCCCCGAGAGAGCCAAAAATCAATCGCTAACGCAATTTGAGATGTTGCATATCGGCGCTCCTCTCCCTGGCGGTACGTGGAAGCGCTGCCGCAAAAAGGTGCCCCGAAGATCCCGCCGACCGTGTTTTCGCCGCGGAGGGTCAAATCGTGGCGAAAACCCGGTCACAAAATCGTCGAAATTCTAAGTATTGCTTCGTATTTATTTTTCCTCATACCAGCCAACATCCTACTGAATCTGTGTTGTATGCTCTCTAAAGCGCCAATATCCTCCCAAACTATGGTCTTATTAACTGAGGTGCTACCATTAATGTCCTGTACCCCGTACCCCAAATCTCTTAAAATATTAAATAAGAAACCTAAATGTAACAGATCTCGTGGTCTAAAATGCCAAATGTATAAATGGTTATTTATAAGTGTAGGTAGGTGCTCTAAGCGAAACCACCTAAAGCTGCAATATTTATTTGCAAAAACTTAACCACATAATACATTGCCTTCATAACAGGCAATTAAATTGGAATGATGAGAAAGAGAACTCGTGGGGTTGGTACAAGACTAAAAACTTATTTTTCTGCATAATATTTTGTAAAGATCAATGGTTGCTTTGCCTCTTACCATATTTTACAAACATGGACTTAAAGGTTTTCGGGTTACAGGGAGATTCTCCTTTATAATTAATCGTATTTATATATTTAAAGTAGATTGATTAGCATAATTTAATTTGTTATATTTAACTACAAGGAAATTAAAGCCTCTACTTTTTTAACCAAAAATGTTACCCTTTCTTCCGTTAAAGTAGAAAATCTATTTTTAATTAGTCTTATTTGCATATGTAAATTGGAGGCAATTAGCAAAAATGCTGATACACCAAACAGCACAAATATAGCTTCCATTTTTGGAAAGGTCGGTCTCATTATTTTTATTTATAGGAGAAAGTTTATTTTCTACTTGACCTAATTTACATAACGAACACATCTGCTTTTCATAAGGATAAGAATGTTGTTTCATATGCAAGAACAAGAATTTGTGAGACCAGGAAAAGGTTATTTTGCACCTCAAGCACAACTTCGTTCAAAAAAACAAATGTTTTGTTCCTTTGATTTTCTATCCCCATTGCTCTCCTGAATGCATTGATTTCCTTATTGGGGTATCGTTGGAAAGGCATGGTTATCCTCGGGTACCATAGCCAAGTGGCCATTATTATCATGGGCACTTTTACAGTGAATCTCAATAGATTACCAACCTGCATAGCAATCCCTTACTCCCCACCCTCTACTTCTTATAGGGCTAACACTGAGGCCAGCAGTGTATATAGGAACAGAAGACCATTTACCCCCTTGAGCCTGTACCGCCATTCAATGAGATCATGGCTGATCTGTAACCTAACTCCATTTATCCACCTTTTCCCCATATCCCTCAATACTTACTGTTGGTTAACAGAAATCCATCAATCCGAGATTTAAAATTAACAATCGATCCAGCATCAACTGCCATTTACGGAAGAGAATTCCAAACTTCTACCATCTTTTGCATGTAGAAGCGTTTCGTAACTTCAGTCCTGAAAGGCCAATCTCTAAATTTTAGGTCCCAGGTGCCCTAACCAGCAGAAAGAATTTCTCTCTAACTACTCTATAAGTTCATAGAATGTTACAGCACAGAAGAGGCCATTCGACCCATTGAGTTTGTGCTGGCTCGTTCGAAGAGTAATCCAGTTAGTCCCACTCCCCCGCTCTTTCCCCATATCCCTGCAATTTTTGTTCTCTTAATAGCTTGAAAACTTCATTCAAATCATCCCTTAATCTTCTAAGTTCCAGGGAATACAACTCCAGTTTGTGTAATCTCTCCTTGTAATTTAACTCTTGGAGTCCAGGTATTATTCTAATAAATCTACGCTGCACTCCCTCCAAGGCTAATATATCCTGCCTAAGGCGTGGTGCCCAGAACTGAACACATTACTCCAGGGTTTGTACATCTTGGTTCCTTCATAAATGTATGCTTCATAGATACACCTTTTCCCACATGCTTCCATGCTGCTGGCCCTTGGATACCTGACCTCACATTTCCTTTGCTTAGTTGCAGGCCCTGTTCTACCCATGTTCTTCTGCTTCTTATGGCAGCATTCAGTGCTTAACCTTACCCTAATAACGTTTCAGACAGGATCATAGAAACATAGAAACATAGAAAATAGGTGCAGGAGTAGGCCATTCGGCCCTTCTAGCCTGCACCGCCATTCAATGAGTTCATGGCTGAACATGCAACTTCAGTACCCCATTCCTGCTTTCTCACCATACCCCTTGATTCCCCTAGTAGTAAGGACTTCATCTAACTCCTTTTTGAATATATTTAGTGAATTGGCCTCAACAACTTTCTGTGGTAGAGAATTCCACAGGTTCACCACTCTCTGGGTGAAGAAATTCCTCCTCATCTCGGTCCTAAATGGCTTCCCCCTTATCCTTAGACTGTGTCCCCTGGTTCTGGACTTCCCCAACATTGGGAACATTCTTCCTGCATCTAACCTGTCTAACCCCGTCAGAATTTTAAACGTTTCTATGAGGTCCCCTCTCATTCTTCTGAACTCCAGTGAATACAAGCCCAGTTGATCCAGTCTTTCTTGATAGGTCAGTCCCGCCATCCCGGGAATCAGTCTGGTGAACCTTCGCTGCACTCCCTCAATAGCAAGAATGTCCTTCCTCAGGTTAGGAGACCAAAACTGTACACAATACTCCAGGTGTGGCCTCACCAAGGCCCTGTACAATTGTAGCAACACCTCCCTGCCCTTGTACTCAAATCCCCTCGCTATGAAGGCCAACATGCCATTTGCTTTCTTAACCGCCTGCTGTACCTGCATGCCAACCTTCAATGACTGATGTACCATGACACCCAGGTCTCTTTGCACCTGCCCTTTTCCTAATCTGTCACCATTCAGATAATAGTCTGTCTCTCTGTTTTTACCACCAAAGTGGATAACCTCACATTTATCCACATTATACTTCATCTGCCATGCATTTGCCCACTCACCTAACCTATCCAAGTCGCTCTGCAGCCTCATTGAATCCTCCTTGTTTGTTCAGAGGAGACATTTGTGTTAATGTTTGTTATACTGCAACATGATCAGAAGTTGTTTGGGGGGGAAATGCTGCATTGTTTTCTCCAGATTGGCAGTGATTTTAACAAGCATACCTTAATCTGCTGGAGTTATGTCTGTGTCAAAGAACAAAGGCTCTTGAATTCATTGGATGAACAAGGCTAAATGAGAGTTGCCTAGTGATGGCTACTTTTATGGCTGAAATGGGATGAAACCCAGAAAATTTGCTCAGTGTTAAGGTGCCACCGATTGGAAGCACCATTGTGTGTTTGTAAATAACCTTTATTAATAAATAAGGTAAATAAAATACTTGTAGTACATGAGTAAAGTATAATAAAACCTCCTTCTTTGACCAAGCTTTTGGTAATCTGCCCTAATATCTCCTATGGGACTCGATGTCAAATTTTGTTTGCTAACGCTCCTATGAAGCGCCTTGGGACGTCTTACTACGTTAAAGGTGCTATATAAATACAAGTTGTTGTTGTCATATTTCTTTCTATAGAAGAATCTGGTCTGTAACACTGAAGAGAAAAAAGCCAAAGGAGGTGGCCTCTGACCTTTATATTCTCACTTTATTTGAGGAAGTGGCACTACAATACCTGACAAGGCACACTGCTCTTTCTGTTTTGGGACAGAGAAACAGGAGTTCCTGTGTCAGCTGTAGGTTCTTTCTGCTAATCTTCCAGCAATAGTTCAGACATGTCTAGTTACTCCTTCTTATGCTACTCTCCAGATATGTTCATCAACCAAGCATACCAACCTATCTTCCTCTTCTTTTCCTCTGGATGAAACATAGAAAGAAGAAACAGAGGAGCAGGAGAAAGATGTGTAGGACATTCTGCTTCAGGACATCACTGCACATCCTCATCTATGCCACCTAATTCCCCTTCACTCTGGGTGAAAGTATCTGAGCTGGTGTGTGGGAGTGAAGCATTGGTGACACATGGAATAAGTTTGAGGGGTTTGCGGCAGAGGAACATGGAGGAGGTGGTCTCTGAGAAATTGTGGCATCTTCTCTGCACCATGCTCTGCTGCCATCTTTGCCTGTCTCTAACAGGTTCGTCTTTGTTTTACTTTTTTCTTAAATTCATTCTTAGGATGTGGGCGTCATGTATTGCCCATCCCTAGTTGCCCTTGTTAAGATGGTGGTGAGCCTTATTCTTGACCAACTGCAGTCCATGTGGTGAAGGTGCTCCCACAATGCTGTTAGATAGGAAGTTCCAGGAGTTTGATCTAGCAACAATTAAGGGACGGTGATACAAGTCCAAGTCAGGACAGTGTACGGCTCGGAGGTGAATTTGGAGGTGATGGTGTTCCCGTGCACCTTCTGTCCTTGTACTTTTAGGTGTTACGAGGTTGTGGGTTTGGGAGGTGCTACCGAAGAAGTCTTGGTGAGTTGCTACAGTACATCCTGTAGATAGTACACACTGCAGCCACAGTACACCAATGGTGGAGGGAGTAGATGTTTAAGCCAGTGGATGGGTGCCGAACAAATGGACTTCATCCTGGCTGGTGTTGAGCATCTTGAGTGTTGTTGGAGCTGCGACCATCTAGGCAAGTGGAGTGTATTCCATCGCACACCTGACGTGCCCTGTAGAGAGGCTTTGGGGAGTCAGGAGGTGAGACAATTGCTGCAGAATACCCAGCCTCTGACTTGCTGTGAGAAAAGTACATTTTGCAGGCTTTTCAGTAGAATAGGCCTTTTAGATTCAAAGTTGTTATTGTCAGCAGTTTGTGCGACTGTCCTTGATAAACCTACATCAGAAGACATATTACTGTCTACTTATGATAATGGGATCATAGCCTGGGAACCATTGGTTGTCTGTTTCTGCATATTTTGGATTGCGCGGAAGTTGTTAGGCGACTGCTTGGCTTGCGGCCAGTGAAATTGATTAACAAACAGGATAAAAAGCAGACTCAAGTTCTTATAATATAACAAGTAATTAATGTATATAAAGCATACTTAAAGTACAGAATATTAAACGTTCTTAAAGCGAGCCTGCATCACTCAAGTGTTACCACAAGGCCATTCACGATCTTACCTCAAAACCTTGTAGATATTAGCAGGTTGTATTTCAACATCTTATTTACTATGTTATAAATATAACTTTTGTATTTTAACTTCTTTACTTCTTGTATGTCTGTAATAAACATCTATATTTTGACACAAGACTCCCTCTAGTCTCTGAGTATCAAAGCCCAAATCTAATATAAATGACTTGCACCTGCTCTAGTAGCCAAGACATTTATGTGGCTGGTCCAGTTCAATTTCTGGTCAATAGTGACCCAGAATATTGACGGTGAGGGAATCTGCAATGATAATGCCACTGAATGTCAAGGGGAGGTGGTTATGCTCTCTCTTGTTGGAGATAGTCATTGCCTGACACTTGTGTGGCATAAATTCCACTTGCCACTTATCAGCCCGAGTCTGGATGTTGTCCAGGTCTTGCTGCATGTGGGAACGGAGTGCTTCCTTCTCTGAGGAATTGAAAATGGAGCTGAACACTGTGCAATCATTAGCAAACGGCCCAAGTTGTGACCTTATGATGGAGAGAAGGTCAGAGATGAAGCAGCTCAAGATAGATGGACCAAGGACACTGCTTGGAAGAACTCCTGCAGTGATGTCCTGGGGGCTGAAATGCTTGGTCTCCAAAATCCACAAATATCTTCCTTTGTGCCAGGTATGACTGCAGCCAATGGAGAGTGTCCCCCTTAATCCACATTGACTTCAGTTTTACTAGGGCTCCTTGATGCCACACTCCATCAAATGCTGCCTTGATGTCAAAGCATCGGTGACATTCTTGTAAAATGTCACAAAAACAGTCATGAGACATCCAGCCAAGTTAGCTGGCAGTCAATTCATTGAACCAAGCAATGTCCCTTACTTACCTGCTGCTCTCCCAGCCAGAAAATGCAATCTTTAGCCAGAACTGATTTTTTAAAGGCTGCACTCTAATTGCTACATGCCCTAGCATGTTATTTCTGTTTTACATGGGTTCTATGCCAAACACTACTCCAACTGATTTGCAAATGATCTGATCCAGAAAATGCTGGTGTAACTATCCAGACCATTGGTAGATGCAGCTAATTTTCCATTGGTGTAAAAGTGATATAACTCATGTGTGGAAAATGTTTGTTGTATGACTTAAAGTCAAATCTAATGAGTGATAAGCTTCAGGGAAAAATCTGACCAACCATTCCCTCCAATGATTCAGATATTTATGAAGTGTAATAAAGTCCTTACTGTGCATAGGAACTGACTTAGAGCACAGTGTGACTGTTGAAGTATAAACTGCAAGCCTTAATCTTTATTTTATGATGCAGAAAGCAACATAGATGTTTTGCTGAAATTACTATTCAATAATATGGGTTATTTGTTATGGTGACTGTTATATATGTAAACTTGTATATACTCTGTACAGCCACCAGAGGGCTCCGCCCCTGGAATCCCAAGGGATCTCATAACCCCTTGGGAGCACAGGTATTAAAGGAGGCCTCACAGATTGGAGAGGCACGCTGGAGACCCGCAATAAAAGACTACGGTCACACTTTACTTTGAGCTCACAGTATTCAGTCTGACTCTTTTTTCATACATAACAACTGGTGACAAGATACAGATAGCGAACCCAAAGATGCAGAGAACATTGGGCATCCTGGAGAAATTCTCGGAGGGAGATGATTGGGAAACATTTGTGGAGCAACTTGCCCAATACTTCGTCGCCAATGAGCTGGATGGAGAAGAGAACGCTGCCAAACAAAGGGCGATTCTCCTCACCATCTGCGAGGCACCAACGTATGGTCTCATGAAAAATCTGCTTGCTCCAGCGAAACCCAGAGAAATCGTACGATGATTTGTGCACACTAGTCCGGGAGCATTTGAACCCGAAGGAAAGCGTTCTGCTGGCGAGATACCGGTTCTACACTTACAAAAGTTCTGAAGGCCAGGAAGTGGCGAGTTATGTCGCCGAGCTAAGACGCCTTGCAGGACATTGCGAATTTGAAGGACATTTGGAGCACATGCTCAGAGACGTTTTCGTACTTGACATTGGCCATGAAACTATACTTCGCAAAGATTTGAGTGTAAAGACCCCAACCTTGAGTAAGGCCATAGCGATAGCCCAGCCGTTCATTGCCACCAGTGACAATACCAAGCAAATCTCTCAGCACACAAGTGCTGCTACAAGTACTGTGAACAAAGTGATGTTGTTTTCAAATTGCAACGTGCAGGGCAAGCCATGTCCACAGATGTCTCAGAGTCCACCATCAAGGGTGATGAATGCAAGGCCATTAATACCTTGTTGGCGCTGCGGGGGTAATCATCGTTTCCATTCATGCCGCATCAAAGAGTACGTTTGCAAGGGCTGTGGAACAATGGGACACCTCCAACGAGTGTGCAGGTGAGCTGCATATCCTGTTAATCCTGCAAACCACCACATTGCAGAGGAGGACAGATCCACGGTGGATCACGATGAACCAGAGCCTCAGACTGAAGAGGTAGAGGTACATGGGTGCACACATTCACCACCGATAATGCTGAACGTTGAACTAAATGGACTCCCGGTGTCAATGTAGCTGGACATGGGCGCGAGCCAGTCCATCAGGAGCAAAAAGACTTTCGAAAAATTGTGGTGCAGCAAGGCCTCAAGGCCAGTCTTAACTCCAATTCGCACAAAAATAAGAACTTATGCAAAAGAACTGATTCCCGTAATCGGCATTGCTACTTTAAAGATCTCCTACGAGAGGTGCACAAGCTACCACTCTGGGTGGTACCGGGTGATGGTCCCACGCTGCTCGGCAGGAGCTGGCTGGGAAAGATACACTGGAACTGGGACGACATCCGAGCGCTATCGCCCGCTGACGAAACATCGTGTGCCCAGGTCTTAAACAAGTTCCCTTTGCTATTCAAACCAGGCATCGGGAAATTCCAAGGAACAAAAGTGCAGATCCACCCAATTTTGGGGGCGCGACCCATTCATCACAAGGCGAGAGAGTACCGTACATGATAGAGAAAGGGTAGAGATCGAGCTAGACCGGCTGCAAAGAGAGGGCATCATTTCACCGATCGAATTCAACGAATGGGCCAATCCGATTGTCCCAGTCCTCAAGGGAGACTGCACCATCAGAATCTGTGGCAATTACAAAGTAACTATCAATCGTTTCTTGCTGCAGGACCAATACCCACTACCAAAGGCCGACGACCTCTTTGCAACGCTGGGGGAGGATAGATGTTCACGAAGCTGGATTTGACTTCAGCCTACATGTCGCAGGAGCTGGCGGAATCATCGAAGGGCCTCACTTGCATCAACACGCACAAAGGTCTGTTCATTTATAACAGATGCCCGTTTGGAATTCGATCAGAGGCAGCAATATTCCAGAGAAACATGGAAAGCTTACTGAAGTCGGTCCCGTGCACTGTGGTTTTCCAGGACGACATCTTGGTTACAGGTCAGGACATAGTCAAGCATCTGCAGAATCTGGAGGAGGTTCTTAGTCCACTCAACCGTGTGGGGCTCAGGTTAAAATGCTCGAAGTGCATTTTCCTGGTGCCTGAAGTGGAGTTCCTGGGGAGGAGGATCACGGCGGACGGCATCAGGCCCACCGATTCGAAGACTGAGGCAATCAAGAATGCACCGAGGCCACAGAACGTGACGGAGCTGAGGTCGTTTCTAGGACTCCTGAACTACTTTGGTAACTTCTTACCGGGTGTCAGCACCCTGTTAGAACCACTGCACACCTTACTGCGTAAAGGAGACGAATGGGCATGGGGCAAAAGCCAAGAAAATGCCTTTGTAAAAGCTAGAAAATTGTTATGCTGAAACAAATTGCTTATGTTGTATGATCCATGTAAGCGTTTGGTACTAGCATGTGATGCATCGTCATATGGCGTCGGGTGTGTATTGCAACAAGCTAATGATTTGGGGAAATTGCAACCGGTTGCTTATGCATCCAGGAGTCTGTCTAAGGCTGAGAGAGCCTACAGCATGATTGAAAAAGAAGCGTTAGCATGTGTCTATGGGGTAAAGAAAATGCATCAATACCTGTTTGGGCTAAAATCCGAATTGGAAACTGACCATAAGCCACTTATATTCCTGTTTTCCAAGAGTTAGGGGATAAATACTAATGCATTGGCCCATATCCAGAGATGGGCACTCACGTTGTCCGCATACAACTACGCCATCCGCCACAGGCCAGAAACAGAAAACTGCGCCGATGCTCTCAGTAGGCTGCCATTGCCCACTACGGGGTGGAAATGGAGCAGCCCGCAGATTTAGTCATGGTTATGGAAGAATTTGAGAGTGAGCAATCACCTGCCACGGCCCGGCAGATTAAAACCAACACGAGCCAGGACCCCTTATTATCCCTAGTCAAAAACTGTGTGCTTCATGGGAGCTGGTCCGGTGACCCAATGGAAATGCAGGAAGAAATAAAGCCATTCCAGCGGCGTAAAGAGGAAATGTCTATTCAGGCAGACTGCTTTCTGTGGGGCAATCGAGTAGTGGTTCCCAAGAAGGGCAGAGACAGCTTCATCAGTGGCCTCCACAGTACTCACCCAGGCATCGTAATGATGAAAGCGACAGACAGATCTCACATGTGGTGGCCTGGTATCGATGCGGACTTAGAGTCCTGCGTGCACAGATGTAACACATACTCGCAGCTAAGCAATGCACCCAGGGAGGTGTCACTAAGCTTTTGGTCTTGGTCCTCCAAACCGTGGTCTAGGGTCCATGTCGACTATGCAGGCCCATTCTTGGGTAAAATGTTCCTTGTGGTTGTAGATGCGTAATCCAAATGGATTGAATGTGAGGTAATGTTGGCAAGCACGTCCGCTGCCAGCACTGAAAGCCTGCGGGCCATGTTTGCCACGCACAGCCTGCCCGATATCCTGGTGAGCGACAACGGGCCATGTTTTACCAGTGCTGAGTTCAAGGAATTCATGACCCGTAATGGGATCAAACATGTTACACCTGCCCCGTTTAAACCAGCATCCAATGGTCAGGCAGAGAGAGCAGTGCAAACCATCAAACAGGGCTTGAAGAGGGTAACGGAAGGCTACCGCATAAGACCCCATTTGCTCACTGGGAACCCACCTGCTGAACTGCTCATGAAAAGAGCACTTAAGACAAGCCTTTCATTAGTTCACCCCGATCTACATGAACAGGTAGAGAGCAGGCGGCTCCAACAAAGTCAATATCATGATAGCGCAAATGTGTTTCGCGAGATTGAAATCAACGATCCTGTATTTGTATTGAATTATGGACAAGGTCCCAAGTGGTTTCCTGGCACTGTTGTGGCCAAAGAGGGGAGCAGGGTGTTTAGGATCAAACTTTCAAATGGACTAATTCATTGGAAACACTTGGACCAAATCAAATTTAGATTTACGGACTATCCTGAGCAACCCACTTTGGACCCTACCTTCATTGACCCCCCCAACACACACACCAGTGGCAACTAACACAGCGGTTGACCACGAAGCATAACCTATCATCCACAGCATCCCAGCAGGACTCACCACACCAGGCAACCCAGCACGGCCAGCTGCACAGAAGCCCTGTGAGGGCCCAACAGAAGATTCACCAACACCAGCATTTGCCTCAAGACGATCCACCAGGGTAAGGAGGGCCCCAGATCGATTCACCTTGTAAATAGTTATACTGTTGACTTTGGGAGGGAGAGTGTTGTTATATATGTAAACTTGTATATACACTGTACAGGCACCAGAGGCTCATCCCCTGGAGTCCCAAGGGATCCCATAATCCCTTAGGAGAACAGGTATTTAAGGAGGCCTCACAGGTTGGAGAGGCATTCTGGAGACCTGCAATAAAAGACTACGGTCACACTTTACTTAGAGCTCACAATATTCAGTCTGACTCTTTCTTCATACATAACAGTGACTCTGTTTTAAAGGTAATACAAGTAGATGGCGTTGGGCCTCTGTTTAGAAGAACTATCCCAGAATACTTGGAGTTTTCATTATCACTTTGTTCTAAAATACTTGATGCTGTTTGCACTACAGCATTATGTGTATTTTAATCAGATTTACATTTTTTGTGCACAGGTAAAAATGTTCATATTGTGGGTACATTTCAACTCAGCTTGAGAAATGCTGCTCACATTCTAATTGTAATACAGCCATCTTATCACTATGTTAAATACCCACTGACAAAGAAATGTGTCACTGAATGTCATTAGTAAATTTCTTCAAACAAATCGGAACATGTCTAGCATTAGTAGAGGATATTTCTTCCCCAACGTGGGCTGCACATCTTCTTTCTACAATTAAAAAAACAATATCAGAAGATTATTTTTAGTTGCTGCTATCTATTTTAAATGTAGTTACATCCCTTATAAATTACAGAATAAATCTGACTGGGGGTGCATTGCAGGTCTTGAAGAGATTGCAAAGTTTCTGTTGAAAGAATGGACTCAGTCGAATATTTCGTGGATTTTATGGGGTCACTCTGCGCAGATATGTGAAAAAGCTGGTTTTATTAAAACTCCACAGACCGCATGGCAGTTAGCTGTGACAAAAGAACTGTCGGTCATCCAGAACAGGTTTGCCCACCAGTCACAGCTAAAGGAAGGGGACCACGAATATTGACAAAAGACCTGTCATAGCCACTTTAATATGCAAAAACACTTCTCACCTCCAACTCAGAAGGAAAAGCAGGACAATGAACCCACTAGCCTGGCCAGCCGAGGAGGAGCCGAGTGTTTCCCAACACAAAGACTCAGAGAGATGCCCAGATTAAGGGCTATCAGCCCAATCCATATGGGTTGGATGGCTCATTACTGACTAAGTACCCGTGCTTAGAAACAAAGGGATTTTAAAGATTGGCGGGAAAGATAAGGGGAGAAAAACTCACATAAAGACAGGGTCTTTTCCACTTTAGTTTTAGCTTGAAGCTTGGAGCTTGAAGCGTGGAGTGAAGCTTGGAGCTTGCAGCTTGTATCTAGAGAGAGCCCTCGCTCCCTCCCGCTCTCGCTACACCAAGATCAATGTACCAGAGGAAGGGGCTGCAGTACCACAGAAGAAGCCACCGAGACTGAAGACCAGGCAGTGACTTCCCACAGCTGAGCTGAGAAAGGAAACCGGCTGCATGTGGTGGTGAGCATGGTCGAGAGTGTCCCAAGCCAATAACCAGATATCCCAGGCAAGCTGGGTAAGGGCTCAGGGTTTTCTCAGAAGTGAAGCTTTTCAGGGCTATTCTGGGGAGGGTAATTCATTGGTAGGGGTAGAGTTAGAATGCACCAGGGAATTATTGCATGTTACTAGGTCTCATTTCTGTACTGTATGTAAGTTGTTTGTAACCTGGATTTTATTCTCCACAGAGACAGTGATTTCATTTAGTAGTGCATGTTTTAGCCAGTGTATGTTAGACCAAATAAATATAAGCACGATTTTTCATCGAAGCATTCCTGTCCGTGACTCATTTCATTTACACTCTGAATAATAATTCCCGTGTCTAGAACTTTCGTAAGGCGGGGGCAATTCGAACCGTCCATCTAGCAATTGAGCTAGTATTAAAACCGCTTACATCTTTGGCGACCGCAGCAGGACCCGGGTAAAAGGAGTGTAAATCAGTCATGGACAGCGCTTCTGGCGAAAGTTCCCAAATGGAGGAAGGGATTTCTTCATATGTATTTAAGAAGGTTAACATCACTAAGAAGTGGGTGCTAGGTTTGTTGCGTGCTGAGCGTCCAATGGACGCAGCGGCAGAATGGACGAAGGGCAAGGAGCATAGGCGCAGCATTGAAAAGGTGATATGGCTCATCTCTCAAAGACAAGTCCAACTGCTAGATGAGCAGGTTGGTAAGTTAGAGGCAGAGCTCAGGGAGTCCGAGGCACAGTCAGACGCAAGGTCTGTAGTAGGGAGGAGGTTATGCACGCAGCTAAGGAATGAGAAGAGAGGAAGAATTAGCCAGGAGGAAACCTTCCGTGACCATAAGGAGTTCCTGCAATGCCAGGTAACTGAGGCAAAGGGGAACGAGAGGGCGGTTAGGGAGGAGAACACTCGTTTGTCGAGTGAGGCAAAGACACTGGAAGAACGGTTGAAGGATATTCAGGTGGCATACAGAGTCGCCAGCACAAGAGGTTTTGATACGGGTAATCATGGTCCTTGCCAGGAGCAGATCCGGAATTTAACCGATGCAAAAGGGATGGTCTGCTTGGTAGCTCCGGAAATGGCCCGAGTAGATGAGGAAGAGCAGGGGAAAGATAAGGAGGACTGTGAGGCAGAAGGTACGCTCGACCACCATCCGAAGTGCCGGGACCAGGACCCATGTGCCCTCTCCGGCAGCGGAAATATGGTGCGCCCATAGGCGATCATGAGCAAAGACCATTGCAGAGTGACTTCGTGGTCCCGTATACGACCTCCCAGCTGCAGGCAATGGTCTCTAACCTGACCAAACTGACCAGCAAAGGTGACCCATCTGTCCATTTTATGGATCAATAAGTGTAACGAAGCTGAGTCAGCCAAATTACTTTTGTTTTCCCTGGATAGTGGGTTGTACCAGTCACTCTCAGCGGGTAGCAAGAGGGGGCAGGGTACGTTAGAGGGGATAAAGGATGACATCCTAGAGGCTATGGGCCTCAATGATGGAAGTCGTTTCTCCCGAGTGGAAAGGACACTGCAGTTAGCTGGGGAAGCACCGCAGGCTTTCGTGGACAGGCTATGGCCCATCTACTAGAGTGTCTGTGCAGGGGTGCCCGACCAGTCGCAGCTGCAGGGGGAGCCTAGGGCTCTTTGGCTGAGGACCCTGGTGGCGAACAGCCTGCCCAGGCTCAAGGCCAAAGCAGAGGGGTGGTTCGATTCCAGGGATCCCCAGACCACAGAAGAGAGTGTGATCCGGCAGTTAACTCTCTCTTTTAAGAATGGTAGTGGTGAGGATGACAAACTAAAAGGGAAGGTGCACGAAGTTAAAGGAGAGGTTAGGCAAAAGAAAGAATGGAGACAAGAGGGAGATAATGCGGGTCAATCCCAAGAGTGTTATAACTGTGGGAAGTAGGGACACTGAAGCAGGGATTGTAGGGTCCCGAAAGGAGGGAAGCCAGGTTACCAGGGCGTTGAGGCAAAATAGAGCCACAGGAAGGTAGCCGATGACCCAGTACAAATTTTAGTGGCCGCATTACAGTAGGTTATGGGCACGGGTGGAGGAATGCTGGACTAAAAACCTCTGATATTTCAGTGTGAATGGTAAAGTTAAAAGCATGTGGATGGTTTGTAACTTGTCTTTAAGTGTGTGTGTGTCTGTATAGTTTTTTTTCAACTGGCACTGGTTAGTTTGAAATTGATTTGAATTAATTGGGAATTGAGGTTAATTAACCTGGGAAAACCAAACTTTCATTATGGCCATGGTGGAATTTTGGTTGGTTTAAATTGTGTGAAAAACCTCTGGTTCCGGACATGAGGCAATCACATATATTTGATATTTTAACATATAAAAATTTCCGATCGATTCAAGAATGTGACCAGTGGAGGAAAGGCTGTGTGCTGCTATTATGTGTGGAAGAGAGAACCATTGTAATGTGTGAGCTATTGGTATGCGTGGAACCATGGGCCCAAGTTTCCACACGCGCCTAGAACAGCGCAGTCCCGACCTGGACGCCCGTTTTTCGCGCCACAAAGTGCGCCTAAAAAAAATCCTCCGTATTCTCCACCTCCCTTCAGGTCCTCTGGCCCTCGGCGCAGCGCAGCACGAGCTGTGGGGGGGCGGAGCCAGGTCCCTGCGCTGAAAACAGTGCCGGGACCTCTGCACACGCGCACTACAGTGGGCACGCAAGTGCAGTAGCTCCAGGCACCCGAAACTGTGTGGGAGGGGCCCGAAGCACGCAGCCCCTAGCCCTGGCCGAATGGCCTCACTGGGGCTGCGTGAATAAGGCTCCTCCCACGGCCAGCTCCTGCTTCCTCCCGACCCGACCCGACTCCCGCTCCCCCCCGCCTCCGGACCCGACCCGATTCCCGCTCCCGCTACCCCCCCCCGACTGGATCCGTCCCGATTCCCGCTCCCCCCCACCCTTCCCCCCGGACCGGACCCGACCCGAACCAACTCCCGCCCCCCGACCCCCGACCCGACCCGACCCCCGACCCGACCCGACCCGACCTCCCCCCTCCCGACTGGACCCGACCCGACCCAACTCCCGCTCCCCGACTGGACCCGACCCGACCCGCGCTCCTGCCCCCCGACCCGACCCGACCCGACCCCCGCTCCCGCTCCGCCCCCCCCCCCCGACTGGACCCGACCTGACCCGCACTCCTGCTCCTGCTCCCGCTCCCCCCCCCCCCCCGACTGGACCCGACCCGACCCGACTCCCGCTCTCCCCCCACCCCAACCCCGCCCCCACCCCTGGACTGGATCCGACCTGATCTCCCCCTCCCCGACCTGACCTCCCCCTCCCCGACCTGACCTCCCCCTCCCCGACCTGACCTCCCCCTCCCTCCCTCTCTCTCCCTCCACCCCTCTCTCTCCCTCCCCCCCCTCTCTCTTCCTCCCTCCCTCCCCCTCTCTCTCCCTCCCTCCCCCCAACCCGAACCGAACCGAACCGAACCTCCCCAACCCGACCCAATGCCACCTACCTGTAAATCTGGTGCTGGGGACGGGCCCTGCCCGAAGTCTCGGGTCGGCCCGTTCAGCCTTCGGTCCCGAAAGGCCTGTCTGAAGCACTTACACACAGGTAGGAAGATGGTTTATTTAATCTTTTCTTTGCTTATAAATGTTTATTCAGGTTGGATTTATTTGTATAATATTTGTATAAGTATAAATAAGGATTTATTATAGAATTTAATGACTTCCCTTCCCCCCGCCTCCCCCCCACCTCGTTCTGAACGCCTAATTTGTAACCTGCGCCTGATTTTTTAATGTGTAGAACCAGGTTTTTCCAGTTCTACAAAAATCTTCACTTACTCCATTCTAAGTTAGTTTGGAGTACGTTTTCACTGTGGAAACTTTGAAATCAGGCGTCAGTGGCCGGACACGCCCTCTTTTGAAGAAAAAATTCTGTTCCAAAGTGGAACTGTTCTACCTGACTAGAACTGCAGAAAAAAAAATGTGGAGAATTGCGATTTCTAAGATAGTCCGTTCTCCACCAGTTGCTCCTAAAAATCAGGCGCAGATCATGTGGAAACTTGGGCCCCATGTATTAGTATGCGTGTTTGTCAAACTAAAGTAAAGGTAACACCCTGTACAAGCAGAAAGCAACACCTTGTCAAGAGTGAAATAATTATTCTGAGCATTTGTAAAATTTTGAAGTTATATTTTAAGTTATATTTTGTGCGGAACTTTCCCCTCAGTAACAGTAAGGGGGAATCAGCTTGATGAATTAACCCACTGGGCTTAATAGGAGTGAATCGAGCTAAAGATATGAAATTGTGTTGGGGAAAGTGGTGGAAGGAGAAACAAGGGATCCATGGCATGTCTTGTCTGTCTTGTCTGTGTGGGTTTGAGGCCCAATGTCCTGTCTGTCTTGTCTGCATGGGTTTGAGGCCCAGCGTCTGTGTGGGTTCAAGGTCTAATGTCTTGTCTGCATGGGTTCGAGGCCCAGCGCCTCTGTGGGTTTGAGGCCCAATGTCTTGTCTGCATGGGTTTGTGACTGAAGTCCCCTCTTGATTCACAATTCCAAAGCAGGAAAGACCATTGATAGGTGTTTTTTTGTAGTGTAATAAAGATATTTCCTATATTATAAAATGAATGCTGGTTAAAATTTTAAACATTTTTGGGGGCAATAAGATGGGTCTTAATTGTATTGAAAACTCAGCACAAATTCAGTTTCAATTTAACAAGGCAAAACATAGGAGGCATAAAGAAACATAATTGGCATAAACCTTTTCATCTTTTAATGAAAAAATAAACAAAAGTGCTATCTTTAACTTTTCCCCACTTTTCCTCTTTCCTCTCCTAAAGGTAGTAACTTTTGCGGAGTATATGGTTCCATGGGTGCTGCCAGTACTGTGGTGCCTTGACATCTGTGAACCTCTGGACAATGAATATAAGCAGATTATTGAATCTTGAAGACCGTCATAGGTAAACCTGATCCTGATCTTGTCCGCACCCAAATCCGCAGAGGGACAATTCCTAACAGGAAGAACTTGCCTTTATACAAGCTCTTTCACATTCTCAGGATGTCCCAAAGTGTTTTACAGCCAATTAATTCATTTTAAAATGAAGTCGCTACTAATATGAGAGCACAAGGGAGCTGGAATATTGAGGAACAGATGAGATATGTTGGCTTCCTTGCAGAGGCTGAGGAAAATACTGCCCATGGCCTCGGGTCATGGGACCTAGAACTCATCAACATTTGCCTAACAAGGATGTTGGAGGACCATCCCCTAATAGCATTTACTTGCATACAAAACCCTAAAACCCTTTCCTTGAAAGTGATCATTGTGATGTTCTCCTCCACATATTTCTACCTCCAAAGCAGCTAGGGTGACTTTCCCCACAATGTCCAAGTTCAGATCTTTTTGTATGGCAAAGTTGTGCAGGGCACAGTAGGCCATAACTGTGTGTGAGATGCTAACTGAAGCATAATGCAGAGCTCCTTCTGACTTATATAGGCAGCAAAAAAGTCGCTTTAAAACCCCAATAGTTCCATTGTTCATAATGCTTGTAGAGGCATGTGCCTCATTGTAGTACTCTTCTGCTGCTGTTTTATCCGTTCAGTGTGGTCATGATCCATGGGGGTATGGGGTAGGCCTTAGCACCCACAAGCCATCTGTTGACATGATTTTCTACCCTGAGGTGGTCAGGGAGGGCCAAATCATGACAACCTCCAACATATCTTGCATTAACATATTTGATCCTTTTAATGTCACACACAATCAGTACATTCAAGGATTGGCAGCCCTTCCTGCTGAGGAAATTGAGAAGGTTTTATATAGGAGCTTGTATCGCAATTTAGGTGTCATTGATTGCATGCTGGACCATTTACTGTGTGTTCAAACAATTATTTTATTTCAAGTTTTGAAAAGTATATTTATGATAAGCTTTAGCTCAGTTCAGCAGCACTCTCATCTGAGTGAGAGATTATGAGTTCAAGTTCTACTCCAGGATTTGAGTGCAAAATCTGAACTGAAACTGCAGCACACTAGTGTTGTGGTTATGTTACTGGCAAAGTAATCCAGAAGGCTGGATTATTAATCTGGAGAATGTGAGTTCAAATCCCACCATGGCAATTAAAAATGCCAGGGTTTTTTTTTTTAATTACAAGATATTCAACAGGCTAAAAGAATGAATCATATGTATTTACCAAATCAGGTAAAATTATACAAGCAGCAAATGAAACTAATACCGCAGTACAAGACAACTATGATTTCTAATGTAGAGCTCTGACCAGGACTTCTCCAGGAGTTAGAAACAATTATTTAAAATTAAGCAAAAGTCCTGAGAACTGTTAAAACAAATGGCAACAGATGGTAACAGAATGTTGTTTCAAATTCTATGTCAAACATATATGGAGTTCTTTAATTTAAAACTGTCTTTAGAATCCAGCGAGAACTAAAAGAGTGTACAGTGACACCATGGGGTAGCGTTTCCGCTTTGGGCGCAATCGCCAATCTGGGTGCAAATTGCTCTCAAAATTGCTCTGGTTTTCCGAAATGAACTTATGATTCAGGTATCCACTCAAACTTATAAACGTAAAATCTTCCATGAACTAGCGGAATCAGGCAGCATTTTAGACGTAATTGTTCATTTTTTACCCTTGCATTAAAAGTATTTAAGAATGGTAACCTGATGTAATTTTATCATTACAGCTGAAATGGATGATCACAAAAAATAAGCATTTTTAATAAGAGTGTCCAGTCCCATGAATAACCTGATTTCAAATAATTGAAAGTGACTTTAATAAACTATACAGAATCATTTACTAGTTTCATTGGTGGATGCCAATGTCAGTTTCTTAGTAAATTAAATATTTTTTAATATTTAAAAATTTTTAAAAGGTGCCCACTTGTGCCTTTACACCTAAAAAGTAATGCTTAATTTGAAGAGCCTCCTTGAAGGCCTACAACCGGGCACAATTAACGGAAACTTGCCATGGTGGTAAAGCTGATCAGGGGGCATGACCAATTTTGTTGATGGGGCCTTTTTCCAGTCACAAAACCAGGGCAACCTAGTGGAAATTCTACCCCCATCATTATCTTGTTAATCTTGTGGAAGATTCATTTTATGTACATTACTGAATACAAATACAGTGAATAACATTTCATACTTTTAGAACAGTCCACAGCCACTTTTATGCACATCAGTTCACCAGTTTAGACATGCAAGCAAAACAAACCCACATTTGACTTTTCACTTATATGAGCAATTTCTGATTCTGAATGGAAGGACTGGAACATTCCATCAACACATGTAAAACCCAGAATCCGGCATTTACACTTGGCACTTTAAAATAATTAAGCTAGTTTCCCAAAAAACAAAACATTTTAAATAAAAGAAAGCCTTGCTTGGCACATTAGTGCTTATTTTTAAATAAACCAGTACAAATTTCACAATTTGTGACATTCAAATAACATGGACATTAAATTACAAGGTTACTATTACAAAGATCTGTCACTGTGGAATTTATAGCCTAATTACCTGCATTCTTTGAATGAAAGGATTAGAAATAAATTGCTCTTCAAAGGATAATTGATTTGGTATGATACCCAATACACTTGAACAGAATTTCTGTAACAAGCTTTCATATAATTCTGATTAGGCCATCATAGTAGCAGCTCCTAACGGAATTACATGATGAATAGCCATGAAGAACAGCATGCTTGGTTACATTGCTTTGCTGCTGTTCATTATTGATGCTGTGCACTAATACAATCACTGGTAGTAAAGACATATCAAATAAACAGTTGTGGCTGTTTTCACCACAACAGTGCAATTTACATACAATTAACATGTTAGCCTTTGTTTTTAATATGTTAGAAATTAACTAAAAGCCACTAAAATAAATACCAAACTCAGGGGTGGAAATTTGGTCTTCTGCTGCCCAACTTAGCACCCCAGAGGGGCGTCTAGGTGGCCAGCTTCCATCGCCCTGCCGAGATATTCGGTGCTGGTATCGACAACGGGCGGGGGGTGGGGCGGAGCAGTACTGCCAGGAGAGGCGAGCCTGTGAGCAACGCCCTTGGTTGCGACACAGGCTCGATTTTTGGATCACGCCTGACCCGTAGCACTCCGTAGAGCGCCCTGCTATGAACGCCTGTGAAATAAGGCACTCCAAGCTGTACGGCCGCAATCAGGTAAGTAATCCCGACCTGAGGCAAGTGTGATTGATTTTTTTTTAATTTTTGCGATTTATGTTGTGGTGGGGTGAGCTATGTATTGGGAATGTTTTTGGTGGTTTTTTTCAGGTTTTTCTTTTTCCCCCAGGTCTCTGTTATGGCTCTTTAGCTTTAGCTCAGCATTTTCCCTTGGTCAGCTGGCCTAACACCCTAAAAGAGGCATGCCTCCCTTAGCGCCCCGCTCCAAGCTCTGGGCCCAGCTGCTGAATTTTGCGGCAGCAGACGCAAACCATTTGCCCGCGCAAAATTTACTGCTCCGCCCGGGACACCGTCCCAACTGAGGCCGACCAAATTTCCACCCCTTTGTATTTGACATTACCCACATATTGAGTGTTTCACAAACCAGAGTTCATATCCCAACAATGCTGGACTTATCTGACTTTACTCACAGAATTTGCCCAGTTCTCAAGCCTGGGAACTTCACTTCTTTCAGCATTCTTTGAAAGGAATGAAAAATAACTCATATAAAGTTCTGCCTCTCAGAAGCAACAACAGCAACTTGCATTTATACAATACGGTAAAATGTCCCATGGCATGTCAGAGGAATGCTAACAAACAAAATTTGACACCACTTTCCTGTTGTTTAAAACTGCCATAATAATAGTTAAGAAGATGCCTGGAGCCCAGTTCACACCACCTTTCTGACAAAAGGAGGAAGAGTATTGACTGGAGATAGAAATGAAAGATTTAAATCAGAAATTCAAAGATCAAAGAATAATGTTTTAAAATCTCTGATTTCATTAAAGATCTTTATAAAATCTACTTACTGTTTGCAGAAAATATTAACCATTTAGGTCTCGATTTTCGGTTCTGGTCATTTTGGGGCGGTTATGGCAGCGGGACGGTAAGGTTTGCGCCGGGAAATGGTTTGCGCCTGCAGCCACAAAATTTGCCATCTGGGCCCTGAGTGTAGAGCGGAGCGCTAAGGGAGGTGTTGTACACCTCTTTCAGGGTACAAGGCCGGCTGAGCAACTGAAAATCCATTGCTAAAGAGCTAGCCTCGGAGCACCCTAAGAGAGGCTTCCGTGGGGGAAAAAACACCCTGCAAAACACACAAAAAACATTCCCAATACCTTACCCACCCCATGTTAGGATAAATTGCAAAGATAAAAATTAACAAAATAATCAAACTTACCTCATTCATTACTTCCTTCACACACCGCTGGGGGACTGCTCTGACCGCCTGGTTTTCCAGGTGGTCCCACTACGGCTCACTACGGGGTGCTAGAGGGTCGGCATCAATCAAAAATCAATGCGCTGTTGAAACTGGTGGCATTCCACACTGGCTCGACGCTCCCGGGCGGTGCTGCTCAGCACCCCCGCAAAACCGGCAACTAATTTCGCGGCGGGGCGCTAGGAGTTGGCTGCCCACCCCAAAACCATCCCCGTCACCATTACCGCTCCTCCGGAGCTCGAACAGAGGCGGCAACATAGGGAAAATCCAGCCCATAGTTTTTATGTTTTTATGCGAGATATTTTCTCAGGTTCATGCCATTGGTCACAGTGTCCTAACATCTGGCAGTATACAGCAATGGCTGCTGAAAGAATGCGCGCTTAAGGATTTATTAATCCTGGATCATATTGACCATTATGATGCATCACAGTTCAGATCAAACTGGACAGGGTTAAGCAAGAAAGTAGATGTGTGAGCCTTATGACTTAAGTGGAAATGAAGGATTAGGAGGTAGGCCTGAGAGTTTTTGTCAGGATTTGTAATCTCTGGTGGTCTAGTGTTGCATATACATTGGAGTCCCGATGGTATATATACTGATTCACAAATTCTTGCATTTTTGGCCTTTGCAAAGCTCGAGTTCCAAACAACCAGCCAAGTTTTCAGAAGCAGAATGACTTTGGGATCATATATCTTACAGAGAATAACTAGAAAGTTACAGCTATAAATACATGCTACTGGACAATTTCTAAAGGACTGTCCTTGGGTGTCACATAAAAAAATGTCAAACAGAATGCATGCTCCAGAAATTGTTTGCGATTTTTCTGTTAGATTCGTACCATAAGTGATATATGTGTTACATCAGAAACTGTTACATTTAGTAGAATAGTTCTGTATTCTTTAAAATAAACATCTTCTGCCTTTTATGTGAATAAATTCATGTTACCAGCAAAAAAACTAGTTTACATACTAAATGCATACATTGCCTACAAAGAAACATAGAAAATTAAATCACAGCACATTCAGTTCACATTCTGAAAATACCAATAGTTGAGATTTTGGCTTAATTCTAGATGCAAACAGTACAAATTTCAGATTCTGTTTCTTAACAGTCATCCAAAAGTCTGCTCCCCATATCCTAACTCGTACCAAGTCCCGTTCTCCCATCACTTCTGTGCTTGCTGACTTACATTGGCTCCCGGTTAAGCATACCCTCGTTTTTAACATTCTCATCCTTGCTTTCAAATCTCTCCATGGTCTTGCCCCTCCCTATCTCTGTAATCTCCTCCAGACCTACAAACCCAAGAGATCTCTGCATGCCTCCAATTCTGGCCTCTTGCACATCCTCTATTTTAATATCACCACCATTGGCGACCGTGCTTTCAGCTACCTAGGCCCTAAGCTCCAGAAGTCCCTCTGTAAACCTCTCCACGTCAAGCTTTTGGTCATTTGTCCTAATATCTCCTTATGTGGCTCAGTGTAAAATTTTGTTTCAGTGTAAAATTCCTGTGAAGCGTCCTGGGACATTTTACTCCGTTAAAGGCGCTGTATAGATAAAAATTGTTGTTGTTGTATTTGGTGGCTTGGGATACTTTATGTGCCTAACCTGAAGCTAGAGTCAATCAGTACCACTAGTTAGGGCCACATAGAAGTAACTGTATATGAAGAACAGCAGTTCACGATCAATTTCTTGGAACATAGCTGGCCTTAACAAATTTAATAGTCAGTAAAACTAGCTTCAGTGTCCTTAGAATAGGGAGAGAAATATCAGGCAGTAGTCCAACTCCTATTCATCATCATCATCATCATAGGCGGTCCCTCAAATGAGGATGACTTGCTTCCACAAGAGTTCACAGATGTTTCAAATTAGCTATCAACTGACTCTTGCTGGAAGATGCAGGTGTGTGAAATTCCCTTGAGGACAGATTTGGCTGTGAGGAGCCCATGTTTGAAAAGCCTCCCAACAGTCACCATCTAAGCTCACTCGTAAGGGTAAATTCACCGACTCCACACTGGAGTCAAGCTGAACTCAAAGGGAATGGGAGCTCACAGAATACGCATTACAACGCAGTAGCCCTGTCCCTAACTACACAACCTTCAAATGTGACTCCCTGCTGGAAGAGTGGGATTGGTAAATTTACCCTTTGAAGAATAGCCACTTAAGCAAGAGATGCCCATGGAACTTCACCCCATAGGGAGTCAATGCTCCCTTCAGGAATGAAGAGGAGGAGAAAGTGGGCAAAACAAAAAAAAAGTTAACCAGGATATTAATAGAGGCACCAACACAGGAAAGAAACGTAATTTTTAAATAATTAAGGCACTATCCATTTTCTGAAGACCTTGAAACACTGATTAAAAATATAGGTCCGGATTTTGGAGTGGGTAGAGCGGTGTACTCTTAAAGTACGCCGTTATACCTCCTTTGAAATCCACCGCAAGTTTGGGATTTCCATATGTGCTTGCGCATGCGCTAAATCCCAAACTTGAGGTTTGTCAACACACGTATTGGCATTCCATCCGCATGGCCCACGAAAAAGAAATTCCTGGTGCAGAATTGGCCTATTTGCCCACCAATTGCCCAGAATTGTTGATGCAAACAGGTACAGGGCCTGTTTGCATCAGCTTAAGGGGATACCTCAGGCATGTTTTAACCATTTTCATCTCGGAAATCATATAGTTTAACTGTATCAACTGAGTTTTTCTTGTTTCTGCAAATATTAGAGTTTTGATGATGTCGATAAAATTATCAACAAAATAAATTTTTTGTGAAGTTGGTGGAATTAAGCTAATTAGGAATTAAATTCCAATCCTGTAAATTGAAATGAAATCTGATTACGGGATTCCTTTCTGAAATGATGTAAAATATAACTTTGTTTTCTGATTGGAGGACCAGGCCCATGTGATCCTAGGTACGCTTCCGTACAGGATGAGCCCCTAGGATCCATGGGTCATTATGCTGCCCTCCATTACGCAGTGTCCGAGTGCAAGGTTTCACAGGAGGGCCACCATCGGGTATTCTTTTCGCAGCTTGGCGGCGTATTCCGGAGGTACACTGCCGACCGCAATTTTGGCCCATAATCTTTATAACATTTTTTATCAAGTTGTGCCTATAAATTGAATATATTTTATGAAGTATTCAGCATTGGATTTAAAAAAATATTTAATACTTTCGTGAGAATTATTTTACAGTCCCTGATTGTAACAAATATTTATCACTGTGTTAATGATTAGAATTGAGGCTTTGAGATTTGGTCCAAAGGGTAGAGGTGGCAAAGTACTGTATGAAATCCTCATTTTTCAACATGTCAGTATTGTACTGTCAGCATTACTCACTGATCTTACTGAAAGCTCCAGTGATAAAGGTGCACCATTAGAGGGCAGCAGAATGTACATGTCTCAACAGTATTTAACATAGTAGAACAATGAAACTTTTATCATTAGTTGCGCACATCTTTGGGATTTCATATCGATAGCTCCTTAAATGTACATACATCCTTACCATCTGTGCTGCTCAGCATAGCATCAGCAAAACATCCATGGTTTCTTCATTCTCCTAATACTTGAGGCACAATTGAGACCTGGCACAATTTATACATAATTTAAGAAACTCCTGTTCATTACAATTCCTCAGTACAATAATATCACAGTATCTCACTTAATAAGAAAAAAATCTAGATTAATTTGTTTTCGCAGAAGTTACCAACAATATTGAATGCTAACTAAAATGGTATTCTCACAGTTTACAAATATAAATTACAGTAACTAGCACTAGATTGCCACAGTAAGATTGTTAAATTAGCTTTTCCGTGATGTTTGTATATAAATAACTCTATGCCATCATTCAAATGACTGACCACATTTCCACAAAAATTTAAATGCAATTTTTTTTAAAGTATGATTAAAATGTCTCACTCTACAAAAAATGAACTGTAAATACTCTCAGTTATTGATAATACTTTTGCGGCAATCCAGTCGCATGATAACCATCTCCTCCATTGTCCAGCTAAAGAGGACTGCCCTTGCCTGGTTCCACTCTTATCTATCCAATCACAGCCAGAGAATCTCCTGCCGTCGCTTCTCTTCCCGCTCCTGCATCTTTGGAGCCCCAATGATCTACCTTGACCCCCTTGACTAGCCTTTATTTTTTAAATAATGAACTTACCTGAAAACTTTATGCTTTTAAAACCCCAAATCCATTCTGTGGAAAAACATCAAAAATTCCAGAAACAGGACGGTCTGTTCTGAGTATGTGGCATGATTGATATTAATCATCCTGTGGCACATATCGAAATCTTGTACTTGTACTCTGTGATAACCTTCATTCCTTACCTAGTGCACGTCTTTTAAGTCATGTAAATTCTTTCAGATCTCAAGCCACATGTAGTTGCCACCGTGTAGACTCTTTCAGTAACATATAACCATGCTTAACACCTTCATTCCACATTTAGAGGCTGTGCTCACCCACAACAAATATGCTGCTAGTTCTCCGTAACAGAGATTACAAGCACCTGCAGGACTAGATTAATAAAACATGCTTTTCACAATCATTGTTGAGCCATATTGTACAATTGTGAACTCACAGTTGCATTAAGACAATGTGAGACTTTCAATAGCTCATTAGTTGCTTGTACAGCAATAAAGGATCATTATTGCTAGTGCATCATGGTTGGCTGATAAAAAGAAGAAAGTCAGGAAATCTGAAACAAACCAGAAAATGCACAGCCGGTTGATCAGTGTCTGTAAAGAGAACAGACAAGTGTAGATCCTTCATCAAGACTGGAACCTGGAAGATAAAAGAGCTCCTTACTAAGCTGAATAGAAACAAAGTGGGAGGGGAATTGGGGAAAGGGGAAGAAGAGAACAGTAAAAGTCAAGTATCAGGTATCCTGATGCCTTTCACAAAGAGGGGCAATTCCATACATCTATGGTGGCAGATAGAATAGGTTACAAGATAAAAGCTCATGGTGTTGGGGGTAATATATTAGCATGGATAGAGGATTGGCTAACTAATAGAAAATAGGGAGTCGGGATAAATGTTTTTTTTTCCGCTTGACAAACAGTGACTAGTGGGGTGCCGCAGGGATCTCAACTATTTACAATCTATATTAATGACTTGTATGAAGGGATCGAGTGTAATGTAGCCAAGTTTGCTGATGATACAAAGATGGGTGGGAAAGCAAATTGTGAGGAGGACACAAAAAATTTGCAAAAGGATATAGACAGGCGAAGTGAGTGGGCAAAAATCTGTCAGATGGAGTATAATGTTGGAAAATGTGAGGTTATCCATTTTGGCAGAAATAATACAAAAGCAAATTATAATTTAAATGGTGAAAAATTGCAAAGGGCAGCAGTACAGAGAGACCCAGGGGTCATTGTGCATGAAACACAAAAAGTTACTATGCAGGTACAGCAAGCAATCAGGAAGGCAAATGGAATGTTGGCCTTTATTGCAAGTTGAATGGGGTATAAAAGCAGAGAAGTCCTGCTACAACTGTACAGGGTATTGGTGAGGCCACATCTGGAATACTGCGTGCAGTTTTGATCTCCGTATTTAAGAAAGGATATACTTGCATTGGAGGCTGTTCAGAGAACGGGTGCAGGACATTCTAAAAAGGGAGGGTGAACAGCCAGTTGTCGTGGTACATATAGGTACTAACGATGTAGGTAAAAAAACGAGATGAGGTCCTACGAGACGAATTTAGGGTGCTAGGAGTTAAATTAAAAAGTAGGACCCCAAAAGTAGTAATCTCAGGATTGCTACCAGTGCCACGCGCTACTCAGAGTAGGAATCGCAGGATAGCTCAGATGAATACGTGACTTGAGGAATGGTGCAGAAGGGAGGGATTCAAAATCCTGGGACATTGGAACCGGTTCTGGGGGAGGTGGCACCAGTACAAACCAGACGGTCTGCACCTGGGCAGGACCGAAACCAAAGTCCAAGGGGGAGTGTTTGCTAATGTTGTTTGGAAGGAGTTAAACTAATATGGCAGTGAGATGGGAACCTATGCAGGGAGACAGAGGGAAATAAAATCGAGACAGAAGCAAAAGATAGAAAGGAGAATAGTAAAAGTGGAGGGCAGATAAACCCAAGGCAAAAAACAAAAAGGGCCACTTTACAGCAGAATTCTAAAGGGTCAAAGTGTGTTAAAAAAACAAGCCTGAAGGCTCTGTGCCTCAATGCGAGGAGTATTCGGAATACGGTGGACGAATTAACTGCGCAGATAGCAGTTAACGGATACGATGTGATTGGCATCATGGAGATATGGCTCCAGGGTGACCAAAGCTGGGAACTCAACATCCAAGGGTATTCAGCATTTAGGAAGGATAGACAGAGAGGAAAAGGAGGCGGGTTGGCGTTGCTGGTTAAAGAGGAAATTAATGCAATTGTAAGGAAGGACTTTAGCCTGGATGATGTGGAGTCGGTATAGGTGGAGCTACGGAATACCAAAGGGCAGAAAACACCAGTGGGAGTTGTGTACAGGCCACTAAATAGTGGTAGTGAGGTTGGGGACAGCATCAAACAAGAAATAAGGGATGTGTGCAATAAAGGTACAGCAGTAATCATGAGCGACTTTAGTCTACATATTGATTGGGGTAACCTAACTGGTAGCAATATGATGGAGGAGGATTTCCTGGAGTGTATTGGGATGGTTTTCTGGACCAATATGTCGAGGAACCAACCAGAGAGCTGGCCATCCTAGACTGGGTGATGTGTAATGAGAATGGACTAATTAGCAATCTTGCTGTGCGAGGCCCCTTGGGGGAGAGTGACCATAATGTGGTAGAATTCTTTATTAAGATGGAGAGTGAAAAGTTAATTCAGAAACTAGGATCCTGAACTTAAGGAAAGGTAACTTTGATGGTATGAGGCGCGAATTGGCTAGATTAAACTGGCAAATGATACTTAAAGGTTTGATGGTGGATCGGCAATGGCAAACCTTTAAAGATCACATGGATGAACTTCAACCATTGTACATCCCTGTCTGGAGTAAAAATAAAATGGGGGAGGTGGCTCAACCGTGGCTAACAAGGGAAATTAAAGATAGTGTTAAATCCAAGGAAGAGGATTACAAATTAGCCAGAAAAAGTAGCAAGCCGGAGGACTGGGAGAAATTTAGAATAAAGCAGAGGAGGACAAAGGGTTTAATTAAGAGGGGGAAAAGAGAGTATGAGAGGAAGCTTACCGGAAACATGAAAAATGACTGCAAAAGCTTCTACAGATATGTGAAGAGAAAAAGATTAGTGAAGAACATAAGTCCCTTGCAGTTGGATTCGGGTGAATTTATAATAGAAACATAGAAACATAGAAAATAGGTGCAGGAGTAGGCCATTCGGCACTTACAGCCTGCACCGCCATTCAATGAATTCATGGCTGAACATGCAACTTCAGTACCCCATTCCTGCTTTCTCGCCATACCCCTTGATCCCTCTAGTAGTAAGGACTACATCTAACTCCTTTTTGAATATATTTAGTGAATTGGCCTCAACAACTTTCTGTGGTAGAGAATTTCACAGGTTCACCACTCTCTGGGTGAAGAAGTTTCTCCTCATCTCGGTCCTAAATGGCTTAACCCTTATCCTTAGATTGTGACCCCTGGTTCTGGACTTCCCCAACATTGGGAACATTCTTCCTGCATCTAACCTGTCTAAACCCGTCAGAATTTTAAACGTTTCTATGAGATCCCCTCTCATTCTTCTGAACTCCAGTGAATACAAGCCCAGTTGATCCAGTCTTTCTTGATATGTCAGTCCCGCCATCCCGGGAATCAGTCTGGTGAACCTTCGCGGCACTCCCTCAATAGCAAGAATGTCCTTCCTCAAGTTAGGAGACCAAAACTGTACACAATACTCCAGGTGTGGCCTCACCAAGGCCCTGTACAACTGTAGTAACACCTCACTGCCCCTGTACTCAAATCCCCTTGCTATGAAGGCCAACATGCCATTTGCTTTCTTAACCTCCTGCTGTACCTGCATGCCAACCTTCAATGACTGATGTACCATGACACCCAGGTCTCGTTGCACCTCCCCTTTTCCTAATCTGCCACCATTCAGATAATAGTCTGTCTCTCTGTTTTTACCACCAAAGTGGATAACTTCACATTTATCCACATTATACTTCATCTGCCATGTATTTGCCCACTCACCTAACCTATCCAAGTCACTCTGCAGCCTCATAGCATCCTCCTCGCAGCTCACACTTCCACCCAACTTAGTGTCATCCGCAAATTTGGGGATACTACATTTAATCCCCTCGTCTAAATCATTAATGTACGATGTAAACAGCTGGGGCCCCAGCACAGAGCCTTGCGGTACCCCACTAGTCACTGCCTGCCATTCTGAAAAGTACCCATTTACTCCTACTCTTTGCTTCCTGTCTGCCAACCAGTTCTCAATCCACGCCAGCACACTACCCCCAATCCGATGTGCTTTAAATTTGCACATTAATCTCTTGTGTGGGACCTTGTCGAAAGCCTTCTGAAAATCCAAATACACCACATCAACTGGTTCCCCCTTGTCCACTCTACTGGAAACATCCTCAAAAAATTCCAGAAGATTTGTCAAGCATGATTTTCCTTTCACAAATCCATGCTGACTTGGACCTATCATGTCACCTCTTTCTAAATGCACTGCTATGACACCCTTAATAATTGATTCCATCATTTTACCCACGACCGATGTCAGGCTGACCGGTCTATAATTCCCTGTTTTCTCTCTCCTTCCTTTTTTAAAAAGTGGGATTACATTGGCTACCCACTACTCCATAGGAACTGATCCAGAGTTTATGGAATGTTGGAAAATGACTGTCAATGCATCCGCTATTTCCAAGGCTACCTCCTTAAGTACTCTGGGATGCAGTCCATCAGGCCCTGGGGATTTATCGGCGTTCAATCCCATCAATTTCCCCAACACAATTTCCCGACTAATAAGGATTTCCCTCAGTTCCTCCTTCTTACTAGTCCCTCTGACCCCTTTTATATCCGGACGGTTGTTTGTATCCTCCTTAGTGAATGCCGAACCAAAGTACTTGTTCAATTGGTCTGCCATTTCTTTGTTCCCCGTTATGACTTCCCCTGATTCTGACTGCAGAGGACCTACGTTTGTCTTTACTAGCCTTTTTCTCTTTACATATCTATAGAAACTTTTGCAGTCCGTCTTAATGTTCCCTGCAAGCTTCCTCTCGTACTCTATTTTCCCTGCCCTAATGGGGAACAAAGAAATGACAGACCAACTGAACAAATACTTTGGTTCTGTCTTCACAAAGGAAGACACAAATAACCTTCCGGATGTAGTCGGGGACCGAAGGTCTAGTGAGAAGGAGGAACTGAAGGATATCTTTATTAGGCGGAAAATTGTGTTAGGGAAATTGACGAGATTGAAGGCCGATAAATCCCCAGGGCCTGATAGTCTACATCCCAGAATACTTAAGGAAGTGGCCCTAGAAATAGTGGATGCATTGGTGATAATTTTCCAACTGTCTATCGACTCTGGATCTGTTCCTATGGACTGCAGGGTTGCTAATGTAACACCACTTTTTAAAAAAGAAGGGAGAGAGAAAATGAGTAATTATAGACCGGTTAGCCTGACATCAGTCGTGGGGAAAATGTTGGAATCAATCATTAAGGATGAAATAGCAGCACATTTGCAAAGCAGAAATAGGATTGGTCCAAGTCAGCATGGATTCCTGAAGGGGAAATCATGCTTGACAAATCTTCTGGAATTTTTTGAGGATGTAACTAGTAGAGTGGACAAGGGAGAACCAGTGGATGTGGTGTATTTGGACTTTCAAAAGGCTTTTGACAAGGTCCCACACAAGAGATTGGTGTGCAAAATCAAAGCACATGTACTGACGTGAATAGAGAACTGGTTGGCAGACAGGAAGCAGAGAGTCGGGATTAACGGGTCCTTTTCAGAATGGCAGGCAGTGACTAATGGAGTGCCGCAGGGCTCAGTGCTGGGACCCCAGCTCTTTACAATATATATTAATGATTTAGATGAAGGAATTGAGTGTAATATCTCCAAGTTTGCAGATGACACTAAGCTGGGTGGCGGTGTGAGCTGTGAGGAGGACGCTAAGAGGCTGCAGGATGATTTGGACAGGTTAGGTGAGTGGGCAAATACATGGCAGATGCAGTATAATGTGGATAAATGTGAGGTTATCCACTTTGGGGGCAAAAACACGAAGGCAGAATATTATCTGAATGGCGGCATATTCGGAAAAGGGGAGGCGCAGCGAGACCTGGGTGTCATGGTTCATCAGTCATTGAAAGTTGGCATGCAGGTACAGCAGGCAGTGAAGAAGGCAAATGGTATGTTGGCCTTCATAGCTAGGGGATTTGAGTATAGGAGCAGGGAAGTCTTACTGCAGTTGTACAGGGCCTTGGTGAGGCCCCAGCTGGAATATTGTGTTCAGTTTTGGTCTCCTAATCTGAGGAAGGACGTTCTTGCTATTGAGGGAGTGCAGCGAAGGTTCACCAGACTGATTCCAGGGATGACAGGACTGACATATGAGGAGAGACTGGATCGACTGGGCCTTTATTCACTGGAGTTTAGAAGGATGAGAGGGGATCTCATCGAAACATATAAAATTCTGACGTGACTGAACAGGTTAGATGCAGGAAGAATGTTCCCAATTTTGGGGAAGTCCAGAACCAGGGGACACAGTCTAAGGATAAGAGGTAAGCCATTTAGGAATGAGATGATGAGGAACTTCTTCACTCAGAGTTGTTAACCTGTGGAATTCCCTACCGCAGAGAGTTGTTGATGCCAGTTCATTGGGTATATTCAAGAAGGAGTTAGATATGGCCATTGCAGCTAAAGGGATCAAGGGGTATGGAGAGAAAGCAGGAATGGGCAACTAAAGGAATGATCAGCCATGATTTTATTGAATGGTGGTGCAGGCTCGAAGGGCCGGATGGCCTACTCCTGCAACTATTTTCTATGTTTCTAAGGTTCACTAGGTTGATTCCGGAGATGAGGGGGTTGACTTATGAGGATAGGTTGAGTAGGTTGGGCCTATACACATTGGAGAATGAGAACAGATCTTATTGAGACTTATAAGATAATGAGGGGGCTCGACAAGGTGGATGCAGAGAGGATATTTCCACTCATAGGGGAAATTAAAACTAGAGGACATGATCTTAGAATAAGGGGTCGCCCATTTAAAACTGAGATGAGGAGATATTTCTTCTCCCTGAGGGTTGTAAATCTATGGAATTCTCTGCCCCAGAGAGCTGTGGAGGTTGGGTCATTGAATATATTTAAGGCAGAGATAGACAGATTTCTGAGCGATAAGGAAGTAAACGGTTATGGGGAGCGGGCAGAGAAGTGGAGTTGATTCCATGATCAGATCAGCCATGATCTTATTGAATGGTGGAGTAGGCTCGAGGGGCCAAATAGCCTAATCCTGCTTCTATTTCTTATGTTACATTCTTTTGTTCTTAAATGGACAACAAATGGGTTTTGTGAAATGCTGGGAACTATTGAAAACCAATATAAATATCTTCTACAAATGCAACGAAAAGCTTTTAAAAGAACAAAGGGGTTCAAAAAAACATTAAAAAATAGGCAACAAGTGCCCTCCATTTTGCTCAGCATTAAAGGGCTTATTATCTCCCAGTCCCGATGAAGTGTCTATACCCAATAGGTTAGCCTGTCTTTTTTCTTTACAGATGATGGACTGATAATTGTTCATTAACACGAATAAAAGGGCCACATTTCAAAACCATCAATTTCTTTAGTGTGTCATACATCAGGATGAAAAGTTGGCATTTCTCCCTCTTTAAAAAAAAAAGCAGGAATATCTAACCTAGTGATTAAATTGAAAATTGTATATTTGTTAAGGTTTTGTTTGACTAGTCTGATAGTGGCAAGGTTTACAAGGTGAACGTTAAAGCATGGGAGGCTTGTTATTCGTGCATTTCCCTGTAAGGTTTTATATTTGCTATGATATCTGGTATCAGGGACCAATATCCTCACGGGGAGTTTTGCTAGTGCTGTTGAGGAGAGTTTAAACTAGCTTGGCAGGGGGATGGGAACCTGAGAACAAATTCAATAGGGAAGGAAGTAAAGCAGAAACTGGATAGCAAGAATTTAGAAAGCGAATCTGTAAGACAGAAAGAAACAAGTGTTAGAAAGTAGTAATCAAGGAGGTCTTCCTGTGCTAAATGGTATAAAATTTAATGCAAGGAGTATAGCGAATAAGGCGGATGAGCCAAGAGCACAGTAGATACATTATAGCCATTACAGAAATATGGCTGAAAGAGGGGCAGGTTTGGCAAATCAATATTCCTGGTTACAGGATTTTTAGACAAGACAGAGAGAGGGGTAAAAAGGGGGGGGGGGGGGGGTAGGGTCACGGTACTGATTAAAGAAACTATTACAGTGGTGAGGAGGGATAATATGTTAGAGGGAACATCAAATGACGCCATATGGGTCGAATTGAAAAATAAAAAAGGGGCGATCACACTGCTGGGCGTGTATTATAGACCCCCAAACAGTGGGAGGGAGATAAAGGAGCAAATATGTCGGCAAATTGCTGTGAAGTCCAAAAATCATAGGGTAGTATTAGTAGGGGATTTTAACTATCCAAATATTGATTGGAACAAATTTAGTGTGAAGGGTATAGAGAGTGCGGAATTCTTGAAAGGCATTCAAGAGAACTTTTTTAGTCAGTATGTAACAGGTCCAACATGAGAGGGGGCGATTTTGGATTTAGTTTTGGGGAATGAAGCTGGGCAGGCTGAAGGGGTATTCGTGGGAGAGCACTTGGGTGACAGTGACCATAATTCAGTCAGATTCAATATAGTTATGGATAAGAACATAAGAAATAGGAACAGGAGTAGGCCTTACGGCCCCTCGAGCTTGCTCCGCCATTCAATAAGATCATGGTTGATCTGATCATGGACTCAGTTCCACTTCCCCGCCCGCTCCCCATAACCCCTTATCTCCTTATCGTTTAAGGACAAATAAAAGTCTGGAATAAAAGTCTCAAATTGGGGAAAAGCTAATTTTGCTAAGTTGAGGAGTGATTTGGCCACAGTGGATTGGAAACAGCTACTTGTGGGTAAATCAGTGTCGGAATAGTGGGAGGCATTCAAGGAGGAGATCCGGAAGGCTCAGGCCAAACGTGTGCCCTTAAAGAAAAAGGATGTTTAGGGACTTACAGGGGAGGTTAAAGAAAAAAAGAGAAGCTTATGTCATACACTAATGGCTAAATACTATAGAATCTTTGGAGGAATATAGAAAGTTAAGAGGCAAAATTAAAAAGGATATTAGGAATGCAAAGAGAGAGCATGAAAAATTCTTGGCTAGTAAAATTAAAGAAAACCCAAAGCTGTTCTATAAATATATTAAGAGTAAGAGAGTAACTAAAGAAAAGGTAGGGACTATTAGAGACCATGAGGGTAATCTTTGTATGGAGGCAAAAGATGTTGGTAAGATCCTTAATGAATACTTTGCATCTGTTTTCACAAAGGAAAGGGGCAAAGCTATCGAGAAGGAGTGTGATATTCTGGATGAAATAAACATAGAGAGAGAGGAAGTATTAAGGGGTCTAGTAGCTTTGAAAGTAGATAACTCCCCAGGCCCAGATGAAATGCATCCCAGGTTGTTGAACAAAGTAAAAGAGGAAATAGCAGAGGCCCTGACCATCATTTTCCAGTCCTCTTTGGATTTGGGCATAGTGGTGAAGGATTGGAGGACTGCTAATGTTTAAGAAGGGAGAAATAGATAGGCTGAGTAATTACAGGCCTGTCAGCATCACCTCAGTGGTGGGAAAATTATTGGAAAAAATCCTGAAAAACAGGATAAATCTACATTTGGAAAGGCAAGGATTAATTAGGGACAGTTAGCACGGATTTATTAAGGGAAGTTCGTGTTTGACTAACCTGATTGAATTTTTTGAGGAGGTAACGAAGAGGGTCGATGAGGGTGGTGCGTACGATGCAATGTATAAGGACTTTAGCAAAGCTTTTGATAAGGTCTCACATGGTAGACTGGTCAAGAAGATTAAAGCCCATGGGGTCCAGGGCAAAGTGGCAAGTTGTATCGAAAATTGGCTTAGAGGTAGGAAGCAAAGGGTAATGGTTGATGGATGTTTTTGTGACTGGAAGGATGTTTCCAGTGGGGTTCCACAGGGCTCAGTACTGGGTCCCTTGCTTTTTGTGGTATAGATTTGAATGTAGGGAGTATGATTAAGAAGTTTGCAGACGACACTAAAATTGGCTGTGTGGTTGATAATGAAGAGGAAAGTCATGGGCTGCAGGAGGATATCAATCTATTGGTCAGGTGGACAGAGCAGCAGCAAATGGAATTAATTCAGAGAAGTGTGAGAAACATAGAAACATAAAAAATAGGTGCAGGAGTAGGCCATTCGGCCCTTCGAGCCTGCACCGCCATTCAGTAAGATCATGGCTGATCATTCCCTCAGTACCCCTTTCCTGCTTTCTCTCTTTACCCCTTGATCCCTTTCGCCATAAGGGCCATATCTAACTCCCTCTTGAATATATCCAATGAACTGACATCAACAACTCTCTGTGGCAGGTAATTCCATAGGTTAACAACTCTCTGAGTGAAGAAGTTTCTCCTCATCTCAGTCCTAAATAGTCTACCCCTTATCCTAGGACTACCCCTGGTCTGGACTTCCCTAACGTCAGGAACATTCTTCCCGCATCTAACCTGTCCAGTCCCGTCAGAATCTTATACGTTTCTATGAGATCCCCTCTCATCCTTCTAAACTCCAGGGAATAAAGGCCCAGTTGATCCAGTCTCTCCTCATATGACAGCCCAGCCATTCCTGGAATCAGTCTGGTGAACCTTCGCTGCACTCCCTCAATAGCAAGAACATCCTTCCTCAGATTAGGAGACCAAAACTGAACACAATATTCCAGGTGAGGCCTCACTAAGGCCCTGTACAACTGCAGTAAGACCTCCCTGCTCCTATACTCAAATCCCCTAGCTATGAAGGCCAACATACCATTTGCCTTCTTCACCGCCTGCTGTACCTGCATGCCCACTTTCAGTGACTGATGAACCATGACACCCACATCTCATTGCACCTCCCCTTTTCCTAATCTGCCGCCATTCAGATAATATTCTGCCTTTGTGTTTTTGCCCCCAAAATGGATAACCTCATATTTATCCACATTATACTGCATCTGCCATGTATTTGCCCACTCACCTAACCTGTTCCAGTCACCCTGCAGCCTCTTAGTGTCCTCCTCACAGCTCACACCACCACCCAGTTTAGTGTCATCTGCAAACTCAATTCCTTCATCTAAATCATTAATGTATATTGTAAAGAGCTGGAGTCCCAGCATGGAGCCCTGCGGCAATCCACTAGTCACTGCCTGCCATTCTGAAAAGGACCCATTTATCCCGACTCTCTCCTTCCATTCTGCCAACCAGTTCTCTATTCACGTCAGTACATTACCCCCAATATCATGCGCTTTGATTTTGCACACCAATCTCTTGTGTGGGACCTTGTCAAAAGCCTTTTGAAAGTCCAAATACACCACATCCACTGGTTCTCCCTTGTCCACTCTGCTAGTTACACCCTCAAAAAATTCCAGAAGATTCGTCAAGCATGCTTTCCCTTTCATAAATCCATGCTGACTTGGTCCGATCCTGTCACTGCTTTCCAAATGCGCTGCTATTTCATCCTTAATAATTGATTCCACCATTTTCCCCACTACTGATGTCAGGCTAACTGGTCTATAATTACATGTTTTTTCTCTCCCTCCTTTTTTAAAAAGTGGTGTCACATTAGCTACCCTCCAGTCCATAGGAACTAATCCAGAGTCAATAGACTGTTGGAAAATGATCACCAATGCATCCACTATTTCTAGGGCCACTTCCTTAAGTACTCTGGGATGCAGACTCTCAGGCCCCGGGGATTATTGGCCTTCAATCTTGTCAATTTCCCCAACACAATTTCCCGCCTAATAAGGATATCTTTCAGTTCCTCCTTCTCACTAGACCCACTGACCCCTAGTATATTCGGAAGATTATTTGTGTCTTCCTTCGTGAAGACGGAACCTAAGTATTTGTTCAATTGGTCTGCCATTTCTCTGTTAGGTGATGCATTTTGGGAGGGCTAATAAGGAAAGGGTACACGCATTAAGCGGTAGGCCACTTAACATTGTAGATGAACAAATGGACCTTGGAATGCTTGTCCACAGATCCCTGAAAGTAGCAGGCCAGGTGGATAAGGTGGTTAAAAAGGCATACAGAATACTTGCCTTTATTGGCTGAGGCATAGAATTTAAGAGCAGGATTGTTATGCTTAAATTGTAAAATACTTTGGTTAGGCCACAGCTGGAGTACTGGATGCAGTTCTGGTCGCCGTACTGTAGGAAGGACATGATTGCACTAGAGAGGGTGCAGAGAAGATTTACTAGGACGCTGACTGGAATGGAGAATTTTAGTTATGAGGACAGATTGGATAGGCTGGGGTTGTTATCATTGGAACAGAGGAGGTTGAGAAGAAACCTCATTGAGGTGTACAAAATATTGAGCAGCCTGGATATAGTAGATATCGAGGGCCTATTTCCATTGGTGGAGGGGTCTATTATGAGGGGGCATAGTTTTAGGGTGGTCGGTGGAAGGTTTAGAGGGAATTTGAGGGGAGGCTTCTTTACGCAGAGGGTTGTGGGGATCTGGAACTCACTGCCTGGAAGAGTCATGGATACAGAAACGCTCACCACATTTGAAAGATGGTTGGATGGGCACTTAAAGTGCTGTAACCTGCAGGGTTACGGACCTAGAGCTGATAATTGGGATTCGACTGGATAACCTCTTGTTGGCCAGCACAGATATGATGGTAAGTACAGCAGGGAATCGAATATAACCAGGGTGATCTCCTGGACTAGTTTCGATCGCCTGAGTGGGTCGGAGATTTTTTACCTCAAATTGGCCTGGGTTTTTATCTGGTTTTTGCCTGTTCCAAGAGGTCAAATGGCTCCAGTTGGGGTGGTGTGTAGAATGTTTCAGTGTAAACATAGAAACATAGAAAATAGGAGCAGTAGTAGGTCATCCGGCCCTTCGAGTCTGCACTGCCATTCAATATGATCATGGCTGATCCTCCATCTCAATACCATATTCCTGCTTTTTCCCCATACCCCTTAATGCCTTTTCTTTCTAGAAATCTATCTATCTCCCTCTTAAATATATTCAGTGACTTGGCCTCCACAGCCTTCTTGGTAGAGAATTCCACAGGTTCAGCACCCTCTGAGTGAAAAAATTTCTCCTCATCTTCGTCCTAAATTTCCTACCCCGTCTCCTGAGATTGTGACACCTTGTTCTAGCCTTCCCAGCCAGGGGAAACATCCTCCCGACATCCAGTTTATCCAACCCAGTCAGAATTTTATACATTTCAATGAGATCCCCTCTCATTCTTCTAAACTCTAGTGAATACAGGCCTCGTCGACTCAACCTCTCCTCATACGACAGTCCTGTCATCCCAGGAAGCAGTCTGGTGAACCTTCGCTGCACTCCCTCTATGGCAAGTATATCCTTTCTTAGGTAAGGAGACCAAAACTGCACACAATACTCCAGGTGTGGTCTCACCAAGGCCCTGTATAACTGTAGTAAGACATCCTTGCTCAAATCCTCTTGCAATGAAGGCCAACATACCATTTACCTTCCTAACTGCTTGCTGCACCTGCATGTTTGCTTTCAATAACTGGTGTACGAGGACACCCACGTTCCTCTGTACATCGACATTTCCCAAGCCACCACCATTTAAATAATACTTTGTCTTTATGTTTTTCCTACCAAAGTGGATAACTTCACATTTATCCACATTATACTGCATCTGCCACGTGTTTGCCCACTCAGTCAACCTATCTAAATCACCTTGCAGCTTCTTTGCATCCTCCTCACAACTCACAATCCCACCTAGTTTTGTGTTGTCAGCAAATTTGGAAATATTACATTTGGTTTCCTCATCCAAATCATTTATATGTATTGTGAATAGCTGAGGTCCAAGCACTGAACCCTGTGGTACCCCACTAGTCACTGCCCACCACCCCAAAAAGGGCCCGTTTATTCCTCCTCTCTGTTTCCTGTCAGTTAACCAATTTTCAATCCATGCCAACACATTACCCCCAATCCTATGTACTTTAATTTTGCACACTAACCTCTTATGTGGGACTTTATCAAAGGCCTTCTGAAAATCCAAATACACTACATCCACTGGTTCTCCCTTATCTATTTTATCAGTTACATCTTCAAAAAATTCCAGTAGGTTTGTCAAACGTGATTTTCCTTTCATAAATCCATGTTGACTTTGTTTAATCCCGTTGATATTATCTAAGTGTGCCATTATCACATCCTTTATAATAGACTATTATTATTTTCCCTACTACTGATGTCAGAGTAACCGATCTGTAGTTCCCCGTTTTCTCTCTCCCTCCTTTTTTAAATAGTGGGGTTACATTTGCCACCCTCCAATCTGCAGGAACTGTTCCATAATCTATAGAATTATGGAAGATGACAACCAATGCATCTACTATTTCCATGGCTACCTTTTTTTAGTACTCTGGGATGCAGATCATCAGGCCCTGGGGATTTATCTGCCTTCAGTACCATTAGTTTCTCCAGCACTATTTTCTTACTAATTATTATTTCCTTTAATTCCTCTTGCTCACTAGACCCTTGGTTCCCTAGCATTTCTGGAACGTTATTTGTGTCCTCTTCTGTGAAGACAGAACCGAAGTATTTATTTAATTGTTCTGCCATTTTCTTGTTCCCCATTATAAATGCTCCCATTTCTGTCTGTAAAGGATCTACATTTGTCTTCACTAATCTTTTTCTTTTTACGTACTTGTAGAAACTTTTGCAGTCGTTTTTTATGTTCCTTGCAAGTTTACTCTCATACTCTATTTCTCCCCTCTTAATCAATCTCTTGGTCCTTTTTTGCTGAATACTAAACTGTTCCCAATCCTCAGGCTTGCTACTTTTTCTGGTAACTTTGTATAACTCCTCTTTGGATCTATTACTATCCTTAATTTCTTTTGCTAGCCATGGTCGGGCCACTTTTCCTTTTGTGTTTTTACGCCAGAAAGGAATGTATAACTGTTGCAATTCATGCATTCGTTCCTTAAATATTAGCCATTGCCTATCCACCATCCTGCCTTTTAATGAATCTTCCCAATCTATCATAGCCAATTCATTTCTCATACCTTCGTAGTTTCCTTTGTTTAGATTTAGGACCCGAGTTTCAGATTGGACTACTTCACTTTCCACCTTAATAAGAAATTCAATCATGTTATGGTCATTTTTCCCTAAAGGACCCCGCACAACAAGACTGTTAATTAACCCCTTCTCATTACAGAATACCCAATCGAGGATAGCCTGTTTCCTAGTAGGCTCCTCAACATATTGGTCTAAAAAACCATCTCGTACACACTCCAGGAATTCATCTGCCACAGTATTATTACTAATTTGGTTTGTCCAGTCTATATGTAGATTAAAGTTACCTATGATTACTGTAGTACCCTTTCTACATGCATCGCTAATTTCTTGTTTGATGCCATCCCCTACACTACCACTACTGTTTGGAGGCCTATAGACAACTCCCACCAAATTTTTCCTGCTCCTTGGTGCTCCTTAGCTCCACCCAGACTTATTCTACATCTTGATTTTCTGAGCCAATATCCTTTTTCACTATTGCTCTGATTTCATCCTTTACAAACAACGCCATACCACCCCCTCTTCCTTTTTGCCTGTCCTTCCTAAATATCGAATATCCTTCGATATTCAGTTCCCAACTCTGGTCACCTTGCAACCATGTCTCCGTAATTGCAACTATATCGTATCCGTTTACATCTAGTTGCGCTGTTAATTCGTCTACCTTAGTACTGATGCTTCATGCATTCAGATACAATGCTTTTAAATTTGTCTTTTTAACATTATTAGCCATCTTAACATTATTTTGTACTGTAGTCCTATTTGCCTTATCGCTATTTTTTCTTACCTGGACCCTATTTGCTGGTGCACTCTTTTGTTTGTATGTTCTGTCCCTTCATGACATAATCTGGTTATCCTTACCACAATCACTTTCCTGCATTGCTTCCTTTTCATTTCTCTTTAGTATCTCTACTGCGACCTTCTTCCTCCCGCACCCCCCTCTTATTTAGTTTAAAGCCCTATCTACCTCCCTAGTTATTCGGTTCGCTAGAACTCTGGTCCCAGCATAGTTCAGGTGTAGTCCGTCCCCACTGAACAGCTCTCTCTTTCCCGAGTATTGGTGTCAGTGCCCCACGAATCGAAACCCACTTCCCCCACTCCAACCTTTGAGCCACGCATTCATCTCCCTGATTCTATTGACCCTATGCCAATTTGCTCATGGCTCAGGTAACAATGCAGAGATTATTATCTTTGTGGTTCTGCTTTTCAATTTAGTCCCTAACTGTTCAAACTCTCTCAGCAAAACTTCTTTCTTATTCCTATCTATGTCATTGGTACCTACGTGTACCACGACAACTGAATCCTCCCCCTCCCACTCCAAGTTCTTCTCCAGCCCGGAGGATATGTCCTTTACCCTGGCACAGGGTAGGCAACACAGCCTTCGAGACGCATGCTCTTGGCTGCAGAGAACCTTATCTATCCCCCTAACTATACTGTCCCCTACTACAACCACCTGCCTCTTTACTCCTCCCACTTGAATGGGTTCTGCACCACGGTGCCTTGGTCAGTCCGCTCATCCATCCCGCAGTCTGCACACTTGTTCTCAAGAGTTGCAAGAACGTCAAATCTATTGGACAAGTGTAAGGGATGTCACAGTTGTGTGGGGCAGACTGGTTGGGTTGGGTGCCCTTTACCTTTCCGCCATTGTTCATTGGTTTATATGTAACCTTCAGGGCTGCTGACCGAGGGCCGTGTGGCTCTTTGTCAGCCGGTGCGGACATGAGGAGCCGAAATGGCCTCCTTCTGCGCTGTCAATTTCTATGTTTCTTTGTTTCTATATCACTATGCGCCAGTAAATACATAAACTCAACATCTAATGTAATGTTATCATGCTGCCACATGGGCTTTTGCTGAGCTGCAGCATAAATGCAGTTAATTTTGAGCAGATACCAGTTAACTGAATTTGTTGTTAAATGCTGACCTAATTCTGGTTAGACCCTTGACATTGTTCTCAGTCTGTCGCAGTTTTGCTTGCACATCCAAAAATCGATAGTCCACAGAATTTAGTTTTTGCTGACACATGAGTTTCTGTTCTTTTTTCAGCATTTCCAAGTCTATATTTGAAAGCTATTAGAATATTAATCAGTCAACATATAGTTGAACACAAATTTAACAAATGCAGTTCAAAGGACAAAAGTAATGTTTACATCATAAAACTACATAGATGCCTGATTTGTTGACGTTCATCAGAAAAACCTGTGTAATCACATTGATATGACATCATTCCACAATGCCCAGGAACAACATAAACTGTGCATTTAGAAAGATAAAAAGTTGGCAAAGTGAAGTGCATTTTCCCACTGATGGTGCACCAAGTTTCGACCTAAGTGCAGTTAAGATGCATTACAAGTCATTATTGTAAAATGAACTTACATGTTAGCATGTTGTATAGCCCAGCAAATTTCTTCCTAATACCAGGTTCTGGCCACATGAAACATAACTTGCAAGGTGGTCCTCAGCTACAAAATGAGCCTTTCTTCTCTGCAGGACCAGCACAATGGGCCCAAGTTTGCCCCCCCGCTTAAAACGGCGCACCTCCATGAGATGCGGCAACTTTGTAGAAAAAAAACTGTGCCGAAAACTTACCTCGGTATTCTCCCCACTCCTGGAACGTCGCAGCAGAAGTAGGTGGGGGGGTGGAGCCAGGTCCCAGCGCTGAAAACAGTGCCAGGATCTCTGCACATGCGCGCTAGAGTGTGCGCGCATGTACAGTAGCTCCTCCCATGATTGTAATGCTGATGCCTGCAGATCGCGTCCCGCTCCTATCCCAGGCCAATTGCCTATCACACAGGCTGGCCGCTGAGGGCTGCAAGAAACAGGTTGGTGCGAGGAGACTGAGTTTTGATCGGGGGGGAGGAGTATTGTGAATGGTAACTTTTGTGTGTGTAGGAAGAGAAGGAAAAATCATATTAATTTCAAGTGATGAATCAGGAAATTTGAAGTTGCAAGCCTGAGTTTTCTTTTAATGACTAAAATTTTAGATGCAATCAGGTCAATATATGCTTGTATTTTAAAATAAATATTTTAATATTAAGGTATTTAAAGCAGCTGTATATTAACACTTAAATAATTTGAACAATCTGTTGATTTTCCCCCCCACTTTTCTCCTTCACCCTCCCCCCATCCCAAAGCGGGAAACCTTCAACTGCAGGCCCAATAAGGCGGCCGAATCCGACCTCATCGAATTTCCAGAAACAGGGATTTTGACTCTCCCGGCTATGGCTGGCCTCAACCCGGCCTCAACCTTCAGCCCTGGTCGCCTCTGTCTCTCCAGCGACTTTTGATTAATGATTTATCCAGCCTGGCACTTAGTTTCTCCAGTGATCAAGTCTCGACTTTAGGTTAATGATTTGACGCCCTCCCAACCTCCCCCAGGGTTGAACTCGGGCGTGTCGGCCAATCTCCAAACTCCTCTCGGGGCTAAATGGAGTCGTCTGCGGTCCCTCACGCGAGGGAGCTGATGCCCCATGCTTCTGCCAGGTTTCAGGCCGTTTTTAAAGCCTGACCAAAAACCCGAAAAATGGGCAAAAAGGGAAAAAATTCCCACCCGAAAAGGGTTGAAAGTCAGTGGTGCGGCAGCCCTGGTCGGTCTCTGCAGACCTAGTTTCTGCTGCTCTTTCATAAGGAAAGAAGAGGGAACAATGTTTAAACTTATCGCTAACAAATTTCTCAGTTGGTGCTTTAGGTGCAGAGTTCCTTCTATTTTTTATTTGTTACTTTTTGTGCTTTGTTTAGTGCTTTGTAAGTCTTCGTGCTTTGCTTGTATTTTTTATTTGTTATTGAATGCTTATTTTTGTGCTTTGTTTAGTGTTTGGTGCTTTAAATGTACTTACCTGCGCTGATTTCTTAGCTCACCACAAGGTTTTTCTGTGTGGCCACAAGTGGCCACATACGCTGGCCTAAGTTAGCTTGGAGTAACTTTTAGCTTAAATGGCCAAAACAGGCGTAAGAGGCTGGTAACACCCGCTTTTGGAAAAAAAAATAAACTAAAAAAACCTAACTAACTCACTTACACTGGAGCAAATTAAATGTGCAGAATTGAGATTTTTAAGACACTCCAAAAAAATCTAGTTGCTCCAAAAAAAACGGAGCAACTCCTGGGCAAACTTGGGCCCTTAGTCACTAATGGGGTAGTTCTTGCCCCTAGTATCCCACCAGCCATCCTCCCTGTTCAGTTGTAGAGCACCTTTAAGGAAAACCAGAGCTCTTTAAGAGCTGTATGTTGCTAGATAATCCAATCCTTTTCCCTGTGGTTCCCAGCAAAATCCAATGTAACATGTAAAACGGATGAGATGTAAAACCAATGTCTGCCCTCACAGGTGGATGTAAAAGATCCCATGACACTTGCAAAGAAGAATAGGGGAGTTCACCCTTTTTCTTAGCCCCCAAACACTACCAAAAACAGATGATATAGTCATTCTCTCATTATTGTTTGTGGGATCTTGTTGTCCACACATTGGCTGCCATATTTTCCTACATTACAACAGTGACTTACATTTTAGTAATGCTTTATTACATTTCTTTTTCTTCAAGAACGTGAGATTGGGAGGTCATATGAAAAATGGTTGCACCTAAAATTAGCAGCAACTGATACAATGATGCTTTAAACAGGAATGGTTTCTTGTTATTCATTTATATATAGCTACACTTAGTTAAAACGAAAATAGGTTTAATTGTACATTCAATTATTTCAACAGTGAAATAGAACTAACCTAAGACCTGGATTATTTATAGTTATGTAGATGGGAAAAGAGGGAGGGTGCTGTGTTCTCATCCTCTTTCCTCTTGATAGAAAAAACCTACTAAAATAATAGACAGAAATAAACCAGAAGGTAATGTCATAGGAAAAATAAAACTTAACCTGTTGTAAAAGTAATGTGTCATTCATCTCCATCCAAGTCCTGTAAATAAAATTAAATACTGACAAACTGCTCAAATTGTACATCAGAAACTACTGAGAGGATATCTCTGTACTAACTCAGCTGGGGAATTGCTCGCTGACCCGGTTCTGAAAAAACCCAATACCATCGAGAAACCGGGCGATGAACCACTGGAAAGTCTAGCCCATAATCTCTCCCATGTTGACCTCAAAAATGTCTGAAAAACTGCCAATTTAATGTAGCTTTTTAATCTTTCATCTCAGTGATTGGCTAAAGAACCAGAGGCGACATGCGGATTTTTTTTAATGCTGTGTGTTGTAATCTGGAATACATTGCTTCAAAGGGTGGTGGAAGCAGATTCAATAGTAACTTTCAAAGGGATTTGGATAAATGCTTGAAGGAGAAGAATGTGCAGAGCTATGGGGAAAGAGCAGGGGTGTCGGACTAATTAGATCGCACTTTCAATGGTCCGGCACAGGCACAATAGGCCAAATGGCCTCCTTCTGTGATGTATCATTTTTTGATTCTAGCGAGACTTTCCACTTCACATCGCCCATTTATGGCCCGTATATGGCCCAAAACAGACCTCTATCGCCCATTTTGAGCAAAAAGTGGAAACTAGGCCCAAAATATCGCCTGATAAACAGGTGCCTACGTTTCCACTTTGATCGCCGAGAAGATCACCAAAATTATAGCCCACACAAGGCCCATCCCAAGTTTCAGCATCTAGCATGCACTTCGCTGGGCCGATGCAAGGCCCAAAAGAGTGCTGAGAAATAGTTGCTTTTTCTGGGCCTAAGAGAAGGAAATGGGCACTACGGACACCATTTTGACTTCAATGGAAGGGTGGTGGATTAGTTGTGATTTATTTAGAGAGTTAGTTGTACTCAGAATATTGGGACAAGGAATATAAATAGGTATTATTATGTTATTTTTAGTAAATAGGTTTTATATAATAGAATTTATTAGGTTTTATATATATCGCATTTATTAAATAACTTTTACATCGTAAAGTTATTTACTGATATTGTTGGGGCCTATCAAACTCACTGGTATACCGCATAGAGAGTACAGAGAGTGCAGAGTACAGTGATTATATATTGTTGAGAGATTATTAAAATGAGACATCAGCACGCTACACACTGCTGCATTTGACAGGTGACTGAAGCTCTTTACGCTCGTGGAGGGACGTCATAAGCTTCACAATGCCCAGGGAGGCACAGACCGAGAGTACTTTCGGTTTCTCGAGAATAGCAGATTTCCCCAAGGTGCAGGGAGCAATAGACTGTACTCACGTTGCCCTCAAAGCACCCTTAAAGAACGCGGAGGTCTTTCATAACAGAAAGAGGTTCCACTCACTAAATGTGGACATTCAGATGTTGATTTACAGTTAGGGTAAATCAAAAGTTTCAATTGTGTGGGTGTCCTTGTTGTCTTGCCTGCACTGGCCTATCATCAGAATTTATGCTTATTTTATAAAGTTTAGTGTTCCTAAAGTGTTACTAAAGTACTTGTATATTAAAAGAGTAAACAAATATGGATTAACAACTGTATAGTTGATAACTAATGTAACTAAGAGAGAAGACACACATAATTTATTGAATTAAAGAAATTTTTTTTGATAACAAATATGAAAAAAAAATTTGATAAACTATCCCTCCAACCTCCCCGCCCCCCCGCACCAACCCACCCTTCCCTCAAATACACAAAATCTTAACAATTAACAATTAACAATTAACAAATAACAACTAACAAAACAAGAACAAGAACAATTGAACAAGTGAACAAGCGAACAGTGAACAAATAAACTTTGTGAAAAAACTCCTCCCTCCCTACCTGCGGCCATGTTTCCCTCCAAGTCCAGTCCCACCCCGTGTTCGTACCCCACCCGCCCATTTTGGTCTACACAGACCGACACCAAGACGTTGTGCAGGGTGGGACGGCGAGACATCCTGTCATGGTGGAGGTGATGGAGCGGAAGTGGAAGCCTGAAGCTCCACTTCCGAGTCAGGAGGAACTGTGTTCTTTGTACTCGCTTGCGGGCTCGGGGTCTCGCTGCAAGCAGACACGACACCTTGGGGTACAGCACCGTGTCCAACCATCAACGCATGCCATAGGGCATTGGTTGCGGCTGTCTGCTGCCAAATGGCCTCCAACGTCTCCCTTGCAGTCTGTGCTTGCTTGGAAGACCAGTTGAAGAAGTTTGTGCAGAACTCGCTCCAGGTTGCTGGAAACTGGCTCCAGTTCGCAGAGAACTGGCTCCAGTTTGCAGAGAATCCCGCGAAACCCTGGATAAGGTCGCGACCAATCGTGACCGTCTCGCTGCACAGGGATATTAAGCTCTCGGTCTGGCCCTCCATGGTAGGCGATTGCTCACCCCATTGGCCGGACCTCTGTGGGGTCAGCATTTGCAAGTTACGCGGCTTGGCATCACCACCTGCACACCGCTTGGTCCCGGTGCCTCTTCCATCTCAATTGAGATGGCCACAGGTTGTCCCCACCCCCCCCCACAAAAACAATCGCATTCTCCTCCTCCTGCTCTTCCTCCTCCTCTTGCTCCGCCTCAAATTGTCTGATGGATTGCGTGATAATATCCTCCTTCTCCATCTCTTCCTCCTGCAAGCTGTTGGAGGGGGTCAATATTTGCGGATGTCTCTGCTACTTCACCTTGCTCAATGGATACTTGACCTTAGAAAGATGAATGAAATTTCTAAACAACTCATAACAATACATATCAATATATATCAGTATTTCAATATCAATATCAATATTTGAATAACCCAAAACATTGCAATACTTGTCAAAACCCCACATGCACAAGGGTTCACAAGGGTTAACATGGCCTCATTCGTAGATCAAGACTACATCGAAATTATTGAATAATAATTCCATAACATTACATACGTAACTATGATATTTTTAGTATGTATTTAGAAATGTTTGACGCATTGCACAGTTCACATTACTCACAAGACTGAAGGATGGGCTCGGCCATGCCACGGGTCATGACCGAATGGCTTTCAGGCCCTACCAAGGCCACCGCAAGCTCCTCGTAGTGCATAAGAACGTGTAACGTCGCGGAGTCGCCACCCGTCCTCCTTTGCTCCGCGCGGTTGATAGTTATCTTCTTCTGTAAATTATAATTTAACATTGCACGGCATAAGCTAATGGACTTGACAATAAACATTTAAGATGGACAGATTTAAATGTTCAATTATTACATAACATTGCAGTGCATATGAATAATTTTTAATACTATAAGATTCAACTTAGTGTTAGGAAGAATAAATGTATTTTTAATTTAATAATTTTTTCTTATAAATAAATGACATTGAGGATTCTAATTACAATTTATAAATATCAAGTAAATAATACATATGTATGATTTTAAATATGACTTTTAAATATGTTTTAAATATAGAATTTAAAATGCACCTTACTCTGGTAGATGCATATGAATGTTTTTTAATACTATAACATTCAACTTATTGTTAGGGTGAATAAATGTTTTGATAATTTAATTTAATTACTTTACATTATAAATAAATGACTGAGGATTTTATTTACAATTTATAAACATCAAGTAAATAATACATATAATAATTTATAAACATCAAGTAAATAATACATATGTATGATTTTAAATATGACTTTTAAATATGTTTTAAATGTAGAATGTATAATGCAACTTACTCTGCCAGCAGGCTGTTCCATCTCTTGTGGCACTGGTCAGCAGCCCGCACTTCATTAGATGCCAACGTCACGACATCAGCAATCTACACTCAAGTTCTACGATATGCACGGGGTGGAGGTTTTCCATGCTCACCTCGTGTCAAGTCCTCCCACCTCGTTATGACAACATTAACAAGGATGGCCTCCTCACTAAAGGCTTTGGCCCTTCTCCTTTCCATCTCCCCTTCTTTTTGCAGTTGCATTTGCATTGACATTGCTACAATGTATTTTAGGATACAAGATAATACATGCTAGATAATAGATCCTAGATACTATATACTAGCTAATAGATCATTCAAATGTAATAGATTTGTCAAATATAATGATTTATTTGAATTATTCTCACAGTGAATGACCAAGTCCTCTCTTCTCTCTCCCCCGCTCTCTCTGACCCTTCCTGTGTTCCTGAACATGTGCGATGACCCATTAACTCTCCAAATGCAGCAAAAACAATCCCAAAAACATCCCACAAATGCGCACAACACCTTTGCTAGGGAAGCTTTTTTTTTCTATGACTTCCGTTTGACTTCCGCTTTTTTTGGGCGATCATGAGATCGCCGAAAAATCAGATTGCCCATTTGACATCGCCGGTGTAAGGCTAAGTGGAAAATCGTAAAAAAAAAAATGGGCCTTGTGCCGACGATCAGCACGGGTAAGATGTCTCACATCGCGAGAACATGGCCCATTTTTGGGGACCTTAGCCACCTATTGGAAAGTCTAGCCCTATGATTCCCTCCAACATTGGTTCTCCTTACTTACACCTACAACCCTGGATCCTTTTTGACTTTCTGATTTATTGTATCCTTAAATACAATTAGTTTTGAATCCTCATGTAAATGCACTTGGTGTTGATGGTGTTATCATAAGCCTACTTTTCTTACTTCATGAAATTAGATTGGCTACCCTAAACTATTTTATTTAATTAATTCTTCACAGCATGCAGTGTATATATTACAGTGGTTCGGAAATCTATCCTCTAGTTATAAGAATCACCCCAAGCCCGTATAAACTTTGTATTCAGAATGTTATTTCCTTATAGGGTGGCAGCTACAAACTCTTCTTGTTTATATCAACTGAGATAATGCCTAAAAGATCAGTTTGGGGCTACACATACAAATCCTAAAGATGAAAGCATGCAGTGAATGTAATTAATAAATGGTAAAGACCTTGGATACAAAAGAGAGACAGATGAGACGTATAAAAGGAAGCAAGCTCGAAAATCAGCAGAAAATGCCAATCCAACAAAGGATAAAAGTATAGAGAAGGGAAAACTATAAGAACAGTTAATCCCACGTGAGGAAGCGGTCAGTAAGTTACAGACATAAATCTTTTATTCATATTAGGTGGTGCTTGGGATACAGGCCAAATGTTCATGGATAAACATTTAACACAACAGCTCACCATTCATCACACAACAACTGTATTTCTGGGCCAGAGAACTCTAACACCATAATGCTTTATAAAGTTTTCACAAGGTACTTGATTACAATGTAAATTAAAACAAATTATTCTATCTTTACAGCTCATTGGTAGAACCACACTTGGAATATTGCATGCAGTTCTGGGCATCCAACCTTTAAAAGTGCATCAAAACATTGGAAAAGATTCAGGAAAGATTAACAAGAATGATTTGAGAACTTACGCATCTAAGTTATGAAGAGGGACTCAATTATTTTCTATTACAGGAGCTCCTGTTATAGTTTGGAGAGTTGTCCACTAGATGGCAGCATGATTTAAATAGGCCTCGAGAGTAAAATGGATGTCAAGCTTTAGGGTCGGATCTTGCTGCAAAAATGACGGCATGCCTCCGTTATGAACGTGAAAATCGGCCAGCAAGTTCAGGGGATGAAGAGATACAGCGTGAGTTGTGAATCTCCAGAACTTGCTGGTCGGTTTACGTTGCTCCGCCGTTTGCTTCGCACAAACATCATCTCTCAACATGCAACACATGTCTCCATTCGCCAGGTCACGGCTGCAATGTATGCATGTAGGATGACTTCATAAAGTTCCCCATGACAGGGCTGTGAGCTTCTCCAGGATTGCTGGCTTCCCAAAGGTACAGGGCTGCATTGATTGCACTCACATCGCCTTGCGAGCACCTTTGAAGGATTTCGAGATGTACAGGAGTAGAAAAGGCTTCCACTCCATTAATGTACAGCTCGTGTGTGACGACATGCATCATGAGGATGAGGAAGCCATGCAAATGTGCGAGGCCAGAGCACGATGGCAGAGGAGGGCGGGCCATCGTGCCCCTTTAACAATTACTCGAGCCTTGCGCCAGCAGCTCATCTGTGAACACTTTACTGATGCCTGAGGGCTCAGCAACAACTATTCCACATGGACCATGTTTACTGTTTGGAGCTGTTCCGTAATGTTGAGTTGTGTTAATGGAACACAATTCAGTTTTAATGTAAAATATATTTTATTCAAAAGTTTACAATGTACTTAACTTAACTTTAATAAAATTATTCTTGTATCAAACTTTACTTTAATATCACTCTTTAATTTCACACAAACTTATAAATTTACATAACTTACAAAAAACATTTAATTTGCGAACAGTTACAACAGTAACAATAACAACAACAACAACAGCAGCAGCAGCAAAGAAAGGCTGCACCCATCTCTCATCCCCCTTATTCTAAGACCGCCCGCTGCACTTGGTCCTGGACTCTCCAGCACCCCTGCCCGCAGGCGGTGGCACAGTATTTCTGGGCTTGATACCAAACTTATTCTTTCTAACATCTCGGGTACTGCGCACCTCTTGAGTGTGGGGGGCATCGGCATCAGACAGCAAGTTGGAGGGCCCAGTTTTGGGCTCTTCAGAGACTGGTGTGGGGATTGGAGTGGGAGTGACAATTGATTCTGTCAATGGATGCAGGGTCTGGGCGTGTTCCCTTATTGCAGCAGCTAACTCCAACTTTCCGTCCCTCTTGCACCCTGACAGTGACTCAACGATCTGCAACATTCCCTGCCTCATGGTCAGTGATGCGGTTTGCACTACCTCTGACATTTCCTCCCTCATGGTCACTATTCTCTCACTGATGGTCCCGGATATCATTCCCATTTCTCATGTCATTGCTGTTACTTCTCCCGACAGTCCCACTACCTCATCATTCAACCCACTGATGCCGTCCAGGAGTGATCGAGTAAGCTCTCCGCACTCAATGACATCATCTGAACCACATCACGTGGTGGTCACCATTGCACAGTAATCTTCTGCAACTTGGTTCCAGCGTTTCTTCAATTCTTTGGGTGGAACTTTTATGTGACCTCTGCTGGTGTCCAGCTCCTGCCAGCTGTTCTCAGTCACAGTAACTAGTGCCTCCACTTCTTCCTGTAAGAAATTCTTGGTCCTTGCACTGCGTTGCATCTTATATTGCTCCACCTGCGATTTTCCCAATGCTCTCACAGCACTCCTTCTCATACACACAACTGGTTCTTTAAAAATGGCTGATTGCCAAATCCGAGCTGTACTGAGCATTGGAATGACATCAAAAATGTAACTTTTTTTCCGCGCATGCACAGAAGGCACGACTTCGTTTTTCGGCGCAGACAACAGGCTCCACCCCCCAAGGCGACTGGAAGCACTGTGCGGCGCCAAATTCGAATTATACATTGGGGAAACTTTGGCGAAATATTTCTGCCGCATTTCTGGCCAGAAAACGGGCTTGGGGAAAATTGAGCCCCTAGATTTGGCGAAAGTACAAGGTTGTCTTGTACTGGATATTGCGGAAACTTATTTATAGTTTTTGTGATAATATAAGGTTACACAAATGTTAAACCCAAGAATTAAGTCACTTTCGTTCACGATAGGGATTGGTTATTGACACAATTCAGGGGCACTGTGTCAGAGGTGGCAGAACTGTTGATACCTTTCAAGGTGTTGCAAATATTCTTGGCATCATGCTGGCAAAGGATTTAAGCACTTTCATTATCTCATTCTGCTAGCCGTCTTGTATCTTCCAAATTTTAATTGGCTACTTCTAAGTAGCCGAATTAGTTTCTGATTGGTCATTGAGCCAATCAAGATACATTATCTTCTTCTTACTTAAAAGCACATGGATCACTCATTCTCCAAACTGATCAGAGTAGCATCACACACACAGTTTTAAAAACCATGTTCCTAAATATGTTCCATTCTTCAAGGTAGACAAGTCCCCTGGTCCTGATGAAATGCATCCCAGGGTATTAAAAGAGATGGCGGAAGTTATAGCAGATGCATTCGTTATAATCTACCAAAATTCTCTGGACTCTGGGGAGGTACCAGCGGATTGGAAAGCAGCTATTGTAATGCCTCTGTTTAAAAAAGGGGGCAGACAAAAGGCAGGTAACTATATGCCGGTTAGTTTAACATCTGTAGTGGGGAAAATGCTTGAAACTATCATTAAGGAAGAAATTGCGGAACATCTAGATAGGAACAGTGCAATCAAGCAGATGCAACATGGATTCATGAAGGGGAAATCATGTTTAACTAATTTACTGGAATTCTTTGAGGATATAACGAGCATGGTGGATAGAGGTGTACCGATGGATGTGGTGTATTTAGATTTCCAAAAGGCTATCGATAAGGTGCCACACAAAAGGTTACTGCAGAAGATAAAGGTACGTGGAGTCAGAGGAAATGTATTAGCATGGATCGAGAATTGGCTGGCTAACAGAAAGCAGAGAGTCGGGATAAATCGGGTTGGAAATCGGTGGTTAGTGGTGTGCCACAGGGATCGGTGCTGGGACCACAACTGTTTACAATATACATAGATGACCTGGAAGAGGGGACAGAGTGTAGTGTAACAAAATTTGCAGATGACACAAAGATTAGTGGGAAAGCGGGTTGTGTAGAGAACACAGAGAGGCTGCAAAGAGATTTAGATAGGTTAAGCGAATGGGCTAAGGTTTGGCAGATGGAATAGAATGTCGGAAAATGTGAGGTCATCCACTTGGGAAAAAAAGCAGTAAAAGGGAATATTATTTGAATGGGGAGAAATTACAACATGCTGCGGTGCAGAAGGACCTGGGGGTCCTTGTGAATGAATCCCAAAAAGTTAGTTTGCAGGTGCAGCAGGTAATCAGGAAGGCGAATGGAATGTTGGCCTTCATTGCGAGAGGGATGGAGTAAAAAGCAGGGAGGTCCTGCTGCAACTGTACAGGGTATTGGTGAGGCCGCATCTGGAGTACTGTGTGCAGTTTTGGTCACCCTACTTAAGGAAGGATATACTAGCTTTGGAGGGGGTACAGAGATGATTCATTCGGCTGATTCTGGAGATGAGGGGGTTACCTTATGATGATAGATTGAGTAGACTTGGTCTTTACTCGTTGGAGTTCAGAAGGATGAGGGGTGATCTTATAGAAACATTTAAAATAATGAAAGGGATAGACAAGATAGAGGTGGAGAGGTTGTTTCCACTGGTCGGGGAAACTAGAACTAGGGGGCACAGCCTCAAAATACGGGGGAGCCAATTTAAAACCGAGTTGAGAAGGAATTTCTTCTCCCAGAGGGTTGTGAATCTGTGGAATTCTCTGCCCAAGGAAGCAGTTGAGGCTAGCTCATTGAATATATTCAAATCACAGATAGATAGATTTTTAACCAATAAGGGAATTAAGGGTTATGGGGAGCGGGCGGGTAAGTGGAGCTGAGTCCACGGCCAGATCAGCCATGATCTTGTTGGGTTGCGGAGCAGGCTCGAGGGGCTAGATGGCCTACTCCTGTTCCTAATTCTTATGTTCTTATGTTCTTATTAATGTTGGGGAAGTCCAGAACCAGGGATCACAGTCTAAGGATAAGGAGTAAGCCATTTAGGACCGAGATGAGGACAAACTTCTTCACCCAGAGAGTGGTGAACCTGTGGAATTCTCCACCACGGAAAGTTGTTGAGGCCAATTCACTAAATATATTCAAAAAGGAGTTAGATGTAGTCCTTACTACTAGGGGGATCAAGGGGTATGGCAAGAAAGCAGGAATGGGGTCCAGAAGTTGCATGTTCAGCCATGAACTCATTGAATGGCGGTGCAGGCTCGAAGGGCCGAATGGCCTACTCCTGCACCTATTTTCTATGTTTCTATGTTTCAATGTAAGTGGAGCTGAGTCCACGGCCAGATCAGCCATGATCTTGTTGAATGGCGGAGCAGGCTCGAGGGGCTAGATGGCCTACTCCTGTTTCTAATTCTTATGTGCTTATGTTCTTCTGTTCGTTAATCCTCTGTTGACTCTCACAAATGGTTTAATATATTATTTCACTCTTATTGCTGAGCTGCTAATATGGATCTACAACATTCCAACATTTCTATTCAGTGATCATGAACAGACAGAAAATTATATCTTTAACGCATTGACATCAAGGCAATTTAGAAGCCTCAATTTGTTGGTTTGATATCCTGACTAATGAAAGCCCAAAATAAACCAGTTGGTGATCTGTTCAGCAGTCTATGCCTCACGTAGCTTTGGTAAGCCTGATATTTCTGGATGTCGCACTAAAATGTGATGATATAACCGATGAGACGCCAGAATAAGGTTGCACCCAGATTGTCTTGTATTTTACCAAAGCAGTGTGTTGGTAATGATCAACCATTTTGGTTAATAATGGCCTAGATTTCGCAGTCAGCGAGAAGTGATGGCACTCTCCGCTGACCTCGAAGAAAGCTGCTGACATAGATCTAGTGATCTCTGTGGCATCGATTTCACCTCTCGCAATGTTAAGTCGATTCAGGCACCAAGTCTAGGGGATCTCCAGCAACAGTGATATCATCAAGCTGGCTAAACAGCCAATCACATTGAAAAATTCTCACAGACAGCAAATCAGGAAGTAAACTGCATTATCCTTCACTTTTTAAAATATTTTACACAGAGTGAAATAAAGATTGGATTAAGATAGAAGCTAAAATATTATAAACAAATTTAAGTTTTTTTATATTAAAAACCATGGACTGTTGGATATAATTGAAAAATTTGACATTCCACAAATATAACATTTGTTTTTCAGGACCAAAACAGTTGCTCAGCAGTAATTATGGCTCAGTACACCATTAAAAATCCAGTTACACATCACTGAACAAGGCTTAACATTTTCGGGAGTTTTTAAGCAGCGATCAACATCATCATAGGCAGTCCCTCGGAATCGAGGAAGATATTACCGCGTTAAAGGGGAAATTCTTGTGGGTTCAGCGATTTCAATTGATTGCCGTCTGTGGCGTCTTCAACAGCTCACCCTCTGAAGGAGCAGGGAATGACTGACAGCAGTTTCTGGATTTCCACATTTAACTGCACATGTGCAGATGTCAGAAGTTGCTGCCAGTTTCACATTTGTAATGACGGTAAACGCCGACAGTTTCGCTGTCATTACAACCACAAATTCTGGGCCAATATGATACACAGATATTATCAGCATGGTGCTTTTCCTCAAGAGGAAATCACTCATTTGTTAAATGATCGTAAATGACTTCTGAGAGATTTTCAAGCACATTGATCAATTTGAAAGTGATAGCAAAGCTCACCCCCGATTCTCAAACTTGCTCCTCATTCTATGTCACTGTTGGTATTCTAATGTGCAGTGCCATTCTGCTGTCCTTGAATAAAATTCCTTAAGACCAAAATTTCCCCCCCCCCCCCCCCCATTTTGGCATGAATTAACAACATAGGGGAATGACCTGCTCTGGTAAGGGAGTGATTCAACACTCCACATCACTTAATACTTTAACATTACTATATTTATGTCTTAGTGCAATTCAATAAATTAATTGACTGTGGCTCAGAAATTCATGACAGCTCTCAAAAAGCATATGATTTTAATAAACCTTATTTAATGATCAAATAAAATATTCTTTATATATTCATTATTATATAGGTACTTGTGCAAAAATCTCTTGCACCTGTTAAAAAAAAATCCCTGGCACTTGTTTAAAGAAAAGTGGCACAGTATATGTGGCTGATGCTCAGATGCAACGTATGCATGATGCATACAATTTTATTAATTCTATCATTGGCAGACTGTTTTATGTTCAGGGTATAAACTTTGATGGGCTTGATCTCAATGACAACAGAAAAATATACCACCATTGCTATCAGTTGCCTTCCAAGAGTCCGTACTAACAAAATATATATTCAGTGCTTTTTACATCAGATTCCCAGCTAAGCTTATAACAGTTAAAGGAATATTTTGCATAGGATTACATAGGATATACGGCACTGAAACAGGCTATTTGGCCCAACAAATCTATGCCGGCACTTATGCGCCACTCGAGCCTCCTCATGTTCTTCCTCATCTAAATCTATCAGCCTAACCCCTCTATTCCCTTCTCCCTCATATGCTTGTCTAGCTTCCCCTTAAATGCATCTATACTATTTGTTTCAACCACTCCCCACTCCCTGTAGTAGTGAGTTCCACATTCTCAACACTCTTTGGGTAAAGAAGTTTCATCTGAATTTCCGATTGGATTTCTTGGTGACTATCTTATATTGGTGGCCTCTGGTTATGCTCTTCCCCTCAAGTAACAGGTGCAAGAGATTCATAATAAGAACATAAGAATTAGGAACAGGAGTAGGCCATCTAGCCCCTCAAGCCTGCTCCGCCATTCAAAAAGATCATGGCTGATCTGGCCGTGGACTTAGCTCCATTTACCCGCCGTTCCCCATAACGCTTAATTCCCTTATTGGTTCAAAATCTATCTATCTGTGACTTGAATACATTCAATGAGCTAGCCTCAACTGCTTCCTTGGGCAGAGAATTCCACAGATTCACAACCCTCTGGGAGAAGAAATTCCTTCTCAACTCGGTTTTGAATTGGCTCCCCTGTATTTTGAGGCTGTGCCCCCTAGTTCTAGTCTCCCCGACCAGTGGAAACAACCTCTCTGCCTCTATCTTGTCTATCCCTTTCAATATTTTAAATGTTTCTATAAGATCACCCCTCATCCTTCTGAACTCCAACAAGTAAAGACCCAGTCTACTCAATCTATCATCATAAGGTAACTCCCTCATCGCCGGAATCAGCCTAGTGAATCGTCTCTATACCCCCTCGAAAGCTAGTATATCCTTCCTTAAATAAGGTGACCAAAACTGCACACAGTACTCCAGGTGCGGCCTCACCAATACCCTGTACAGTTGCAGAAGGACCTCCCTGCTTTTGTACTCCATCTCTCTCGCAATGAAGGCCAACATTCCATTTGCCTTCCTGATTACCTGCTGCACCTGCAAACTAACTTTTTGGGATTCATGCACAAGGACCCCCAGGTCCCTCTGAACCGCAGCATGTTGTAATTTCTCCCCATTCAAATAATATTCCCTTTTACTGTTTTTTTTCCCAAGGTGGATGACCTCACACTTTCCGACATTGTATTCCATCTGCCAAACCTTAGCCCATTCGCTTAACCTATCTAAATCTCTTTGCAGCCTCTCTGTGTCCTCTACACAACCCGCTTTCCCACTAATCTTTATGTCATCTGCAAATTTTGTTACACTACACTGTGTCCCCTCTTCCAGGTCATCTATGTATATTGTAAACAGTTGTAGTCCCAGCACCGATCCCTGTGGCACACCACTAACCACCGATTTCCAACCCGAAAAGGACCCATTTATCCCGACTCTCTGCTTTCTGTTAGCCAGCCAATTCTCGATCCATGCTAATACATTTCCTCTGACTCCACGTACCTTTATCTTCTGCAGTAACCTTTTGTATGGCACCTTATCGAATGCCTTTTGGAAATCTAAATACACCACATCCATCGGTACACCTCTATCCATCATGCTCGTTATATCCTCAAAGAATTCCAGTAAATTAGTTAAACATGATTTCCCCTTCATGAATCCATGCTGCGTCTGCTTGATTGCACTATTCCTATCTAGATGTCCCACTATTTCTTCCTTAATGATAGTTTCAAGCATTTTCCCACTACAGATGTTAAACTAACCGGCCTACAGTTACCTGCCTTTTGTCTGCCCCCTTTTTTAAACAGAGGCATTACATTAGCTGTTTTCCAATCCGCTGGTACGTCCCCAGAGTCCAGAGAATTTTGGTAGATTATAACGAATGCATCTGCTATAACTTCCGCCACCTCTTTTAATACCCTGGGATGCATTTCATCAGGACCAGGGGACTTGTCTACCTTGAGTCCCATTAACCTGTCCAGCACTACCCCCCTAGTGATAGTGATAATGAATACTTTGTGTCTGTTTTCACAAAAGAGAGGAGCGATGCAGACACTACTTTTGAGGAGAAGAAGTGCAAAATATTAGATGAAATAAACATGGTGAGAGAGGAGATATTAAAGGGTTTAGCAGCTTTGAAAGTGGATAAATCCCCAGGCCTGGATGAAATGTATAAGTAAAGCAAAAGAGGAAATAGCAGAGGCTTTGACGATCATTTTCCAATCTTCTCTGGCTTCAGGTGTGGTGCCAGAGGACTGGAAGACTGCTAATGTGGTACCTTTGTTTGAGAAGGGAGAAAGGGATAGGCCGAGTAATTACAGGCCAGTGAGTCTAACCTCGGTGGTGGGAAAATTATTGGAAAAAATACTGAAGGACAGGATAAATCTTCATTTAGAAGGACACGGACTAATCAAGCACAGTCAGCACGGATTTGTTGAGGGAAGGTCGTGTCTGACTAACTTGATTGAATTTTTCGAGGAGATAACCAGGAGGGTTGATGAAGGCAAAGCATATGATGTAGCTTATATGGATTTTAGCAAAGGTTTTGATAAGGTCCCACATGGCAGACTGGTCACAAAAGTAAAAGCCAATGGAATACAGGGCAAAGTGGCAAGTTGGATTCAAAATTGGCTCAGAGGCAGGAGGCAAAGAGTAATGGTTTTTGGGTGTTTTTGCGACTGGAAGGATGTTTCCAGTGGGGTTCCGCAGGGCTTAGTACTAGTTCCCTTGCTTTTTGTGGTATACATCAATGATCTAGACTTGAATATAGGGGGTATGATTAAGAAGTTTGCAAATGATACTAAAATTGGCTGTGTGGTTGATAATGAAGAAAAAAGCTATGGACTGCAGGAAGATAATCAACTGGTCAGGCGGGCAGAACTGTGGCAAATGGAATTTAATCCAGAAAAGTGTGAGGTAATGTATTTTGGGAGGGCTAACAAGGAAAGGGAATATACATTAAATGGTAGGCCACTGAGAAGTGTAGACGGACAAAGGGACCTGGGTGCATGTCCACAGATCGCTGCAGATAGCAGGCCAGGTAGATAAGTTGATTAAGAATGCATGTGGAATGCTTGCCTTTATTAGCCGAGGGCATAGAATACAAGAGCTGGGGGGGTGGGGGGGGCGGCGGGGGCGGTTAAGATTGAACTGTATAAAACACTGGTTAGGCCACAGCTGGAGTACTGCATGCAGTTCTGGTCACCACATTACAGGAAGGACGCGATTGCACCGGAAAGGTTAAGAGATTTGCGAGGATGTTGCTGGGAGTGGAGAATCTAAGCTATGAGGACAGATTAGATCGGCTGGATTTGTTTTAATTGGAACAGAGGAGGTTGAGGGGAGACCTCATTGAGGTGTATAAAATTATAAGGGTTCTAGATATAGTGAATAGAAAGGGTCTATTTCCCTTAGCAGATGGGTCAACATCCGGGAGGCATAAATTTAAAGTAACTGGTAGAAGGTTTAGAGGGGATTTGAGGGGAAATTTCTTCATGCAGAGGGTTGTGAAGGTCTAGAACGCACTGCCTGAAAGGGTGGTAGAGGCAGAAACCATCACCACATTTAAAATGTACTTGGATGTGCATCTGAAGTGCTGTAACCTGCAGGGTTACGGACCTAGAGCTGGAAAGTGGGATTAGGCTGGATAGCCTCTTGTTGGCCGGCATGGACATGATGGGCCGAAATGGCCTCCTTCCGTGCTGTAAACTTCTATGATTCTATGAAGTGGAAACATTCTCTCTAAATCCACTCCATCAAGAGTTTTCCTAATTTTAAAAACCTGTATTAGCTCACCCCTCAGCCTTCTTTTTTGAAGAAAAGAGACCCAGCCTGTTCATCCTTTCCTGATATGTATACCCTTGCATTTCTTGTAAATCTTCTCTGCAGTGCTTCTATATCTTTTTTATAATATGGCAACCAGTACTGTACGCAGTCCTCTTTGGATATGGGCATGGTACTGGAGGATTGGAGGACTGCTAATGTAATACCCTTGTTTAAGAAGGGAAAAAGGGATAGGCCAAATAATTACAGGCCTATCGGCCTAATGTCAGTGGTGGGGAAATTATTGGAAAAAATCCTGAAAGACAGTATAAATCTGCATTTGGATAGGCAAGGATTACTTAGGGACAGTCAGCACGGATTTGTTAAGGGAAGATCGAGTTTGACTAACCTGATTGAATTTTTTGAGGAGGTAACCAAGAGAGTCGATGAGGGTAGTGCATACAATGTAGTATATATGGACTTTAGCAAGGCTTTTGATAAGGTCCCGCATGGTAGACTGGTAATGAAGGTTAAAGCCCATGGGATCCAGGGCAAAGTGGCAAGTTGGATCCAAAATTGACTTGGAGGTAGGAAGCAAAGGGTAATGATTGATGGATGTTTTTGTGACTGGAAGGATGCTTCCAGTGGTGTTCCACAGGGCTCAGTGCTGGGTCCCTTGCTTTTTGTGGTATATATCAACGATTTAGATTTGAATATAGGGAGTATGATTAAGAAGTTTGCAGACAACACTAAAATTGGCTGTGTGGTTGATAAAGAGGTAAGTCATGGACTGCAGGAGGATATCAATCTACTGGTCAGGTGGGCAGAGCAGTGGCAAATGGAATTTAATTCCGAGAAGTGTGAGGTGATGCACTTTGGGAGGGCTAATAAGGAAAGGGTATACACATTAAGCGATAGGCCACTTAATAGTGTAGATGAACACAGGGACCTTGGAGTGCTTGTCCACAGCTCCCTGAAAATAGCAGGCCAGGTGGATAAGGTAGTTAAGAAGGCATACGGAATGCTTGCCTTTATTGGCCGAGGCAAAGAATATAAAAGATCAGTGAGATTATGCTTAAATTGTATAATACTTTGGTTAGGCCACTGCTGGAGTACTGCTTGCAGTTCTGGTCGCCGTATTATAGAAAAGACGTGATTGCACTAGGGAAGGTGCAGAGAAGATTTACTAGGATGCTGCCTGGAATGGAGAATCTTAGTTATGAGGACAGATTGGATAGGCTGGGTTTGTTCTCATTGGAACAGAGGAGGTTGAGAGGAGTCCTCATCGAGGTGTACAAAATATTGAGGGGCCTGGACATAGTGGATAGTAAAGGTCTATTTCCATTGGTGGAGGGGGCTATTATGAGGGGGCATAGTTTTAAGGTGGTTGGTGGAAGGTTTAGAGGGAATTTAAGGGGGGGATTCTTTACGCAGAGAGTTGTGGGGATCTGGAACTCGCTGCCTGGAAGAGTGGTGGATGCAGAAACCCTCACCACTTAAGAGATGGTTGGATGGGCACTTAAAGTGTCGTAATCTGCAGGATTATGGAACTAGAGCTGATAATTGGGATTAGACTAGATGACCTTTTGTTGGTCAGCGCAGATATAATGGTAAGTACTGCAGGGAATAGAATACGGCCAGGGTGATCTCCTGGACTAGTTTTGATCGCCTGGATGGGTCGGAGAGGAATTTTCCCAGATTTTTTTTCTCTCTAAATTGGCCTGGGTTTTTAATCTGGTTTTTGCCTCTCCCAGGAGATCACATGGCTCCGGTTGGGGTGGAGTGTAGATGTTTTTAGTATAAGGGGTGTTGCAGTGGTGCGGGGTGGACTGGTTGGGCTGGATGCTCTTTGCCTTTCCGTTATTGATCATGGGTTTGTATGTCACGTTTAAGGCTGCTGACGAAGGGCCGTGCGGCTCTTTGTCGGTCGGCGCAAACACGATGGGCTGAAATGGCCTCCTTCTGTGCTGTAAATTTCTATGTTTCTATTCCAAGTGTGGTCGAACTAAGGTTCAATACAGCCTTAGCATACTTTTGAATTTTATACTTCTAGAAATAAATCTTAGTGATTTGGTTTGCTTTTTTATGGCCTTGCTAACCTGTGTCACAACTGCATTCTGAAGAGGTCCCAACTGATTGGAAAACTGAAAATATAACACCCCTATTCAAGAAAGGAGGGAGACAGAAAGCAGGAAACTATAGACCAGTTAGCCTAACATCTGTCGTTGTGAAAATGCTGGAGTCCATTATTAATGTAGTAGTAGCAGGGCATTTAGAAAATCATAATACAATCAAGCAGAGTTAGCATGGTTTTATGAAAGGGAAATCATGTTTGACAAATTTACTAGAGTTACATTTGAGAATGTAACGAGCAGGATGGATAAAGGGATGTAGTGTAGTGTAGATGTAGTGTATTTGGATATCCAGAAGGCATTCGATAAGGTACCACATAAAAGGTTACTGCAAAAGATAAGAGCTCACGGGGTTGGGGGTAATATATTAGCATGGATAGAGGATTGGCTAACTAACAGAAAACAGAGAGTTGGGATAAATGGGTTATTTTACGGTTGTCAAACTGTAACCAGTGGGGTGCCACAGGATTCAGTGCTGGGGCTTCAACTATTTACAATCTATATTAATGATTTGGATGAAGAGACCAAGTGTAATGTAGCCAAATTTGTTGATAATACAAAGATAGGTGGGAAAGCAAGTTATGAAGAGGATACAAAGAATCTGCAAAGGGATGTAGATAGGTTAAGTGAGTGGGCAAAAATTTGGCAGATGGAGTATAATGTGGGAAAATGTGAGATTATTCACTTTGGTAGGAAGAATAAAAAAGCAAATCATTATTTAAATAGAGAGAGACTACAAAATGCTGTGGTGCAGAGGGATCTGAGGTCATTGTACATGAAACACAAAAAGTTGGCTTACAGGTACAGCAAGTAATTAGGAAGGCAAATGGAATGTTGGCGTTTATTGCAAGGCGAATGGAGTATAAAAGGAGTGAAGTCCTTCTACAACTGTACAGGGTATTGGTGAGACCACATCGGGAGTACTGTGTACAGTTTTGGCTTCTTCATTTAAGGAGGGATATGCTTGCATTGGAGGCAGTTCAGAGAAGGTTCACTAGGTTGATTCCTGAGTTGAAAGAGTTGTCTTATGAAGAAAGGTTGAGCAGGTTGGGCTTATACACGTTGGAGTTTAGAAGAAGGAGAGGTGATCTTATTGAAACATGTAAGATTCTGAGGGGTCTGGACAGGGCAGATGCAGAGAGGATGTTTCCCCTCATGGGGGAATCTAAAATTAGGGGACATAGTTTCAGATAAGAGGTCGCACATTTAAAATGGAGTTGAGGAGGAATTTCTTCTCTCAGAGGGTCGTGAAACTTTGGAATTCTCTGCCCCAGAGAGATGTTGAGGCTGGGTCATTGAATATATTTAAGTTAGAGATAGACAGATTTTTGAACAATAGGGGAGTCAAAGGTTATGGGGAGTGGGTAGGAAATTGGAGCTGAGGCCAAGATCAGATCAGCCATGATCTTATTGAATGGCAGAGCAGGCTCGAGGGGCCAAATAGTCTACTCCTGCTCCTATTTCTTATATTCTTATGTTTTAGTGATTTAACAATAGCAGTCAAATAAGAGGCCTGGTATTCAAACATCATATAAAAAGATCATCCATAAAGCAAAACTTTCCTTATGTGTACAGATTTATTCTCAATAGGTCACTGATTCAGATATCATCAAATTTCCATCTGTCCTACAGAGCTTTTATTAGCAAAAGGAAAACAAACAGTATTAAACAGGAGGTTCAAATAGAGAAATTGACAAGAAGAGTATCGCCCACACTGCATGATGAAAAGCATGCCAAACTAGAGAAGATAAATCAATAATTGATGGTTTGATAACAGGAAAATTTGGTTTTAAAAAGCTGCAGATTATAAGAGGAAAGGAAGACTGAGGGGGATAAGTCCTCAGGTTTTGATATTTTAGGGAAGATTAAGTTAAAATAGGAGACAATTTAGTAAAGTTTAATTTTAACAGAGTGAGATACAAGGAGAGGGAGTGCACATACAATGTACAGTTAAGATTCGATCTTGAAAATCTGTTCTGTTTGTCGATCATTATTTTGGAGTCGGGGGGAGGTGGGCGGGGGTTGTTCAGTTTCAACTGCTCCAGAACTGTTTCTTTTTGTGGGGGGAGAGGAAAATGCTGTTATGTCTACATCCAAGCATGAAAAAATATCACAAGAATGCCTGATTATAATCCCCGTCCCACAAATGTTCAATCGTCATAATAGTTCTACAGTATTTTCAGTGCTTTATATTAGGGCACTATTCTGTTTTGCCAGGAAACTATAAAGAAGTGCAAAGTAGATAACATTAGAATTGTAATTAAATTGTAACCATTAGCACATAGAATACCACTTTGTTCCTGAAACTAAAAGGCAGAAAATGACTGAGTACTTGGCTGGTAAACTGTACATCAGCAACATAGAGAGAAAAAAGGACTCGAGAGCTTTCTCGGAAGACTAAGAAGCGAAGGAATAACAGATGTGCCAAGAAGGGCTATAGCCATGTTTTTTTATTATTCGTTTATGGGATGTGGGCATTACTCGCATGACCAGCATTTATTTCCCATTCCTAATTGCCCTGGAGGTGATGATGTTGAGCCGCCTTCTTGAACCATTGCAATCTGTGTGGTGAAGATACTCCAACAAGGCTGTTAGGGAGGGAGTTCGAGGATTTTCACCCAGCGACGATGCAGCAACGGCGATATACTTCCAAGTCAGGATGGTACATAACTTGGAGGCGAACTTGGAGGCGAGGGTGTTCCCATGCGCCTGCTGCCCTTGTCCTCCTAAGTGGTCGAGATCACGAGTTTTGGAGGTGCTGTTGAAGAAGCCTTAGCAAATTGTTGCAGCACATCTTGTAGATGGTACACACTGCAGCCACGGTGCGCCAGTGGTGGAGGGACTGGATGTTTAAGGTGGTGGATGGGATGCCAATCAAGCAGGCTGCTTTGACCTGGTGGTCAAGCCTATCAGATGACCACAGCAGCCCCATGGGCAAAGCCATTAAGAAGTTTGACATCCAAAACATTGTGGAGGCTGCTGCAGTCTGAGATATGTTGGAGGCCAGATCTTTGAAGCATAGGTGCTGCCCAAGCTGTACGTGAAATTGCATTACTGCGTCAGCTGTGCCATCCACAGCAAAGTGGGAAGAGATCTTTCACGGGAGGCCAGGAAGGGCAAAATCCCTCCTCCACGTTTAAGGCTGGAAGCCAAAATCCCAAATGGAGCTGCCCCCAAGCCTATGTAAACGACAGCAGATCCTATTATTTGAAATAATAAATATGTTGGAACACTTAAAAATGGTGTAATATATTGAAAGCTATTCCAATAATGCAAAACAATGTGGATTTATACACAAATCATGTTTGATTTTGCTGTACATTTTTGAGAATGTAATTAAGTTAATAAATTGGTGTAAGCAGATAGATAATAGATTTCAAAACAAAGCTGCCAATGGTATCTTTCAAGATACACATAAAAATGTTAATACTTATGGGAATAGGAAAGTAGACACCCGAGGAGATGGGACCATTGGATTTACATAGAATTACATAGAATGTGCAGCACAGAAACAGACCATTCTGCCCAACAGGTCTATGCTGGTGTTTTGCTCCACATGAGCCTACATCGACCCTCTTCATTTAATCTTATCAGCATAACCTGCTAATCTTTTCTCCCTCATATGTTTATCTAGCTTCCCCTTAAATGTATCCATGCGTCTATGACCCCAAGGGATCATTCCTTGGATCTCTACTTTTTACAAATTTGTAGAAGTGATCAGCACAAGGGATTAAATGTGTTAAATGTTTTTTGACAAAAAAGTAAAAAAGCAATACAAAGTATAGGCAGATATTATTCAAAAGAACTTGGAGAGGCTTGGGTGTATGTGTGACAGCTCCTACATGGACTAAAACATAATTAATAACTAGTAATAAATACAAATGTCAAACATTTGTTTTGATGGCAAATAAATAGTTTCACTTTAATGAGTGGAGAAGATTTGGCACTATTTAAAGAGTAGGAAGTTCTCCCATTCTACTGGCCAATGTTCCTCAGTCAACCAACGGCACAGATTAATTTGGTAATTGCTGTTTTGGGACCTTTGCGTACACAAAATGACTGCTACATTTGCCTACATAACAGTGACAGCATTTCAAAAAGTAATACATTGGACCAAAAATTGTGGCGTACGTCCTGGGAAAAGAATACGCACCTAATTGATAGCGGCTCTCCTGACACAGCGAATAGGAGGGCAGCGTAATGGCCCACGGATCCTAGGGGAGCAGCCTATGCGGAAGCGTATCTGGGATCACATGGGCTTAGTCCTCCAATCAGGAAACAAAATTAGATTTTACATCATTTCCGAAGGGAATCCCGTAATCAGATTTAATTACAATTTACAGGATTGGAATTTAATTCCTAATTAGCTTCATTCCATCAACTTCACTACATCTTAATTCTGTTAGTGAAATTGTAATTGCTGATAATAATTATCAACATGATTAAAACTCCTATTTTTGCAGAGACAAGAAAAATGCATTCGATACAATTCATTGGCCCAAAATTGCAGTCTGCAGCGTACATCCCGTTCCGAGACGAAAATGGTTAAAGTGGTTCTGACAAAGGGTCATCAACCCGAAACATTAACTCTGCTTCCCTTCCAGCATTTTCTGTTTATATTCCAGATTCCAGCATCCGCAGTATTTGGCTTTTGGTTAAAAGATGCCTGAGGTATTCCCTTATACTAATGCAAGCAGGCCTGTGCCTGCTTGCATCAACTATAAAATTTTCATTTGTAAGTGCTGGGCAGTTGGTGGGCAAATAGCCCAATTCTGCGCTAGCAATTAGTTTTCCTTTCACCATATGGATAATCTGTCAATGCATATGTTGTCAGCTTGAATGTTTGGGATTTAGCGCATGCGCAAATGCATGCAGAAATCGCAATCCTGCGGGTCATTAAAAGACAGTATGAAGGCGTACTCTCCGAGTATGCCATCATACCCATCACAAATTCTGGCATAATATGCTAAGGGGTAGAAATTGCCCTCCGCCCAAAACGGGGCGCACTCTCCGTTTTTGAAGTTATTTTCTGCCGCAACCGATCCGGTGCAGATACATAGAAACATAGAAAATAGGTGCAGGAGTAGGCCATTTAGCCCTTCGAGCCTGCACCGCCATTCAATAAGATCATGGCTGATCATTCCCTCAGTACCCCTTTCCTGCTTTCTCTCCATATCCCTTGATCCCCTTAGCCGTAAGGGTCATATCTAACTCTCTCTTGAATATATCCAATGAACTGGCATCAACAACTCTCTTTGGCAGGGAATTCCATAGGTTAACAACTCTCTGAGTGAAGAAGTTTCTCCTCATCTCAGTCCTAAATGGCTTATCCCTTATCCTAAGCCTATGTCCCCTGGTTCTGGACTTCCCCAACATTGGGAACATTCTTCCCGCATCTAACCTGTCCAGTCCCGTCAGAATCTCATACGTTTCTATGAGATCACCTCTCATCCTTCTAAACTCCAGTGAATAAAGGCCCAGTTGATCCAGTCTCTCCTCATATGACAGCCCAGCCATCCCGGGAATCGGTCTGGTGACCCTTTGCTGCACCCCTTCAATAGCAAGAACGTCCTTCCTCAGATTAGGAGACCAAAACTGAACACAATATTCCAGGTGAGGCCTCACTAAGGCCCTGTACAACTGCAGTAAGACCTCCCTGCTCCTATACTCAAATTCCCTAGCTATGAAGGCCAACATACCATTTGCCTTCTTCACCGCCTGCTGTACCTGCATGCCAACTTTCAATGACTGATGAACCACGACACCCAGGTCTCGTTGCATCTCCCCTTTTCCTAATCTGCCGCCATCCAGATAATATTCTGCCTTCGTGTTTTTGCCCCCAAAATGGATAACCTCACATTTATCCACATTATACTGCATCTGCCATGCATTTGCCCACTCACCTAACCTGTCCAATCACCCTGCAGCCTCTAGCGTCCTCCTCACAGCTCATACCTAGTTTAGTGTCATCTGCAAACTTGGAGATATTACACTCAATTCCTTCATCTAAATCGTTAATGTATATTGTAAAGAACTGAGGTCCCAGCACTGAGCCCTGCAGCACTCCACTAGTCACTGCCTGCCATTCTGAAAAGGGCCCGTTTATCCCGACTCTCTGCTTCCTGTCTGCCAACCAGTTCTCTATCCACGTCAGTACATTACCCCCAATATCATGTGCTTTGATTTTGCACACCAATCTCTTGTGCGGGGCCTTGTCAAAAGCCTTTTGAAAATCCAAATACACCACATCCACTGGTTCTCCCTTGTCCACTCTGCTAGGTACATCCTCAAAAAATTCCAGAAGATTCGTCAAGCATGATTTCCCTTTCAGAAATCTATGCTGACTTGATCCGATCCGGTCACTGCTTTCCAAATCCGTTGCTATTTCATCCTTAATGATTGATTCCAACATTGTCCCCACTACTGATGTCAGGCTACCCAGTCTATAATTTCTCTCTCCCTCCTTTTTTAAAAAGTTGTGTTACATTAGCTACCCTCCAGTCCATAGAAACTGATCCAGAGTCGATAGACTGTTGGAAAATGATCACCAATGCATCCACTATTTCTAGGGCCACTTCCTTAAGTACTCTGGGATGCAGACTATCAGACCCCGGGGATTTATCGGACTTCAGTCCCATCAATTTGCTAACACAATTACCCGCCTAATAAGGATATTCTTCAGTTCCTCCTTCTCACTAGACCCACTGTCCCCTAGTATATTCAGAAGGTTATTTGTGTCTTCCTTCGTGAAGACAGAACCAAAGTATTTGTTCAATTGGTCTGCCATTTCTTTGCTCTCCATTATAAATTCACCCGAATCTGACTGCAAGGGACTTACGTTTGTCTTCACTAATCTTTTTCTCTTCACATATTTATAGAAGCTTTTGCAGTCAGTTTTTATGTTCCCTGCAAGCTTCCTCTCGTACTCTATTTTCCCCCTCTTAATTAAACCCTTAGTCCTCCTCTGTTGAATTCTAAATTTCTCCCAGTTCTCAGGGTTGTTGCTTTTTCTAGCCAATTTGTATGCCTTCTCCTTGGCTTTAACACTATCCTTAATTTCCCTTGTTAGCTATGGTTGAGCCACCTTCCCCGTTTTATTTTTTACTCCAGACAGGGATATACAATTGCTGAAGTTCATCCATGTGATCTTTAAATGTTTGTCATTGTTTATCCACCGTCAACCCTTTAAGTATCCTTTGCCAGTCTATTCTAGCCAATTCACGCCTCATACCGTCGAAGTTACCTTTCCTTAATTTCAGGACTCTAGTTTCCGAATTAACTGTGTCACTCTCCATCTTAATAAATAATTCTACCATATTCTGGTCACTCTTCCCCAAGGGGGCCTCGCACAACAAGATTGCTAATTAGTCCCATCTCATTACACATAACCCAGTCTAGGATGGCCAGCTCTCTAGTTGGTTCCTCGACATATTGGTCTAGAAAACCATCCTTAATACACTCCAGGAAATCCTTCTCCACCGCATTGCTATCAGTTTGGTTAGCCCAATCAATATGTAGATTAAAGTCGCCCATGATTACTGCTGTACTTTTATTGCACACATCCCTTATTTCTTGTTTGATGCTGTCCCCAACCTCACTACTACTGTTTGGTGGTCTGTACACAACTCCCACTAGTGTTTTCTGCCCTTTGGAATTCCGCAGCTCCACCCACACTGATTCTACATCATCCAGGCTACTGTCGCTCCTTACTATTGCATTAATTTACTCTTTAACCAGCAACGCCACCCGGTCTCATTTTTCTTTCTGTCTATCCTTCCTAAATGCCGAATACCCCTGGATGTTGAGTTCCCAGCCTTGGTCACCCTGGAGCCATGTCTCCGTGATGCCAATTACATCATACTCGTTAACTACTATCTGCGCAGTTAATTCATCCACCTTATTCCGAATACTCCTCGCATTGAGGCACAGAGCCTTCAGGCTTGTCTTTTTAACACACTTTTCCCCTTTAGAATTTTGCTGTAATGTGGCCCTTTTTGTTTTTTGCCTTAGGTTTCTCTGCCCTCCACTTTTACTATTCTTCTTTCTATCTTTTGCTTCTGACTCCATTTTATTTCCCTCTGTTTCCCTGCATAAGTTCCCATCCCCCTGCTACAGTAGTTTAACTCCTCCCCAACAGCATTAGCAAACACCCTCCTAGGACATTGGTTCCAGTCCTGCCCAGGTGCAGACCGTCTGGTTTGTACTGGTCCCACCTCCCCCAGAACTGGTTCCAATGTCCCAGGAATTTGAATCCCTCCCTTCTGCAACACTGCTCAAGCTACGCATTCATCTGAGCTATCCTGCGATTCCTACTCTGACAAGCACGTGGTACTGGTAGCAATCCTGAGATTACTACTTTTGAGGTCCTACTTTTTAATTTAACTCCTAGCTCCCTAGTTTCGTCTCGTAGGACCTCATCCCGTTTTTTACCTATATTGTTGTTACCTATATGCACCACGACAACTGGCTGTTCACCCTCCCTTTTCAGAATGTCCTGCACCCGCTCCGAGACATCCTTGACCCTTGCACCAGGGAGGCAACATACCATCCTGGAGTCTCAGTTGCAGCCGCAGAAACGCCTATCTATTCCTCTTACAATTGAATCCCCTATCACTATTGCTCTCCCACTCTTTTTCCTGCCCTCCTGTGCAGCAGAGCCAGCCACGGTGCCATGAAATTGGCTGCTGCTGTTCCCCCCTGATGAGTCATCCCCCTCAACAGTACCCAAAGCGGTGTATCTGTTTTGTAGGGGGATGACCGCAGGGGATCCCTGCACTACCTTCCTTGTACTACTCTTCCTGTTGGTCTTCCATTCCCTATCTGGCTGTGTACCCTTTACCTGCGGTAAGACCAACTCGCTAAATGTGCTATTCACGTCATTCTCAGCATCATGCATGCTCCAGAGTGAATCCACCCACAGCTACAGTTCCGCAACTTCCCACATAGTCCAGGAGGAGCATAACATGTGTCCGAGTTCTCCTGCCATGACTTAACCCTTAGATACACTTAAATTGGCAACAAAAATGCTAAAGGTTACTTACTGCTGTCAATATTCGTCACTTTGAATTTTTTTCCGGCTTGGAGCAGAAGTCATGGTGGCTGAGGGGCGGAAGTGTCCTTGCAGCGGGTCCACCGCCCCGACTAGTCATCAGCGCTGTGCTGATGATGTCAGTGCATCGCTGGCGCGTCACGACGTCTCTCATATTCAGTTAAAGGGGAGAGCCGCTGTGAGCTCTGTCTACGTTTAAGTTAGGTCCACTGGGCCACCAGGGAGGTTTTCGGCTGGGACAGCGGCCTGGCATCCAAGAGGGGATGCCAGGTTGTCTGTTGGCGGCCCGGCCAAACCCAGGAACATAATTGTTGGACCAACCTGGCAGTTGGCTGACAAAAAAAAATTACATGGGTGCCGCGGCAGTGCGCCCTCCCATTTAAGGACGGCTGAGCCACCACGCTACAGAGAGTGCATTGACACAAAAAGCTGACAGGGTCACCGGCCAGCGCCGATGCCGCTCCCACGGGGCAATACGTGGAAAGGGGCCATTTCCCGAGGGGCAAATTCACGAGGGGGTACCTGCCGGTTGGTAAGGGATCGGCGCATGCACACTGCGGCAGGAAGACAGGTGGAGTGGTCTTTTATAAAATGGCAGCCCCTCCGCGGAGAGTCGGCAGCCATTCTGCGTCGTCCCTTGGCAGCTGCTTTAAGGTGGCCAGAGGCCTTATCGGGCGGGGCAATTTTGGCCCCTATGTGTTTTGGGACCTTTCTGTGATGGTATGTGATTTAAATGCAAGTCCCAACATGAGCAAAGCCCTAAATTAAACAAATGATTAAAAAAAGCATCTTGTTGTTTCGAGTTCTAACCTTTGGAAAATATGCCACTCAGTGTAATGGACCTGAAATTTGTAGCTTTCTTTGTAAGAAGATATCGAGGATTACAAATTTAGATCAAGATAAAGAAAAGAAAATTGAGATTCTTAAGGAACTTGGAGGACACCAAGAGATAGTATAAGCTTTCTAAATCTCTCTGGTATTAAAATGACAACAAGACCAATTATTTTAAAACAGTTTGGAATAGGTTTATTAAACACACACTCATGAACGTAGCCTATTGGACAAAACAACAGTCGACTTGTATCCTACTTAATTACAACAGGTAAGGTAGTGAGTTACAGATTTAAACAGACATATATTCCCTCTGAGTCAAGCAAATCTCGCAGTTTTCTTCCTTGCTTCTCGGTCTGGTCTGGAGAGGGTGGCTTCCTGCTTCGCCGCGTGGTCATCAAAAGAGAGAGAACAGGCTGTTTGTTCCTCTTTTTATATCTCTTGAGTCCATTGTTTCTTAGCATAACTTGGTAAAGCCCCAAGATTGGGTCTTAGTTTCATGTCAGTTCTTTATTGGCTTTCCTCGCACATGTGACTATTTGCAGAAACTGGTGCCGTTTCTTCGTGAAGTTAATCATTTTCCCATTAACACCTTTTAGTTTTGATGGGTTTGTTTACTGAAAGTCATGCTACTTTTATCCTTAAGCTCCTTGTTATGTATTTAACCCTTTATAACCTGCATTACACCTGACCACCAGAGGGCCCACCTGTTGGAATCCCAAGGGATCCCAGCATTCCTTGGGAGCCCAGTATATAAGCAGGCCAACCACGAGGTTCCTGCACTCTGGAATCTTATTAAAGGAGCTCATTACACACAGTACTCAGCTTCACCATTTATTATGAGTGTAACAATTGGCAGCAAGGTAATGAACAAATATGCAAATAACAAACGGCATCCTGGAAAAGTTCTCAGAAGGGGACGATTGGGAGGCCTTCGTGGAGAGACTCGACCAACACTTTGTGGCCAGTGAGCTGGAAGGGGACGAGAATGTTACCAAATGAAGGGCGATCCTCCTAATTGTCTGTGGGGCAACAACCTATTGCCTCATGAAGTATCTCCTGGCCCCGGCAAAACCAACAGAGAAATCTTAAGAAGAATTGTGTACGGTGGTCCAGAAGCACCTAAATACTAAGGAAAGGGTTTTGATGGCGAGATATCGGTTCTATACATGTCAACGATCGGAGGGCCAGGAAGTGGCGAGCTACATTGCCGAACTAAGGCACCTCGCAGGACATTGTGAGTTTAAGGGATTCCTAGAACAAATGTTCAGAGACGTTTTTGTACTGGGCATCGTACATGAGACAATCCTTCGCAAACTGTTGACTGTAGAAACTCCGAACCTGAGTAATGCCATAACGATAGCCCAGGCATTTATGTCCACCAGCGACAACACCAAACAGATTTCGCAGAACAAAGAAGTTTCGGCCAGTACTGTGCATAAAATAACGTTGGTTTTGAGCAGCAATATATATGGCAGAATGTACATGCCGGCTGCTGTGGCCCGACCTCAATTGACCCAGAGTCTGCCATCAACTGTTAATGCGAGGCAGTTAACACACTGTTGGCGCTGCGCAGGTGATCATTGGCCCCATCAATGCTGCTTTAAGCACTATGCGTGCAATGGTTGCAGAACAATGGGACACCTCCAACGAATGTGCAGGCGAGCTGCAAACCCTGCAAACCACCACGTTGCAGAGGAAGCTCGATCTACAGTGGATCAGGGTGAATTGGAGACTCGTACTGAGGAGGCTGAAGTGTACGGGGTACACATGTTCACTACGAAATGCCCACCAATAATGTTGAAAGTTGAACTGAACAGCATTCCAGTATCTATGGAGCTGGACACGGGGGCACATCAATCCATAATGAGTAAAAAGGCCTTCGACAGGCTATGGGGAAATAAGGCACACAGGCCAAAGCTCAGCCCCATTTACACTAAACTAAGGATTTACACCAAGGAACTAATCCCTGTAATTGGCAGTGCAGAAGTCAAAGCCTCCTACAATGGAGCAGTACACAAACTCTCATTGTGGATTGTACCAGGGGATGGCCCCACATTGTTTGGCAGAAGCTGGCTGGGAAAAATCCGCTGGAACTGGGATGACATCCGAGCGCTTTCGGCCGTTGATGACGCCTCATGTAACCAGGTTCTGAGCAAGTTCCCATCGTTATTCGAGCCAGGTATTGGAAGATTCTCGGGGGTAAAAGTGCAGATCCATTTGGTTCCCAGTACGCGACCCATCCACCACAATGCTCGGGCGGTACCGAACATGATGTGTGAATAAGTGGAAATCGAGCTGGACAGGCTGCAACATGAAGGCATCATCGCGCCGGTGGAATTCAATGACTGGGCCAGTCCGATTGTCCCGGTACTCAAGGAGGACGGCACGGTTAGAATTTGTGGGGACTTCGCTGCAGGACCAGTACCCGCTACCCAAGGCAGACGACCTATTTGCAACCCTGGCTGGAGGGAAGATATTCACCAAGCTGGACCTGACCTCGGCCTACATGATGCAGGAGCTGGAGGAGTCTTCGAAAGGCCTCACCTGCATTAACACGCACAAAGGTGTGCCCATTCGAGATTCGGTTGGCTGCGACGATCTTCCAGCGGAACATGGAGAGCCTGCTAAAGTCGGTTCCTTGTACAGTGGTCTTCCAGGACAAAATACTGGTTAAAGGTCGGGGCACCATGGAGCACTTGAAGAATCTGGAGGAGGTTCTTAGTCGGTTAGATCGCGTGGGGCTCAGGTCGAAACGCTGGCACAGGACGTCGAATTCTTAGGAAGGAGAATCGCAGCAGATGGCATCAGACCCACCGACGCCAAGACAGAGGCCATCAAGAACGCGCCGCGACCACAGAACGTCACGGAGCTGCGGTCGTTCCTGGGACTCCTTAACTATTTTGGTAATTTCCTACCTGGGTTAAGCACCTTGCTAGAACCCCTACATGCGCTACTGGGTATGGGGGAATTCACAAGAGGCTGCCTTTAAGAAAGCCAGAAATCTGTTGTGTTCTAACAAACTGCTTGTCCTGTATAACCCATGTAAACGAGTAGTGCTAGCTTGCGATGCGTCATCATACAGAGTCGGGTGTGTGTTACAGCAGGCTAACGAATCGGAGATTTTGCAACTGGTCGCTTATGCGTCCAGGAGTTTGTCCAAAGCCGAAAGGGCCGACAGCATGATTGAAAAAGAGGCTTTGGCGTGCGTTTACGGGGTAAAAAAAATGCACCAGTACTTATTTTGCCTCAAGTTTGAGCTTGAAACTAACCACAAGCTGCTCATATCACTGTTCTCTGAGAGCAAAGAGATTAATACCAATGCTTCTGCCCGCATCCAAAGATGGGCGATCATGCTGTCGGCATACAACTATGTAATCTGCCACAGACCGGGCACAGAGAACTGCACAGATGCTCTCAGTCGGCTATCATTGCCCACCACCAGGGTGGAAATGGCACAGCCAGCGGACTTGCTCATTGTCATGGAGGCATTTGAGAACGAGAAAAATCCCCCGTTTCGGCCCGCCAGATCAGGACCTGGACCGGCCAGAATCCTTTACTGTCCTTGGTTAAAAAAAACTGTGTCTTCCATGGGAGCTGGTCAGATGTCCCAGTGGGGATACAGGAGGTGATTAAGCCGTTCCACAGATGCAAAGATGAGTTGTCCCTGCAGGCGGACTGTCTAATGTGGGGCAATCGCATGGTCTTGCCCAAGAAAGGCAGAGACACATTCATATGTGAACTGCACAACACCCACCCAGGCATTGTAATGATGAAAGCCATAGCCAGATCCTATGTGTCGTGGCCCGGCATCAACTCAGATTTAGAGTCATGTGTGCGCCAGTGCAACACTTGCTCTCAGCTGAGCAATGTACCCAGAGAGGCACCGCTAAGTTTGTGGTCGTGGCCCTCCAAACCATGGTCGAAGATCTATGTAGACTATGCGGGCCCATTCCTAGGCAAAAGTTTTTGGTTGTCATGGACACTTATTCAAAATGGACTGAATGTGCAATAATGCCGGTAAGCACGTCCACAGCCACAATTGAAAACCTACGAGCCATGTTTGCCACGCACGGCTTGCCTGATGTCCTCGTCAGCGACAATGGGCCATGCTTCACCAGTGCTGAATTCAAGGAATTCATGAGCCGCAATGGGATCAAACATGTCACATCTGCCCCGCTTAAGCCCGCATCCAACGGTCAGGCAGAACGGGCAGTTCAGATGATCAAGCAAAGCTTGAAACGTGTGTCGGAAGGCTCCCTGCAGACCCAGTTGTCCCGAGTGCTGCTCAGCTACCGCACCAGACCCCACTCACTCACCGGGGTTCTCCCAGCTGAGCTGCTCATGAAAAGCTCATTTAAAATAAGGCTCTCTCTTGTCCAGCCTGATCTCCATGATCACGTGGAGGGCAAACGGCATCAACAAAGTATGTACCATGACTGCGCAAATTTGTCACGCGATATTGAGATCAATGATCCTGTGTTTGTGCTCAATTATGGACATCGTCCCAAATGGCTCCCTGGCATGGTCACAGCCAAAGAGGGGAGTAGGGTGATTCAGGTCAAACTGACCAATGGACAAACGCACAGAAAACATTTCGACCAAATCAAATTGCGGTTCACCAACAGCTACGAACAACGCGAAGAGGACACCACCAACTTTGACCCTCCAACATACACACAAGTGGCAACTGACATCATGGTTGACCACGAAACCGAACTCATCATCCCCAGTAGCCCGACAAGGCCGGCTGTCCAACAGCCCAATGAAGAACTGACCAACCCATCCACACCAACATTTGTACCGAGACGATCGACAAGGAAGCGCAAAGCCCCAGATGGTCTCACCTGTTGGAATCCCAAAGGATCCCAGCATCCCTTGGGAGCACAGTATATAAACAGGCCACCCACGAGGTACCTGCACTCTGGAACCATAATAAAGGAGCTAAGGTCACACTTGCTCATTACACACAGTACTCCCTACAAACCCGCTTATCACGTCTCCTGTTGGCCTATAGATCCCGACCACACTCGCTCACAGGGGTTCCACCCGCAGAGCTACTAATGAAAAGGCCGATTATCCCTTATACACCCCACCATGAAAGAAATTGTCGAGAGCAGGCGCCAGTCACAATATCACTACCATGACAGGAATGCGAGGGCGCGATGTATTGATGTAAATGATCCTGTTTTTGTCCTCAACTACGCTGCAGGGCCCAAATGGCTCGCAGGCACTGTGGTTGCCAAAGAGGGAAATAGGATTCTGGTAGTTAAACTTACCAATGGACAAATCTGCTGCAAACATGTGGATCAAACAAAAAGGAGGTTCAGCAACCCCATAGAAGAAGCAGAGGAAGAACACGATATAGAGTTCACTCCACCACAGGTGACCGAACACCGGAACCAAAGGGAGGAAAGCCCAGTCACTGTGGGCAGTCCGGACAGGCCTGAGGCACCGTAAACAGCAGACACTCAGGCCAGTGCCCAACAACCGGAACCCCAACTCAGGCGCTCTACAAGGGAGCATAAACCACCAGAGAGACTCAACCTGTGATCCCAATAAGACTTTGGGGGGGGAGGTGATGTCATGTATTCAACCAGCATTGTAACCCATGTATAAACTGACCTAAGTTGTACACAGTGAGAACACTGACCACTAGGTGGGAGACACTCCTAACCTGGACCTTCAGGTATAAAAGGGGAAGCTCCACCCACCTTCATCACTTGAGTGTTAAGGAATAAAGGACAGGTCACAGACTGACCTTCTCTCAAGCATGGGCCTCGTGTGCATTTATACTGTGTAGTAAGGATGTATCAGAAGTCTCCCGCTACGGTTGCACCGAGGTTCGTAAAATCCAGCCCCCAATTTTTGTTATGGTTCAAATGCTGAATTTCAATGATCACCAAGACCACCTATTCCCACCTTGAAACATCACCAGTTTCTATCCCCACTGCCACTGAAACTTTCATCAATGCCGTTGTCAATTTCAGACTCAACTTTTTCAATGTACTCTGAACCAATCTCACAGATTTCACCTTATACAAACTCTGGACCGGTGAGCTAAATCCAACACAACCTCTAACCAATCCAAAGTCTGCCATCTGCAGCTTCTCACCCAGTCCTGATCAACCTTCACTGACCTCCACCAGCCCCCTTCCCCATTCGCAAGCTCATTGATTTCAAAATGTTTTTGTTTAAATGTTAGTGCAGCTGATGTTTCAAAAAGTAGAGCTCAGTAAAACTTTTTTTTAAAACAATGGGCTGGATTTTCGAGGGGTTTGTGACCAGTTTAGCGTCTGGGCGAGTCGCAAAAACGACTTTTTTTGGCGCTAAACGAGCCACACAACATTTTCTGCCCGGGCGGAACTTTCGGCTGTGGTTTTGCAGCGGCGCTATAACGCCCGCCCAATGTTTTCACCGTTTGGATGACATCATTCAGCGTGCAACGCTGCGCTAGCGCCACTGGTGGAACTTTTGACGATATTGCCCAATTTACCGTCCGCCCGGCAACCTGCCAGCAAAAATCAGTCGAACCCAGGTTGGACCCAGGGTGCACCTGGCGCTAACGGCACCATTTTAAAATCGGAGCAGAAGTTCAGTGCATAAAAGGATTGGAAGAAGAAGGCTGCATTTTTTGCAGTGAAGTTTTATATGAGTTTATAGTTTGTTTTAAAGGCGATTTAAAGACATTTTTAAAAATGGGGGCTATACTATGTCAGCCATTATTCCTGGCTGCTATATCTATAAGGCATCTAGTTGCAAGAAGGCTTATTGATGAGCATTTTGAACGTAATCAAAAAGGTTGCAGACGTATGGAGAGGAGGCCTTACCCACACTCCCCCCCCATGTGTTGACAGGGAACAACGCTCATACCTGCAGCTCTCTGAGGCACAGTGCATTAGAAGGCTGCGCTTCCGAAAAGAGGTGGTCACAGAGATATGCCAGCTCATAAAGACAGACCGCCAGCCTACCAGCGGCAACAGGACTACACTGCCCATCAAAGTGATGGTGACTGCGGCATTTGCCTTCCATGCCTCTGGCTCCTTTCAGGCATCAGCAGGGGACATATGGTTGACTCATGAGGAAAGGTTGAGTAGCTTGAGCCTCTACTCATTGGAATTCAGGAGAATGAGAGGTGATCTTATCGAAACGTATAAGATTATGGGGGGGGCTTGATAAGGTGGATGCAGAGAGGATGTTTCCACTGATAGGGGAGATGAGAACTAGGGGACATTATCTTAGAATAAGGGGCTGCCCATTTAAAACTGAGATGAGGAGGAATTTCTTCTCTCAGAGAGTTGTAAACCTGTGGAATTCACTGCCTCAGAGAGCTATGGAAGCTGGGTCATTGAATAAATTTAAGACAAAGATAAACAGTTTCTTAACCGATAAGGGAATAAGGGGTTATGGGGAGCAGGTAGGGAAGTGGACCTGAGTCCATGATCAGATCAGCCATGATCGTATTAAATGGCGGAGCAGGCTCGAGGGGGCATATGGCCTACTCTTGCTCCTATTTCTTATGTTCTTATGCTCCATTTTGTAGCACGCTACACATTGCAGCATTCACCAGGTGACCACTGCACTGTACGCACCCAGGATGGACTTCATAAATCTCCCAATGACCAAGGAGGCCCAGAATGAGAGGGCTGTATGCTTTGGACAATTTGTTGGCTTCCCCAAGGTTCAGGGTGCCATTGACTGTACGCACATCATCCTGCCAGTACCTTTACACAATCCAGAGGTTTACTGAAACCGAAAGGGATTCCATTCCATGAATGTACAGATCGTCTGCGACCATACTCAGCACATCATGGCAGTCAATGCCCAATATCCAGGGAGTATCTATGATGCTTTCATCTTGCGCGAGAGCACTTTCTTAGATCTGTTTGAGCGTCAACCACAAGGCCAGAGCTGGATGCTCGGGGACAAAGTTATGGGCTTGCCACCTGGCTCAGGACCCCCCTCCGGAACCCTCAGACAGAAGCCGAGCATCGCTATAATGAGAGCCATGTAGCCATATGCAACATCGTCGAACAGACAATCGGAGTGCTCAAGCAGTGCTTCCGATGCCTGGGCCACTCTGGAGGCTGCCTGCAATACTCCCCTCAGCAGGTCTCTGATTTCATTGTGGCGTACTGCATGCTTAGCCATCATGAGGTGACAGGATTTGCCAATGGAGACTGCAGGAGCACCTCAGGAGAGAGGAAAGGAGAAGGACAAGGGGGAGGAGGAGGAAGACGAGGAAGAGGAGCCTGGCGAGGAACCCATGCCACCACCACCACCACCACATGGGAGGCCTCATGGAGCTTTTGCCACCGCAAAAGCCTTATGTCAGTGTTATGTATGTATACATTGTAACTGTGTAAGACTTGCCACCAGAGGGCGCAACTGTTGGAGGCCTAAGGGTCACTTGCACACCTCGTGCAAGGGAGTATAAAAGGTTGTCTGCCATGCTGCTTAGGCACTCTGGAGTTGTATTAAAGAGACTAAGGTCACATCAGTTTTAGCTCACAGTACTCAGTCTTGTGGAGTTCTTCAATACCTAACAGTCAGCAGCTCATAATTCAACACTTTGCTTGAAGAGTGAATGGCTGTTTGACCATTGCCTGGCCACTCTATCCCACTATGTAGACTATTCCCGCTCTTATCCTGCAAATGAGACACTACACAGGAATGGTTAAGGTGAACAAAAGAATTTAATAAACATTGTAAACTTGTTAAACCTGATTTTGCAACTTAAATAAACATTGAACTTGAACATAACGTAACAAAAGAACAACCCCTGCACCAACTGTCTTTTTATCACCGGCTCTTCTCTCTCTCTCCCCCCCTCCCCGCCCCCCCGCCCCGCCTTCACCCTAACCTTCCTCAAGTCATGACCCTACCCAAGGTGGAACCAAGAGTTGGTGCAGCACGGCGGCCAGAGTCCTGCTGTATTGGGGGGAGAGACATTGGAGACACCATGTGGGGATCAACTGGAGAAGCTCTGGGTATGGAAGGCCCGGCTTCTGACTGGTGAGCCTCTTGCTCGGCATCACCAGTCACAGGTGATGTGGGTCTGGGTGTGAAACCGGGGACTGCAGTGTCACTGATAGAGTACATCAATTGCGCTTGGGCATCGATAGCCTCGCAGGTTTCGCGGCTCGCACGGACAATATGCGACCTGACCTCCGTGATACGGTGGAGGAGGATTTCCTGGAATGCATAAGGGATGGTTTTCTAGACCAATATGTCGAGGAACCAACTAGGGGGGAGGCCATCTTAGACTGGGTGTTGTGTAATGAGAGAGGATTAATTAGCAATCTCATTGTGCGAGGCCCCTTGGGGAAGAGTGACCATAATATGGTGGAATTCTGCATTAGGATGGAGAATGAAACAGTTAATTCAGAGACCATGGTCCAGAACTTAAAGAAGGGTAACTTTGAAGGTATGAGGCATGAATTGGCTAAGATAGATTGGCTAATGATACTTAAGGGGTTGACTGTGGATGGGCAATGGCAGACATTTAGAGAACGCATGGATGAATTACAACAATTGTACATTCCTGTCTGGCGTAAAAATAAAAAAGGGAAGGTGGCTCAACCGTGGCTATCTAGGGAAATCAGGGATAGTATTAAAGCCAAGGAAGTGGCATACAAATTGGCCAGAAATAGCAGCGAACCTGGGGACTGGGAGAAATTTAGAACTCAGCAGAGGAGGACAAAGGGTTTGATTAGGGTAGGGAAAATGGAGTACGAGAAGAGGCTTGCAGGGAACATTAAGGCGGATTGCAAAAGTTTCTATAGGTATGTAAAGAGAAAGAGGTTAGTAAAGACAAACGTAGGTCCCCTGCAGTCAGAATCAGGGGAAGTCATAACGGGGAACAAAGAAATGGCAGACCAATTGAACAAGTACTTTGGTTCAGTATTCACTAAGGAGGACACAAACAACCTTCCGGATATAAAAGTGGTCAGAGGGTCTATTAAGGAGGAGGAACTGAGGGAAATCTTTATTAGTCGGGAAATTGTGTTGGGGAAATTGATGGGATTGAAGGCCGATAAATCCCCAGGGCCTGATGGACTGCATCCCAGAGTACTTAAGGAGGTGGCCTTGGAAATAGCGGATGCATTGACAGTCATTTTCCAACATTCCATTGACTCTGGATCAGTTCCTATGGAGTGGAGGGTAGCCAATGTAACCCCACTTTTTAAAAAAGGAGGGAGAGAGAAAGCAGGGAATTATAGACCGGTCAGCCTGACCTCAGTAGTGGGTAAAATGATGGAATCAATTATTAAGGATGTCATAGCAGCGCATTTGGAAAATGGTGACATGATAGGTCCAAGTCAGCATGGATTTGTGAAAGGGAGATCATGCTTGACAAATCTTCTGGAATTTTTTGAAGATGTTTCCAATAAAGTGGACAAAGGAGTACCAGTTGATGTGGTATATTTGGACTTTCAGAAGGCTTTCGACAAGGTCCCACACAGGAGATTAATGTGCAAAGTTAAAGCACATGGGATTGGGGGTAGTGTGCTGACGTGGATTGAGAACTGGTTGTCAGACAGGAAGCAAAGAGTAGGAGTAAATGGGTACTTTTCGGAATGGCAGGCAGTGACTAGTGGGGTACCGCAGGGTTCTGTGCTGGGGCCCCAGCTGTTTACATTGTACATTAATGATTTAGACGAGGGGATTAAATGTAGTATCTCCAAATTTGCGGATGACACTAAGTTGGGTGGCAGTGTGAGCTGCGAGGAGGATGCTATGAGGCTACAGAGTGACTTGGATAGGTTAGGTGAGTGGGCAAATGCGTGGCAGATGAAGTATAATGTGGATAAATGTGAGGTTATCCACTTTGGTGGTAAAAACAGAGAGACAGACTATTATCTGAATGGTGACAGATTAGGAAACGGGAAGGTGCAACGAGACCTGGGTGTCATGGTACATCAGTCATTGAAGGTTGGCATGCAGGTACAGCAGGCGGTTAAGAAAGCAAATGGCATGTTGGCCTTCATAGCGAGGGGATTTGAGTACAGGGGCAGGGAGGTGTTGCTACAGTTGTACAGGGCCTTGGTGAGGCCACACCTGGAGTATTGTGTACAGTTTTGGTCTCCTAACTTGAGGAAGGACATACTTGCTATTGAGGGAGTGCAGCGAAGATTCACCAGACTGATTCCCGGGATGGTGGGACTGACCTATCAAGAAAGACTGGATCAACTGGGCTTGTATTCACTGGAGTTCAGAAGAGTGAGAGGGGACCTCATAGAAAAGTTTAAAATTCTGACGGGTTTGGACAGGTTGGATGCAGGAAGAATGTTCCCAATGTTGGGGAAGTCCAGAACCAGGGGTCACAGTCTAAGGATAAGGGGTAAGCCATTTATGACCGAGATAAGGAGAAACTTCTTCACCTAGAGAGTGGTGAACCTGTGGAATTCTCTACCACAGGAAGTAATTGAGGCCAATTCACTAAATATATTCAAAAGGGAGTTAGATGAAGTCCTTACTACTTGGGGGATCAAGGGGTAAGGCGTGAAAGCAGGAAGTGGGTACTGAGGTTTCATGTTCAGCCATGAACTCGTTGAATGGCGGTGCAGGCTAGAAGGGCTGAATGGCCTGCTCCTGCACCTATTTTCTATGTTTCTATGTTTCTATACTCGCAGAGTGTGTTGCGATGCGTGCAGGAATCCTACTCAATACCTCGAGGAGCTGTCAGGTGAACTGGATGCTCTCCCTGGACAGTCCCACAATGTCCAGTTGTGCGTCCGCCTGTCTGTCAGTGGACCTACTTTGCCGACCCACCCTCCAGAGAGACGGCATACGGGATTTGATCCCGGAAGTGTGTTGCTGCACGCCACTAGTACTTAGGGCCTCGGATGGCTCAAAGCCCGGGAATGTTTCATCCTCGGACGAGATGTTGACCAGTGGAAAAAGAGGTTTTTTTAAATTTCAAAATATATACTTTATTCATATAAAAATTTGCACGATACATTGGAAGGCAGTTCAGTACATTTGGATGCGGTCAGCAATTCCATACAATACATTTGGATGCTGACGGCAGTTCCGTTCAATACATTTGCTTGCTTTACATTTCAGGGTACAATTCAGTACAATCCAGGATACATTGTAATACAGTCATCAAATTATGTTACATGTGGCACTATACAGTACACGGAACGGGTGAGGGTACAGTTACATTTCTTTACAACATACATTACTAAACAGTTGCTGAACTTGCATTATACATGGCCCTGCATAGATGTTTTCAGATCATGGTGCTCTATGTATACAAAGATTTACAATTATAGCCCGAGGGGAGTTTTATACTGATTCCAGCCCCTGGGTTTACCGTGGCGGAAGGGCCTTAAACTGTGGCTCTTCCCCACCGTGCCTTTGCGGCGAGCATCAATTTTTAGTGCGTCCCTCAGCACATACTCCTGGATCTTGGATTGCGCCAGTCTGCAACACGCAGACATGGATATCTCCTTGCTCTGGAAGACCAGCAAATTTCGGCAAAACCAAAGTGCGTCTTTCACCGAGTTGATGGCCCTCCAGCAGCAGATGATGTCTGTCTCGGTGTGTGTCCCTGGGAACAGTCCATAGAGCACAGAGTCCTGTGTTACGGAGCTGCTTGGGATGAACCTCAACAGCAACCACTGCATCTCCTTCCAGACCTACCTTGCAAAGGGGCAGTCCCAAAGGAGGTGGATGACAGTCTCGTCCGCCCCGCAGCCGACTCGGGGGCGGAGTTCCGTGTCTCTGAAACCCCGGCTGTGCATGAAGGATCTGATGAGTAGGGCCCTTCTCACCGCCAACCAAGCTACGTCTTGGTGCTTGTGTGAAAGTTCTGGTGATGAGACATTCTGCCAAACAAGTTCGACAGTCTGCTCGGGGAACCGTCCGACAGGATCCATCATCGCCTTCTTTTGTAGGGCATCCAGGACCTTGCGTGCCGACCACTGTTTTATGGCCTTGTGGTCAAAAGTGTTTTTCTTGAAAAACTTTCCCACAAAGGACAGGTGCTGAGGCATGGTCCAACTGCTCGGAGCGTTCCGCGGCAGCCTGGCCAGATCCATCCTTCGCAACACTGGGGACAGATAGAATCTCAGCACGTACTGACACTTGGCATTTGCGTACAAAGGGTCAATGCACAGCTTGATGCAGCTGCTCACAAAGGTGGCTATCAGGATGAGGGCTACGTTCGGAACGTCCTTTCCCCCCTTGTCCAGAGATTTGTACATCGTGCCTCTGCGGACATGGTCCATTTTCGATCTCCAGACAAAGTGGAAGACGGCTCGGGTGACTACCACGGCACAGGAGCGGGGTACGGGCCAGACCTGCGCCACGTACAACAACAGCTAGAGCACCTCACTCCTAATGACCAGGCTCTTTCCTGCAATGGAGAGCGAGCACAGCTTCCACCATCTCAGTTTATGTTTCACTTTAGCGAGACGCTCCTTCCAGTTTTTGATGCACGCCCCGTCCGCTCCGAACCATATTCCCAAAACCTTCAGGTAATCTGACTTCATAGTGAAGGGAATAAAGGATCGGTCGGACCAGCTTCCAAAGAACATGGCCTCGCTTTTGCTGCGATTTACCTTCGCTCCCGAGGCCAGTTCAAACTAGTCGCAGATTGTGAGCAATCCGCGGACCGACTGCGGATCCGAGCAAAAGACGTTGACGTCGTCCATGTACAGGGAGATCTTGACCTGAGCGCCTCTGCTGCCTGGGATTGTCACCCACCTAATGCCCGCATCCTTCCTGATGGCAAAGGGTTCGATACAGCACTCAAACAAGACAGAGGAGAGGGGACAGCCTTGCCTGACTCCAGACCTGATCGGAAAGCTTTCAGTTTCACACCCGTTGATTAGAACTGTGCTACTGATGTCTGTGTAGAGCAGTTGGATCCAATTTCGGATACCCTCCCCAAACCCCACCTTGGAAAGCACGTCCATCAGGTACGTGTGCGATATCCTGTCAAAGGCCTTCTCCTGGTCCAAGCTGATTAAACAGGTGTCCACCCCCCTGTCCCGCACGTGGGCAAACGTATCCCTGAGTAGCGTGAGGCTATCAGAGATCTTCCTGCCGGGGCCAGCGCAGGTCTGGTCCGGGTGGATCACCAGCTCCAGAGCAGACTTGACCCTGTTTGCGATGACCTTCGACAGGATCTTGTAGTGCACATTGAGCAGCGAAATGGGCCGCCAGTTTTTGATTTCCTCCCTCTCCCTCTTCTGCTTGTAGATGAGGGTGATGATGCCTTTCCTCATTGATTCTGACATACTGCCGGCCAGAAGCATACCCCCATACAATTCCAGCATGTCTGGACCGATCCAGTCCCACAGAGCCGAATACAACTCGACCGGTAAGCCGTCACTTCCGGGAGTTTTACTTGTCGCGAGGGATCGGACGGCCTTTGTCATCTCGTCCAGAGTTAGCGGGTGGTCCAGACTCTCCCGCTCGCTGTCATCTAAGACCTCTGAGATAGATGACAGGAAAGACAGGGTCTGCGGGCTTGACGTCATGCAGCCCGGCATAGAAGGATTTGCTGATCCTCAGCATGTCGGGCTGTGAAGGCGTCACAGAACCATCTTCTTCCTTTAGGCTGCTGATCACAGAGCTCCCCGTGTGTACCTTTTGGAAGAAGAAATGCGAACACGTCTCATCCTGCTCGATGGAGCGGACTCTGGAGCGGAAAATGATTTTGGAGGACTCTGAGGCAAAGAGCGAGGCTTGCTGGCCCTTCACCTCTTGGAGTTCCTCTGCGACATCGATCCCCATCGACTGCAGCAGGAGCAGGTTTTGATTACTCTTCTGGAGTTCGGACAATTCCCTCTGTCTCCCTCTCGCCTCCTGAACACCTTTGAGGATGAAGAACCTCTTGATGTTTGTCTTGATTGTTTCCCACCAGTGCATCAGGGAATCACAGGAGAGTTTTATGGTTCTCCAACCTTTGTAATCTCTCTTGAGTTCCTCAACGTTTTCTGGGGTCAACAGTTTCACGTAGAGCTTCCATATCCCCCTGCCAACTTTCTGGTCTTCCTGTGGGAGGCAGTCGGCCAGTAGGAGGCTGTGGTCAGAGAAGAACACCGGCATGACGTCGGTGTATCTGACCTTGAGCATGTGGGACACAAACAGGAAGTCTATTCTAGAACGGACGGAGCCGACTGGTCTCGACCAGGTGTATCTGCACGGTGCTCCATCTACAGGGTTGCTGAAGACATCGCACAGCTTGGCATCTTTTACCACGTCCATCAGGAGTTTGGATGTGGTGTCCAGTTTGCTGTCGGCTCTGCTGGATCGTCCAGCCGCATCGATGATGCAGTTGAAATCACCGCCGCAGACCGAGAGGTGTCGAGTGCATCGCCTCCCACCCCACCCCCTCCCAGAGTAGGCTGCTCCGTCCAGTCCTCTCTCTTAAATTCCTCCTCTTCCTCCTCCCCCACATGATGGCCTGAGGTGGAGGGTTGCAGTGAAGGATTTGGCACCTGCGGCTCCTCATCTGAAAGTAGAAAACAACAGACAGATGAGTGATTAGCAGCAGGGAAGGGGGCATGCTGACATAAGTAAGGTAACATAGCACATACTCATATGTAGTCCAGAGACACTGCATTATGTTGCCCCAAACCTAGTCCACAGACACTACATCACATTGCCCCAACCCTAGTCCACAGACACTAAATCACATTGCCCCAACCCAGCCCATGACTTACCCTCACTATTCAGCAGGGCATCAGCACCCCCATGGGCAGTTGCCCTCCCTGAGGCACCAGTCAGACTGGCCACTCGCTCCTCGAGGTCTGTTAAAGGCATGGTTCAGTGTGGACCATCGCCTGTCCGCTGCTGCTCCTGGTGGTTGTAGGACTTCTTTGCCTGCAAAGATGACAATGGAAATGGTTACCAGAGGATCCATCTGCTCTTGTGGCACATACCAATAGCCACCAAAGCACTTATACCATACTGTGTGCATCTAATACACACTATAGACCAGTTAGCCTAATATCTGTGGTTGGGGAAATGTTGGAGTCCATTATTAAAGCAGCAGCAGCAGGACATTTGGAAAAGCAAAATTCGGTCAGGCAGAGTCAACATGGATTTATGAAGGGGAAGTCATGTTTGACAAATTTGCTGGAGTTCTTTGAAGATGTAATGAACACAGTGGATAAAGGGGACCCAGTAGATGTGATGTATTTGGATTTCCAGAAGGCATTTGACAAGGTGCCACATAAAGGTTACTGCACAAGATAAAAATTTATGGGGTTGGGGGTAATATATTAGCATGGATAGAGGATTGGCTAACTAACAGAAAACAGAGAGTCAGGATAAATGGTTAATTCTCTGGTTGGTAACCAGTAACTAATAGGGTGCCGCAGGGATCAGTGCTGGGACCTCAACTATTTACAATCGATATAAACGACTTGGAAGAAGGGATTGAGTGTAACGTAGCTAAGTTTGCTGATGATACAAAGATGGGAGGAAAAGCAATGTGTGAGGAGGACACAAAAAATCTGCAAAAGGACATAGACAGGCTAAGTGAGTGGGCAAAAATTTGGTAGAAGGAGTATAATGTTGGAAAGCATGAGATCATGCACTTTAGCTGAAAATATCAAACAGCAAGTTATTATTTAAATGGGGAAAGATTGCAAAGTGCTGCAGTACTGCAGGACCTGGGGGTACTTGTGCATGAAACACAAAAGGATAGTATGCAGGTAAAGCAAGTGATCAGGAAGGCCAATGGTATCTTGGCCTTTATTGCAAAGGGGATGAAGGTAAAAGCAGGGAAGTCTTGCTACAGCTATATAAGGTATTGGTGAGGCCACACCTGGAATACTGCGTGCAGTTTTGGTTTCCATATTTATGAAAGGATATACTTGCTTGGAGGCAGTTCAGAGAAGATTCACTAGGTTGATTCTGGGGATGAGGGAGTTGACTTATGAGGAAAGGTTGAGTAGGTTGGGCCTCTACTCATTGGAATTCAGAAGAGGTGATCTTATCGAAACGTATGAGATTATGAGGGGGCTTGACAAGGTGGATGCAGAGAGGATGTTTCCACTGATAGGGGAGACTAGAACTCGAGGGCATGATCTTAGAATAAAGGGCCACCCATTTAAACCAGAGATGAAGAGAAATTTTTTCTCTCACAGGGTTATTAATCTGTGGAATTCGCTGCCTCAGAGAGCTGTGGAAGCTAGGACATTGAATAAATTTAAGACAGAAATAGACAGTTTCTTAAATGATAAAGGGATAAGTGGTTACAGGGGGCGGGCGTGGAAGTGGAGCTGAGTCCATGATCAGATCAGCCATGATCTTATTGAATGGCGGAGCAGGCTTGAGGGGCCATATGGTCTACTCCTGTTCCTATTTTTTATGTTCTTATGTTCTCTGTTTAATGGCCCTGGAAGTTGCATGTGGTTCAAGAGGAAGACATCGAAGTGCAGAAACATCTGTTAAGATCTCAGAAAGCAATCTTAATAATTTGTAATGATCATTCATGGCAAATAGGGTGCAACATTAAGCCTACCTATACCAACAGCATGAGAACAAATAGTACATCAGATTTATAATTTAAGTAAAATCAATAAAAATTGTACTTACTCTAATGACCCTGCAATGATAGTTGAAGTGATTCCGGTACTGTGTGTGGGTCCTTCGGACAGTGTCGACGGAAGAGACCTCCTCAGCTATTCCTCTTCAAATTTTTCTAAAGATGGGTCTGGGAGGGGTCTACTTCCACTCCTCTTGTTTAATTCGGCTTATCTTCATTCTACTGCACCAACACGGGCCTCGTTCGCCTCTGGGCTGAATCTTCTGGCTCTCTGCCTACTCTCTTCGTCCTCCATCGTGCAAATCAAATTGTAAAATGGCTGACTCAGCCCTGGCTGTATTGCGCATTCGTCGGCGTTCCCTTTCTGCATTCGCATCTGTGATTGATAGCCGACCAGAAACACGGGAAGATAGCCGACCAGAAACACGGGAAGATAGCCAACCAGAAACACGGGAAGATAGCCGACCAGAAACACGGGAAGATAGCCGACCAGAAACACGGGAAGATAGCCGACCAGAAACACGGGAAGATAGCCAACCAGAAACACGGGAAGATAGCCGACCAGAAACACGGGAAGATAGCCGACCAGAAACACGGGAAGATAGCCGACCAGAAACACGGGAAGATAGCCGACCAGAAACACGGGAAGATAGCCGACCAGAAACACGGGAAGAAGAAAAAAACATTTTAGATAAAAAATTTGCACATGCGCAGAAGGTCCGATTTTTTTTTGATCACAACTTTCGGCTCCGCACACAAATTCTGTTGTGCAACGCTGGAGTTATCGCTAACGCTAACAATCTTCACCATTTGCCGAAAGTTGCGTGCTCTGGCGGTAACGGTAACCCAGCGGTAAAAACAAATGTTTTATTAATCTAAGTGACGAGAAACCTATTTATAGGGATTTTGTATTCTGTCATATAAAATTTTTGAAAGCTAAATGAAGGAAATGATGAAACAGCTGCAGAATAAGGTGCTGGGTGTTACAATTCTCTCAAATGAAATGCATTCAATTCAAACTGCAGAAAAATGAATTTCTGTTTGACTGATTAGGATACAAAATGCCATGCATACTTTTTTTCCTTTCAATTCTCACCCTTTCTCCCGAAGACACTGGCTCATGTATGTTTGAACAGGTGCTTGCTACACTCACATGGTCATTTTAAATCTGTGAGTTTTGAGAATGAGTATCAAAAGGTTATTCAACTGTTGGTGGACATCAATACTCCTCCCTCCCTCAGCTGACGAATCAGTACTCTTCCATGTTGAACACCACTTGGAAGAAGCACTGAGGGTAGCAAGGGCACAGAATGTACTCTAGGTGGGGGGACTTCAGTGTCTATCATCAAGAGTGGCTTGGGAGCACCACTACTGACCAAGCTGGCCGAGTCCTGAAGGACATAGCTGCCAGACTGGGCCTGCAGCAGGTGGTGAAAGAACCAACACGAGGGAAAAACCTACTTGACTTTGTCCTCACCAATTTACCTGTCACAGATGCATCTGTCCACGACAGCATTGGTAGCAGCGACCACCGCACAGTCCTTGTGGAGACGAAGTCCCATCTTCACACTGAGGACACCATCCATCTTGTTGTGTGGTACTATCACCGTGCTAAATAGGATAGATTCAGAACAGATCTATCAGCTCAAAACTGGGCATCCATGTGGGGCTGTGGGCCATCAGCAGCAGCAGAATTGTATTCCTGCACAATTTGTAACTTCATGGCCCGGCATATCCCTCACTCTACCATCAAGCCAGGGGAGCAACCCTGGTTCAATGAAGAGTGTAGAAGAGCATGCCAGCAGCAGCACCAGGCATACCTAAAAATGAGGTGCCAACCCATAAAAGCTGCAACATAGGACTACATGCATGCTAAGAAGCGGAAGCAGCATGCTATAGACAAGACTAAGCGATCCCACAACCAATGGATCAGATTAAAGCTCTGCAGTCCTGCCACATACAGTTGTGAATGGTGGTGGATCATTAAACAACTAACGGGAGGAGGAGACTCCATGAATAACTATCCCCATCCTCAATGATGGCAAAGTCCAGCACGAGTGCAAAAGACAAGGCTGAAGCATTTACAACCATCTTCAGCCAGAAGTGCCGAGTGGATGATCCATATCGGCCTGTTCCGAAGGTCCCCACCATCACAGAAGCCAGTCTTCAGCAAAGTCAATTCACTCCACATGCTATCAAAAAATGGCTGAACACACTGGATACAGCAATGGCTATGGGCCCGGACAAAATCCCGGCTGTTGTGCTGAAGATTTGTGCTCCAGAACTAGCCGTGCCTCTAGCCAAGCTGTTTCAGTACAGCTTCAACCCTGGCATCTATCCGACAATGTGGAAAACTGCTCAGGTATGTTCTGTCCACAAAAAGCAGGACAAATCCAATTTGGCCAATTACCACCCCATCAGTCTACTCTCAATCATCAGCAAAGTGATGGAAGGTGTCGTCAACAGTGCTATCAAGCGGCACTTACTCACCAATAACCTGCCCACCGATGCCCAGTTTGGGTTCCACCAGGATCACTCGGCTCCAGACCTCATTACAGCCTTGGTCCAAACATAGACAAAAGAGCTGAATTCCAGAGGTGAGACGAGAGTGACTGCCCTTGACATCAAGGCAGCATTTGACCGAGTATGGCATCAAGGAGCCCGAGTAAAACTGAAGTCAATGGGAATCAGGGGGAAAACTCTCCACTGGCTGGAGTCATACCTAACACAAAGGAAGATGGTTGTGGTGGTTGGAGGTCAATCATCACAGCCCCAGGATATTGCTGCAGGAGTTCCTGAGGGCAGTGTCCTAGGCTTAACCATCTTCAGCTGCTTCATTAATGACCTTCCTTCCATCATAAGGTCAGAAGTGGGGATGTTCGCTGATGATTGTAGTGTTCAGTTCCATTTGCAACTCCTCAGATAATGGAGCAGTCCATGCCCGCATGCAGCAAGACCTGGACGACATTCAGGCTTGGCTGATAAGTGGCAAGTAACATTCGCGCCACACAAGTGCCAGGCAATGACTATCTCCCACAAGCGAGAGTCTAGCCATCTCCCCTTGACATTCAACAGCAGTACCATCGCTGAATCCCCCACCATCAACATTCTGGGGGTCACCATTGACCAGAAACTTAACTGGACCAGCCACATAAATACTGTGGCAACAAGAGCAGGTCAGAAGCTGGGTATTCTGCAGTGAGTGTCTCACCTCCTGACTCCCCAAAGCCTTTCCACCATCTACAAGGCACAAGTCAGGAGTGTGATGGAATATTTTCCACTTGCAGCTCCAACAACACTCAAGACACTTGACACCATCCAGAACAAAGCAGCCCGCTTGATTGGCATCCCATCCACCACATTAACCATTCACTCCCTCCATCACCGACGTACCGTGATTGCCATCTACAAGATGCACTGCAGCAACTCGCCAAGGCTTATTCGGCAGCACCTCCCAAACCCGCGGTCTCTATCACCTAGAAGGATAAGGTACATGGGAACACCATCACCTCCACCTTCCCCTCCAAGTCACACACCATCCTGACTTGGAGGTATATCGCCATTCCTTCATCGTCACTGGGTCAAAATCCTGGAACTCCCTCCCTAACAGCACTGTGGGTGCACCTTCACCACACGGACTGCAGCGATTCATGAAGGCGGCTCACCACCATCTTCGCAAGGGCAATTAGGGATGGGCAATAAATACTGGCCTTGCCAGCAAAGCCCACAACCCACGAACGAATTAAAAAAAAAATACCGAGCTCAATTTTGACCTCGTCTGACAACCACACATTTCAGGAGAAGTCACCGGATGATGATCAGAAGCAGCGCGCCTATTACTTGTTTTTCCACTCACCAATCTAGTGATGCTGTGGGTGATTATAGCCTCCCTCCACTGCAACACTGCTGAGATTAGTTAACTCGGTACAGACTGGGAATTAAACATGGTACCTCCTGGTCCGTATAGCTCAGTAGCACACTGGACAGTGTAGTTAGTCACAAAGCCACTGAGGAACTGTGTCCTCAGTGAACTATTTTGCAGCCGAGTAGCAACATTACAGGACTGATGAGTACATTTTATACTAAAATAAAATGTACTTTTCATCTGTACTTTTGCTTATCAAACATCTAATAAAATGAGGGACAAACAACTATGACCATACACATCCTGCGTGGCCAATTCCTCTCGAGTACAGCATTATTACTGATGGTGCTTTCCTTCACCCATCATTTTGTGCGCAAAAATTAAACATCCTCCAGAGATTACCAACTCTATATCTATCTTTCAAATTTACAACTTCCTTCAAAGAAATTAGTTTCAATGGGGTGAAGCATAAATTAAAATCTTTGTGTAATATTCATTCTGTAGCATTGCAACATTTTGGGGATACTCCACTCATGGTAGTGAATATTGCATTGTATTGACAGGTAATATGTCAGTGTCAATTACATAGCAGTTTATGATTGGCATTTTACCAGTGAATGGACACTATCCATTTGTTTGTTAAATAATTCAACTGCATTATCAGCAAAGTCATACAATGCAAACTGGTGTTGTTATTTTGATATGTTTTTTTCTCTAAACAACTTATATAACTTTGTTCTTCAAAGCCCAGTATCTATTAAAGTAATCAGTTGTAATGTCGGGCATTAGGGGCAACAACAATGATTCAGTGTGCTATTTTAATGGTATTTTGACCTTCAGCAAACATTCTAAGAAACATAATGCAAGCAAAGTTCACATGTAATACATTATCAGTGCAGTAATTATAGACATTTTAAACTATACATTTGTAAAAAGCCATTGATAGTAACTTGGTAATTGTTTTCTAATCTTGTAATTAATCACTGAAAGAATGCTTCACTTTCAAACTAAGCACATTTTTACTTATATGCAGCAGCTGCAAAAGCTACTTTAATTCCTAAAATTGAATATTTTAGAGCAGTATTCAGGGAAACTATATAATGAAAGAATTAATTCATAGTTGCAGAACAGATAGACACTGTAATTTGCTGAAATTTTTCTATCAAGTAGCTCTTTGAATAACTCATAATAGAGCAGTAATACTGAATTGAATGCCCCGGGGATTAGTGTTAGGACAGATGGCCAGAGAGGGAGTGGGTGACTGCCAGACAGAAGAGGAGAAGCAGGCAGGTAGTGCAGAAGTCCCCTGAGTCCATCTCACTCTCCAACCGGTATTCGCTTCTGCGTACTGGTGAGGGCGATGGCGCCTCTGGGGAGTGCAGCCAGAGCCAAGTACACGGCACCACGGGTGGCTCAGCTGCAAGGTGGGGGGGGGGAGGGAGAGAGAAGGAAGAAGAATGGAAGAGTTATAGTGGTAGGGGATTCAATAGTTAGGGGAACAGACAGGCGTTTCTGCAGCCACAGACGTGACTCCAGGATAGTATGTTGCCTCCCTGCTGCCAGGGTCAAGGATGTTACCTAGCAGGTGCATAACATTCTGGAGGGAAAATGGAGAACAACCAGAGATCATGGTCCATATCAGGACCAATGACATAGGCAGAAAGAGGGATGAGGTCCTGCAGGCAGAGTTTAGGGAGCTAGGAGAGAGATTAAAAAGCAGGACCTCAAAGGTAGTAATCTCAAGATTACTCCCGGTGCACTGAGCTAGTGAGTACGGAAATAGGAGGATAGAGTAGATGAATGCGTGGCTGGAGAGATGGTGCAGGAGGCAGGGCTTTAGATTCCTGAGGCATTGAGACCGCTGCTGGTGGAGGTGGGACCTGTACAAGCCGGATGGGTTGCACCTCAACAGAGCCGGGACCAATATCCTCACAGGAGAGTTTGCTTGTGCTGTTGGGGAGGGTTTAAATTAGCTTGGCAGGGGGATGGGAACCTGAGAATAGATTCAGTAGGGAGGGAAATAAAACTAGAATTAGGAAGCACAGAGGAAATAAGGGCTAGAAAGTAGTCTACAAGGAGGTTTGGCTGTAATAAATGGTACACATTTCAATGGAAGGAGTGTAGTGAATAAGGCAGATGAGCTGAGAGCACATCTTGGGAGTATGATATTATAGCTATTGTGTTCCGAACACAGATGAGGCTGCATACAGGGAGGTTAAAGTAACAGTGACCTCAGTATTTATTAAGACACTCGAGAATGAGGAACAGGCCTCAGGGGCCGGCTTGTAGACAGTGCACCCAAGGGATGCTGGGATCCCTTGGGACTTCAGCGGATGAGCTCCCTGGTGGTGGAACATGGGAGTGCATGCTTTACAGATACACAACATCACTCCCCCCAACCAAAGTCAAAGTGAAGCGGTCGGGAGCCTTTCTTTCCCTGGTGGACCGCCTCGGTACAAATGTCTGTTCTGATGTGTTGGCTGTGCCCTCGCTGGGCTGGCGTGTTGTTGGCCCTGCAGGGCTGCTGGGTGAGCCTGGCCTTGCTGGGCTGTTGGGCGTGATGGGTTTGATTTCCTGGTCCGGCGTGGTGTCGTTGATCCTTTGGGTGTCTGCTGTGGGTTGTTCAGGGCAGTCTGTGAACCGCAGCCTCGTTTGGTCCAGGTGCTTGCTACAAATTTGTCCATTGTCTAGTTTGACTACAAACACTCTATTCCCTTCTTTAGCTATCACCGTGACTGCGATCCACTTGGGACCATGTCCATAGTTTAGCACATATGCAGGGTCATTCAGATCAATTTCCCGTGACACAGTGGCGCAACCATCGTTTACATTTTGTTGCTGCCGCCTGCTCTCTACCTGATCATGCAGGTTGGGGTAAACCAGCGAGAGTCTGGTTTTAAGTGTCCTTTTCATGAGTAGCTCAGCCGGGGGCACACCTGTGAGCGAGTGGGATCTCGTGCGGTAGCTGAGCGGATTTGGAGTGAGCCTTCTGTGACTCGTTTAAGGCTCTGTTTGATGATTTGTACTGCCCGTTATGCCTGCCCATTGGAGGCTGGTGTAAACGGAGCCAAGGTGACATGTTTGATCCCATTGCAGGTCATGAATTCTTTAAATTCGGCACTGGTGAAACATGGCCCGTTGTCACTGACAGGCCGTGGGTGGCAAACATGACCCTCAGGCTTTCAATGGTGGCGGTGGCGGTGTTTCCCAACATTATTTCACATTCAATCCATTTTGAAAAAGCATCCACCACCACCAGGAACATTTTACCGAGAAACGGGCCCGCATAGTCAATATGGATCCTCGACCATGGTCTGGAGGGCCAGGACCACAAACTTAGTGATGCCTCTCTGGGCGCGTTGCTCAACTGAGCACATATGCTGCATTGCCGTACTCAGGACTCTAAGTTAGAGTCAATACCGGGCCACCACAAATGGGATCTGGCTATCGCTTTCATCATTACTATACCCGGGTGTGTGCTGTGGAGATCCGAGATGAATGTCTCCCTGCCCTTTTTTGGTAGCACTACACGGTTACCCCACAACAGGCAGTCTGCCTGAATGGACAGCTCATCCTTTCGCCGCTGTAACGGCTTGATTGGCTCTTGCATTTCAACGGGGATGCTGGCCCAGCTCCCATGCAGTACACAGTTTTTTACTAGGGACAGCATAGGATCTTGGCTGGTCCAAGTCCTAATCTGGCGGGCCGTGACAGGTGATTTATCATTTTCAAACGCTTCCATGACCATCAACAAGTCTGCGGGCTGCGCCACCATCAACAAGTTTGCAGGCTGCGCCATTTCCACCCCCATGGTGGACAATGGTAGCTGACTGAGAGCATCTGCACAATTCTTGGTGCCTGGCCTGTGGCAGATGGTATAGTTATACGCTGATAGCGCAAGTGCCCACCTTTGTATGCGGGCTGAGGCATTAATATTTATCCCCTTGTTTTCAGCGAACAGGGATGTGAGGGGCTTGTGATCGGTTTCCAGCTCAAACTTGAGGCCAAACAGTTATTGATGCATTTTCTTTACCCCGAACACACACTCAAATGCCTCTTTCTCAATCATGCTGTAGGCCCTCTCGGCCTTAGACAAGCTCCTGGAAGCATAGACGACAGGTTGCAGCTTCCCCGCAATGTTAGCTTGTTGTAATATACACCCGACTCTGTACGACATGTCACATGCTAGCACAAGTCTTTTACATGGGTTATACAATACAAGCAGCTTGTTGGAGCATAAAATATTTCTGGCTTTCTCAAAAGCAATTACTTGTTTTTTTCCCCATACCCAATTCTCATCTTTGCGCAATAACAAATGTAGGGGCTCTAAAAGGGTGTTTAACCCCAGTAGGAAGTTACCAAAATAGTTGAGAAGTCCCAGGAACGATTGCAGCTCCGTGACGTTCTGTGGCCTGGGCGCATTCCTGATAGCCTCTGTCTTGGCGTCTGGGGGCCGAATGCCGTCCGCCGCAAACTTTCGCCCCAAAAACTCCACTTCTGTTGCCATGAAGACGCATTTCGACCTCTTCAGCCGCAGCCCTACGCGATCCAGTCGTTGGAGGACCTCCTCCAGGCTTTGTAGCTGCTCGGCGGTGTCCCGACCCATGACCAATATGTCGTCCTGAAAGACCACCGTGTGACGACTTGAGTAGGTGCTCCATGTTTCTCTGGAAGATCGCTGCAGCCGACCGAATTCCAAACGGGCATCTGTTGTAGATGAACAGTGCCTTGTGCGTTTTGATGCAGGTGAGGCCCTTCGAAGAATCCTCCAGCTCCTGCGTCATGTAGGCCGAAGTCAGGTCGAGCTTGGTGAACATCTTTGCCTCCTGCCAGCGTCGCAAATAGGTCATCTGCCTTAGGTAGCGGGTATTGGTCCTGTAGCGAGAAACGATTCATAGTTACTTTATAATCGCCGCAAATCCTGACCGTGCCATCACTTTTGAGTACTGGAACAATCGGGCTGGCCCACTCACTGAATTCCACTGGGGAGATGATGCCCTCGCGTTGCAGCCTGTCCAGCTCGATTTCCACTCTCTCCCTCATCATGTGAGGTACCGCTCGCGCCTTGTGGTGAATGGGTCGTGCCTTTGGGACCAAGTGGATCCGCACCTTTGCCCCGGAAAAGTTTCCAATGCCTGGCTCAAAAAGGGAAGGAAATTTGTTAAGAACCTGGGTTCATGAGGCCTCATCGACATGTGATAGCGCTCGGATGTCATCCCAGTTCCAGCGGATTTTGCCCAGCCAGCTCCTTCCAAGCAGTTTGGGGCCATCGCTCGGGACAATCTCGAGTGGCAGTTCGTGCACCGTGCACTCGTAGGTGACCTTGACCATGGCACTGCCCAGGACAGTGATGAGCTCTTTGGTGTACGTTCTCAGTTTCGTGTGGATGGGGCTCAGGGCTGGTCTGAATGCCTTGTTGCACCACAGTCTCTCAAACATCTTTTTACTCATGATGGATTGGCTAGCGCCAGTGTTCAGTTCCATGGCTACGGGTAAGCCATTCAATTTTACGTTTAGCATTATAGGTGGACATTTCGTCGAAAATGTGTGCACCCCGTGTACTTTAGCATCTGCCTCCTGTCCCTGAGGTTCGAAATCGCTTTGATTCACCATGGACCGATCTTCCTCTGCCACGTGGTCGTGAGCAGGTTTTGCAGAGCTTGCAGCTCGTTGGAGGTGCCCCATTGTTGCACAGCTCTTGCAAACATACCCTTTGAAGCGGCATGAGTAGGCTGAATGGAAGCCTCCACAACGCCAACAAGGTGTGAATTGCCTTGCATTCATCCTTTGTTGGGAACTCTGAGTCATCTGGGTCATCTGAGGCCTGCTGACAGTTGCAAACTCGTGGGCTCTGCCCTGTACATTTCTGCTCGCAAACACAGTTCCAGTTAATTTATGGACATTGCTAGCACTTGTGTGCTGAGAGATTTGTTTGGTGTTATCACTGGTGGACATAAAACACCTGTGCTATCGCAATGGCCTCATTGTGCCTGTACAGTCAAAAGTTTTTGTAGGATGGTCTCGTGGCCAATGCCCAGTACAAAAAAGTCTCTGAGCATTTGCTCCAGGTAGCCATCAAACTCACATTGCCCTGCAAGTCGCCTTAGCTCAGCAACGTAGCTCTCCACTTTCTGACCTTCAGATCGCTGGCATATGTAGAACCGATACCTCGCCATCAGCACACTCTCCCTCGGGTTAAGATGCTTCCGAACCAGTGTACACAGCTCCTCATACGACTTATCTGTGGGTTTCATCTGAACCAGAAGATTCTTCATGAGGCTGTAGGTCGGTGCCCCGCAGACTGTGAGGAGGACCGCTCTCCTTTTTGCAGCGCTTCCTTCTTCGTCCAGCTCGTTGGCTACAAAGTACTGGTCTAGCCATTCGACATAGGCTTCCCAGCCCTCACCCTCCGAGAACTTCTCCAGGATGCCCACAGTTTGCTGCATCTTTGCTTTGGATTTGTATACTCGTCGCCAGTTATTGTGTTCCTAACACAGATGAGGCTGCAAACAGGGAGGTTAAAGTAACAGTGACCTCAGTCTTTAATAAGGCATTCCAGAGTGAGGAATGGGCCTTAGGGGCCGGCTTATATACAGTGCTCCCAAGGGATGCTGGGATCCCTTGGGACTTCAGGGGATGAGCTCCCTGGTGGCGGAACATGGGAGTGCATGCTTTACAAATACACAATAGCTATTACAGAGACAAGGCTAAAAGAGGAGCAGGTAAGGGAGTTCAACATTCCTGGTTACAGGATTTTCAGATGGGATAGAGAGAGGGGTAAAAAGGGAGGAGGGGGGCGTCGTGATATTGATTAAAGAAACCAATACAGCTGTGAGGAGCAATATGTTAGAGGGATCATCAAACGAGGCCATATGGGTCGAACTGAAAAACAAAAAAGGGGCGATCACACTGCTGGGAGTGTACTATAGACCCCCAAACGGTGAGTGGTAGATAGAAGAGCAAATATGTAGGCAATTTCTGAGAAGTGCAAAAACTATAGGGTAGTAATATTAGGGGATTTCAACTGTCCTAATATTAACTGGGATAAAATTAGTGTGAAAGGTATAAAGGGTGTGGAATTCCTAAAATGCATTCAGGAGAACATTTTTTAGCCAGTTTGTAGCAAGCCCAACATGGGAGGGGGCGGTTCTGGATTTTGTTGTGGGGAATGAAGCTGGGCAGGTGGAAACGGAATCAGTGGGAGAGCATTTCGGTGCTAGTGACCATAATTCAGTTCAATTTAAGGTAGTTATGGGAAAAGACAAGGCTAGACCAGGAATAAAAGTTCTAAATTGGGGAAAAGCCAATTTTGCCAAGCTGAGAGGTGATTTAGCCATACTGGACTGGAAACAGCTACTTGAAGGTAAATCAGTGTCAGAGCAGTGGAGTTATTCAAGGACGAGATCCGGAAGGTTCAGATCAAATATGTGCCCTTAAAGGAAAAGGGTGGGACTAACAAATCTAGAGTCCCCTGGATGTCTCGGGACATATAGGGCAAGATAAAGAAATAAATGGAGGCTTATGACAGATACCGAGGGCTAACTACTGCAGAATCTCTGGAGGAGTATAGAAAGTGCAGGGCTGAAATTAAATAGGATATTAGGAAAGCAAAGAGAGAGCATAAAAAATTCTTGGCAAGTAAAATCAAGGAAAACCCAAAGATGTTTTATAAATATATTGAGAGCAGGAGGGTAACTAAAGAAAAGGTAGGGCCTATGAGAGACCATGAGGGTAATGTGTGTGTGGAGGCGAGAGACATCGGAATGGTTCTTAATGAATACTTCGCGTCTGTTTTCATAAAAATGTGTGAAATGTTAGATGAAATAAACAGAATGAGAGAGGAGGTATTAAGGTGTTCAGCAGCTTTGAAAGTGGATAATTCCTCAGACCCGGATGAAATGTAAATAAGGCTGTTAAGCGAAGCGAAGCAAAGGAGGAAATAGCAGAGGCTCGGACCATCATTTTCGAATCCTTTCTGGCTTCAGGTGTGGTGCCAGAGGACTGGAGGACTGCTAATGTGATATCTTTGTTTAAGAAGGGAGAAAGGGATAGGCCTAGTAATTACAGGCCAGTGAGCCTAACCGCGGTGGTGGGAAAATTATTGGAAAAATTTAGAAAGACATGGATTAATCAAGGACAGTCAGCATGGATCTGTTAAGAGAAGGTTGTGTCTGACTAACCTGATTACATTTTTTGAGGAGGTAACAAGGAGGGTCGATGAGGGTAGTGCTTTTGATGTAGTGTATATGGATTTTAGCAAGGCTTTTGATAAGGTTCCACATGGCAGATTGGTCACGAAAGTAAAAGCCCATGGGATCCAGGGCAAAGTGGCAAGTTGGATCCAAAATTAGCTCAAAGGCAGGAAGCAGGGGGTAATGATTGACGGGTGTTTTTGTGACTTGAAGGCCGTTTCCAGTGGGGTTCCGCAGGGCTCAGTACTAGGTCCCTTGCTTTTTGTGGTATACATCAATGATCTAGACTTGAATATAGGGGGGTATGATTAAGAAGTTTGCAGATGATACTAAAATCGGCTGTGTGGTTGATAATGAAGAAGAAAGATGTAGACGGCAGGAATATATCAATCAACTGGTCAGAACAGTGACAAAAGAAATTTAATCCAGAGAAGTGCGAGGTAATGGATTTGGGGAGGACTAACAAGGAAAGGGAATACACATTAATGGTAGGACACTGAGAAGTGTAGAGAAACAAAGGGACCTTGGAGTGCATGTCCATAGATCCCTGCAGCTAGCAGGCCAGGTAGATAAGGCGGTTAAGAAGGCATACGGAATGCTTGCCTTAATTAGCTGAGGCATAGAATACAAGAGCAGGGGATTATGCTTGAACTGTATAAAACACTAGTTGGGCCACAGCTAGACTACTGTGTGCAAATCTGGTTACCAAATTACAAGAAGGATGTGATTGCACTGGAGAGGATACAGAGAAGATTTACAGGCATGTTGCCGGGAGTGGAGAATCTAAGCTATGAGGACAGATTAGATAGGCTGGGTTTGGTTTCCTTGGAACAGAGGAGGATGAGGGGAGACCACATTTAGGTGTATAAAATTATGAGGGGCCTAGATATAGTGGATAGAAAGGGCCTATTTCCCTTAGCAGAGGGTCAACAACCAGAGGGAATAAATTGAAAGTAATTGGTAGAAGGTTTAGCGGGGATTTGAGGGGACATTTCTTCACCCAGAGGTCTGTTGGGGTCTGGAACTAATTTCCTGAAAGGGTGGTAGAGGCAGAAATCCTCACCACATTAAAAAAATACTTGATTGTGCATTTGAGGTGCTGTAACCTGCAGGGCTACAGACCTAGAGCTGGAAAGTGGGATTAGGGTGGATAGCCTCTTGTTGGCCGGCACGGACACGATGGGCCAAAATGGCCTCCTTCTGTGCTGTAAATTTCTATGATACTATGATGACAGATTCAGAAACCCAATGAAATTTGACAATATCTGTAGATGCTACCAAACTCGGAAGGGCAGTAGAATCAGAGCAGGAAGCTCAAATTACAAAATGAGTTGGACAGAATATATACGTGGAAAAAATGGCAGATGATGATTAATTATAATTAATGCAGACAGATGTGAACACTACATAGAAAGGAAAAACAGGCGATACATGTACTCCATGACTGATAGCAAAATAACTCGTGATGAGATTGAAAGATGCTCAATGATGTTTAACTAATGCAGAGCAGCAGCAGAAAAACCAATAATGTTAATATAAGTAAGAGAAAGTGATGATAACTTGGTATTGTGCTCTAGTCAGGCCACATCTGGAATACCGTGTTTAGTTCTGGTCACCAAAACAAAAAAGATGTTCAAAGTGCAGATGGTAGCGTAGAGAAGAACCACAAGGCTAATCTCCAGCATTAAAGGTTTGAGTTATCAGCAAAGACGAGAGAAACTTGGGCTTTGCAGCCTTGACAGGATCTGAGAGATGATCATACAGAGCTATACAAGTTAGTAAACAGTATGGAAAAGGTAAATATAGAAGGGAAAATGCTACAACCCAAGCATAATTGGGAGCTAAATATTCCAGGCTGTAAGATTTTTTAGAAAGTGCAGGAAAATTTGGAAAGGAAAGGGAGTAGCAATATTAATAAAAGATACAATTACCACAGCAGGAAGAAGGGATTTCAGTAAGGATGATCCAGCAATGGAAACATTATAGGTATTGTTAAGGTACAGCAAAGGATGCAAAACTCTGGTAGTTGTCGACAGACTTCCTGACAATAGAGATGTTGAGAGTGGGGGAGGGAGAAATATATAAATATGGAGCTTAGAGCAGCATGTAGCAAAAACTATGTGGTTATAATGGGAGATTTTAATTTTCACAGACTGGGAGAAGCAGAACAGCTCAAATAGTAAAGGCAATGAATTTCTAGAATGTATTTGGGACAGTTTTCTAAAACAATGGCACATAATTTGTGGCCTTACGAACTTTGTGACGAGAATTTCGGGTTCTCTAATGCATAATTGAAATCAACAGAAGTTAATGGGGATTGCGAATGGGGATTACCAGCGAAGAGTTGGTATGATGGCCACAAGCTGTCTAAGCAGCCAATCAAAATGCTGAATTCTCAGACAGCGAACCAGGAAGTGAATAAGCTCCTTTGATGCTAACTTTTTAAAAAGGTTAAAGAGAGCAAAACAAAGATTGGGGCGTGAACATGGGGAAAAAGTAATCATGAAATAAAGATGAACAAACATTTACAAACATTTTTTTTAAGTTTCTTAAAAGATTTAAATTTTTTATTAAAATGGATAAATTTGACACTCCACAAAATTGAAATTCATTTTTCAGGGCCATAATCTTTGTTTAGCAGTCAATACTCTGTTAAAACCCCAGTTACACCGATCCCAAAGGGTCTAACTTTTAATGGAGTATTTAACTGTGGAAGTGCCAAAGTTTTGTCAGTTTCCATAATTTGACAGATTGGACTGATTGCCAGCTCTGTGGTGGGGGTCCCGGACAGGGCACAGTGCAGCCTGTGGAGGAACACTGAATGACCGACCGCAACTTTGGGATTTCCGCGTTAGACTTGTGCTAAATCGTGAAGTTACAGTCACTTTGAAAGGCGAAAGGATGGCGAACACTGTCAGTTCGCCATCGTCATGGATCGCAAGTTTCGGGCCAAAGTTTTAGCACTGGCAAGCAATCAGGCCATACTGGATATAGTGATGAATAGCGAACAATCTGATGGCAAGGGAGAATCTTGCAAATAGTGAGTATAATATAATTGAATTTGATATTATGTTTGAGAGAGAAGAGTCACAAATCAGGGTTTCAAATTTAAGTAAGGAAAACTTTAATGGGATGAAAAATAAATGCACCACAGTAAATTGGGATGAACGGTTAACAACTTGTATTTACATAGCGCCTTTAATGTAGTAAAAATATGCCAAGGCGTTTAATGAGTAAACCTACGGTTAGAAAAGAAGTATTTTATTAATATTAATTCTTGGGATGTGGGTGTCGCTGGCATCGTCAGAATTTATTGCCTGTTCTTAGTTGTCCTAAGAAGGTGGTGGTGGTCCTTCTTGATCCGCTGTAGGTCTGTATGGTGAAAGTGCTCCCATAATGTTGTTAGACCTGGATTTCCAGAATTTTGACCCAATGATGTATGTCCAAGTCAGGATGGTGTGTGACTTGTGAGGGGAAATTGGAGGTGATGGTGTTCCCATGAACCTGCTGCCTTTGTCCTTATAGATGTTGGAGATGACGGATTTGGGAGGTGCTGCTGGAGAAGCCTTGACGCTTTGCCGCAGTGCATCCGAGAAATACTACACATTGCAACCACGGTGCAGTGGTAATGGCGAGGGTATTTGTTATGATACAGATTAAAGTGAACAGTCTTCCATTTGTCATACATCGCTGGATTATTTATAGCTCTGTATATGGAATATGTGGAGACATTTTTTACGCAGCGAGTTATGATCTGTAATGCACTACCTGAAAGGGTGGTGGAAGCAGATACAACAGAACTTTTAAAAGGGAATTGGATAAATACTTGAAAAGGAACAATTTGCAAGGCTATGGGGAAAGAGAGTGGGACTAATTGGATAGCTCTTTCAGAGAGCCGGCACAGGCACTCAGATCCTCTCAGGATGACATTACATTCTCGGGGTTTGAGGATTGCCAGGCTCCTGACACCAGTGGCGTGCAGCAACGCAGTGCTGGGGTTGAATTCCGCAGGCCATCTCTCCGGGGGTTGACTTATGAAGATAGGTTGAGTAGGTTGGGCCTATACACATTGGAGTTCAGAAGAATGAGAGGTGATCTTATCGAAACATAGAAGATAATGAAGGGGCTCGACAAGGTGGATGCAGAAAGGATATTTCCACTCATAGGGAAAGCTAAAACTAGGGGATATATTCTCAGAATAAGGGGCTGCCCAGTTAAAATGAGATGAGGAGGATTTTCTTCTCTCAGAGGGTTGTAAATCTATGGAATTCTCTGCCCCAGAGTGATAAGGGAGTAAAAGGTTATGGGGAGCAGGCAGGGAAGTGGCGCAGGCAGGGAAGTGGAGCTGAGTCCATGATCAGATCAGCCATGATCTTATTGAATGGCAGAGCAGGCTCGATGGGCCAAATGGCCTACTCTTGCTTATGCTCTTATGAAAGACATTATATTAATGCAAATCTTTCTATTTTAATCCTTCTAAATATAAGTTGAAGCTTTGCTCCTTCAGTGCTTTCAAATTCCCAGGTGGAATAATGTAATTTAGAAAGGAGGAATCCATACAAATCGGACAATAAGAATATCGGCAATTAGACCTTTATAAAGGGTATGGTATGCCTTATTTCTTAATCTGGTTTCATCCGTGGTCAATTTATTTACTCCTTCCAATTAAACTGATCTTGCCCTTCCAAGCTACAATGCATTTCTGGGAAAGGGATCAAGATCAAAACTTTATTCATATAAATGTCTTTTAAATTTGATCTGAATATTCTGTATCCTTCTGCTCAATTAAAGGAAACTTGAGATATATTAATAAAAATGCATAGTGCATCAATCAATAAATGGCTGGTGGACAGTTTGGAAACTTCAAAAGCAAACCTAAATCAATTCAGCTTCATAAAAGCACTTCTGTATATTATCTAGCTGGTGTTTTGTGCGAGGACACAATTGCTCATAGGTTCATTCTGGAAGACTGGAAAAGACATTGGTATGAGCGAATGTTTAAGATTTTTATTACACAATACTTTTTCAAATGTAAAAATCTGCAAGTAAATGGAGAATTTTACTCACAATACCTGGCAATCACAAAACCTGCTGTGAAAATATTGTGAGGCTAACAGTGCTCACCATTATTTATGCGGAAATCGAACAGCGAGCGGAGATACGCAATTTAACACGAAAATCCAGAAGTGTTGTCCGAGATGCGCAGCTCCTCCATAAACTGCGCAAAAATGGCACCGCACCGTCTGGCTCCCATTCAAACGTATTGAACGCTGTGAAGTTCCTGTGCTGATGTCGTAGATGCAGACTAAACTCACCACAAAAAGTTAGGGCTTGTCCATTCCAGTTTAAGTACTCTTTTAACAGCATGGTAAGGCTTAATTACAACCAACCAACTTTTCTGGTATTGATAATTAACTTTTAAAGTGTTGCATCTCATTCCTTCAGCTTTTAATTATTGGAGATTTAAAAAAAATGTAAATAATTTTTTAAAAACGTTTTGTGTCTTTTACCTCTCTCTTAATCTAATCTTCCTTTCCTTCTCTATTTCGCTTTCCGTACCTGATTTGACATTGAATTTACTATTCTAACTAACATTTCCTGGTTCAGGCACTGCGCTGCTCATTAATGATTCTTCAATCTGATTGGTTAAGGAGATTCAAGGATTGCTTGTTCTGTTCATATAAGTCTCAGATGCCCTGCAGAGGGCAGGGCACCATTTGGATGTCCTGTTAACAGCAACTTGCCATGCAAAACCCCAAAGAAAGTCTCTGGGCAAGAGAAGTCTAACAAACAGTGGGTACCGTTCATGCGCAACTCCCTGCAAAATCTGGTCCATTGTATTGTAAACAGAGTTTGCAACAACCATATTGCTGTACCAAGGTTACATATTGATGCCCTCTATTGGTGATGTATAACAAATACAATCAAATCTCTAAATACTGTACCAGCACTCCTCCATACTGGTAGCTTCCACTGACCATATTATCAACACTCTTGAAAAATAAAAAATATATTATGGCAATGCTTTTGGCTTTTAAAGAAATGGAAATCTACATTAGCATTTATCTTCCTAATGTGGAACTCCCGATAAATGTTATGATAAAATAGTAAAATTAGCACAAGGAATTTTAACAATATAATAGAATCATCAATTACAACCAATAAGTATATATAACTTAAGTGGAGTATAAAGTGAAGGGAGCTTTATACTGCAGCAGAGTAAATTGTATTTCACCTGGGTGTGCTCAATGATGGCTGCCCGAAATGAGAACTGTTCCATTCCCAAGCAATATCAGCATTCACTCTGATAAGCACAAGAAATTATCCAGGGTTGGGGGAAGGGGAGGCAGAATTCCTTTGGAGGAAATTAAAAGTAAAATGCAGTGATAGTAAATCAGAGTAAAAATGATGTTCTATCTTCATGAGTGAAGAAATATTTTGAGGGAGAGTTTCACCAGATATAGTTAGAATGCAGTTGTCGTTTCAATTCAATTGCTATATTTAAAATTTTTAAAACCTGTCTAGTAATTGGATCAGTTTTTTTTAAACAAAAGGTAAGTTTATACTTTTCCACTTGCAATGGTCTTCCTTTATTTCTCTCTTGTCATGGGTCATAGAATTCCTGCGACAAGCACCATGGTCCCAAGACCACTGCCAAACTCATTCTTGGTTGACCACCAGAAAGCACTTGACAGCAACAGTGAAAATTATCGATTTGATTTTGCCCTCCCTGGATGATTGGGAATTCCAATTTGCATCACATCTCCATAATGTTATATTCTTACCCACCTTGAAAAAAACATTGAGCAGCTTGTATTTTTTTACATTGGCTAGGCATGGGGCAGTTTCACTCGTAAAGGAAAAGGAAGCTTTTGTGCAGTACATTGATTGACATTATCAGCTATTTTGTTGCTGTTTCACTAAAATATATTTGTGTGCCATTATCAAAATTTGTTAATGTTGCCAATACAGACTTGATCTTCAAAGTGTCACATTAGTTTTGCTTCACACTTGCAAAAGCATAGCCGCAACCATTCTGAAGCCCACCTATTTTTTGTGAAAATAGACTGGTGATGAAATGTTACTAAGTAGAAAAATCACCAGCACTGCAAGAGGCCAGTAAATTGCACCCCATGCATGCATTTAAGCACATCTTCCCAGAGCTGTGTGGCCCTTCTGCAGTAAGTATCTATATAATTCTCTGTTCCTGTTCCTACGCAGATTGTGTAAAATACTGCCAGAGCCAAGTGTTTTTAATTAGTTATCTGAATTTAAAAATTGGGTTTAATGCTTTCTTACAAAAGCTAGACATCTGAAATAAAAACATAAAATGCTAGAAATACTCAACAGGTCAGGCAGCATCTGTGGAGAGAGAGCTAACAATTCAGGTCGATGACCTTTCATCTTGACCCATGACGGGACAAGAGCCACTTTCTAAGCCTAGTTGTTTTTTTAAGCACACTTTTAAAACAAAGATGTATATTAAACGGCAGAATTTGTACTAAGTACTGCATCATTTTTTAATTATAACAAAACATTAGGGTAATGCATGCAAGTGAAAACCTTGTCTTTGTAGGAAACAATTTAGCTTAAAATAGCTCATTTATGTACGAGGAATAGTACAGAAATAAAATGAGAGTTTAAAGTGTAGGCTAATCATGACAGTCAACATGGATTTGTAAAGATAGGTCATGCTTGACTAATTGAATTCTTCTGGGAAATTACTTAAAGCGTATAAACAAAGGAAATGCAGCAAAGTTAATGTATGTATCAAATATTTTTGGGAAGTCTAAAGTGCCACATAAAAGATCTGTTTCAAAGAGTAAGACCTATAGTATGAAGGTAAAGTGGTGGAATGAATAGAGAGGTGACTGAAGAGTAGGAAGCAGAAATAGGAGTAAATGTATACTTGGATTGGCAAGATGCAGTTAGTGATATGTCCTACACATCTGTCTTACTTCCATATATACATAAATGATTTAAATATGGAAATGGAAAGAATACCATTCACAATTAAGGGGCATGGCAAACTCAAAAAAGTGCAGGAAACTGCTGAAAACCATACACCATATCTTGCCTATATCAAAGGTAAATGTCATAGATAAGACTCTATTCCCAAATCATTTGAAGACAGTCTATTTGTGTAAATAGTAGTTGTATGTTTTACTCCAAAGCTACTTCCCTTAGATAAGACTTCCTGACCTAACTGTTCTCAACCTCTTTGATGAGCAGACTGTATCAACCGTCATCTTTCTATAGTATAGCGATGTATACCTATGTTTATTACCCTAGCCCCTGAATTTGCGCTCTAATCACTCATGGCTGACGTCATTATTGCTATGTATTTCTTTGCACAAGCAATTTTTGGATCAGAAAACAAACTATGCATTCTTTTCGCAACAGTCATCCTGTTTACTTTGGAAAACCTGTTGCTCCAGGATACAAAGAAGGTCAACTATTAACCCTTAACTCCCCAAAATGTCCAACATACATCTCTCCAGATGTCCAACACCATCGGCTCCATACTCGCCTCTCTCAATTCTACTTTGTCATCCCCACAGCACTGAGACTACCCAAGTCAAACTCACTTCTGACATTCATTGTGGTTATAGTCATGGTGTGTTATCCCTTCTTGTGCTTCTTGGCCGTTGCAGCATTTGACATTCCCATCCTCTTCCACCACCTCTCCGAACCTACCTCAACAGGACTAACCTTGTTTGGTTCTACTCTTCCCAGCTAAAGCAATGGTTTCTCTTCCAATCCCCAGTCACTTCTATAGCATCCCGAGGTTTCATCCCTGGACCACTCTTTTCTTCATTTACATTATCTGTAGACACAGAATTAGTAACCACATGTATGCTGATAATGGGTAGGTCTACCTCTCAAACAACTCTGCTAGATTGTATGTCCAACATTAAATTTATGAGCCAATCCTTCTTCCAACTCTGCTCCCATTAAAAGAAAACTCTGTACCCTTGCCCCTAACTGCATTCCCTTCTAATCCCAGATCCTATCCATCACCAAAAGAGCCTACTTCCATCTCTGCATCATCCACTTCAACCTTTACCTTACCTCCAGACTCAATTTCTCCAACACCCACCTCACTAGCCTCTGAAGCTTCACTCCAAAAATATCCAACTAGTCCAAACTTTGCCACCTGCATCCAATTCTGTTCAGCATCTCTTGTCCTGGATGACCTCAATTCGTGATCTTTCTCCCAAATGCCAAATTCAAAATTATCATCATCAGTTATAAATCCCTCCATCGCCTTGTCCTTTCTTACCTCTTGAACCTTCTCCATCTCTGTATCCCAGCATATGTCCACTGGACTGGCACTCCAACTCTTATCTTTTTATACAACCTATATTTTCTTTGCTCCATCCAGTGTCATAATCTATGCTTTACTCCCTGAAAACCATCCCTAAATCCCTCCACCTTGCTTCATCTACTTTTGCCTTTAAAAGCCTCCTATAAATCTACCTGTTTGACTCTGCTTTCAGTTACCTCAAACTCTACTAGTACTCATTGCTTTGGGATGTTTTATTACATTTAAGGTACCATAAAAATGCTTGTTGTTGAAAGCACTTTATTGTTCACTGTTCTCTCCTCCCTCAGAATGTTTCCTTTTCTCAGCTATCCACATGATAGATTTTTTTTTTAGTCCACCTCCTCATTTCCAAGATAGATTTGCAGTCTTTGGCATAGCAGTGTATCAGGAAAGATTATTCCCACTGTTGAATCTCAGCGAACAATACACTGTGTTCTATGTATGATTAGCCAAATCATCATCATCATAGGCGGTCCCTCAAACAGGGATGACTTGCTCCCACGAGAGTTCACAGATGTTTGAATGAAGGACCCGATGGTCCAGTCCTGAACTCCAATTGAGGGGGTGGAAGATGCCTGTGTGTTGATTTTTTTAAAAACGTGTGGTGATCGTTGCACACCAGCCACCACATGGGCTTGACTGAGATCGGCCTTTATCCAGTGGCAAGGATTAACCAAGACGACTGGAGACCTGCTCTGCTGCACGGACCTAGTGCGCACACATATTGCAGTGTGGCCTGGGCCCTCAGCTCCTCTGGGCTCAGTGCCCTCATTCGTCGCACCTCTGCCACGATGTTCCAGGGCCTGGCATTCCAACTCTATTTATAGCCCCGGTCTACACAGGTTGGGGCAGCCCACAATGGCAAGGCAGCTCAGTCCCTGAAGTGCACATCCTGTGGCATATGGGAAGTTCTGGATGCTTCGCATAGTCTGGATGACCACGTGTGTAGGAGGTGTCTCCAGCTGCAGCTACTCGGGCTCCACGTTTCGGAGCTTGAGTGGCGGCTGGAATCACTGCGATACATCCGTGAGACTGAGAGCTACGTGGATAGCATGTTTCAGGAGGTAGACATCCCACAGCTTAAGAGTGCGCAAGCAGAGAGGAAGCGGATGACCATCAGATAGGAGTACTAGGATGGTAGTGCAGGAGTCCACAGAGTCCATTTCGCTCTCCAATAAGTATTCTGTTCTATGTACCAGTGAGGGCAATGGTGGCTGTGGGGAGTGCAGCCAGAGCCAAGTCCATGGCACCACGGGTGGCTCAGCTGCACAGGTGGGGGTGGTGGAAGCAGAATGGAAGAGCAATAGTGGTAGGGGATTCAATAGTCAGGGGAGCAGGCAGGCGCTTCTGCGGCTGCAGACGTGACTCCAGGATGGTATGTTGGCTCCTTGGTGCCAGGGTCAAGGATGTCACCGAGCAGCTGCAAGACATTCCTCAGCCGCCAATCACTTTCTGCCATTTTGTATTTCCTTCACCAAATATGGGAATAATATCCACACAACACATTCCAAATCCCCCCCCCCCTTTAGTGCAGACTTGTTATTTAATGGGTTAAACCATATGTGCTGAAAAGAAAGGACTTTTATTTTTCTTTTAAATCTCTCTCAGTACTCACATCTCATTTATAAATCTTTTACCTAGATACCATACCACATGGGTTGTTATGGAACTACAAAAGCCAGTGTGGACCATGTGTCTCTTTCACATACAAAATGTCATTAGGTCAACTCAAGATCTGCGAGAGTGGAGAGATTTCTTGTAGGAATTTCTCAAATGAAATAGCTACTTTTAAGCTTACAGATATAGGAATGTAGGAACAGGAGCAGGCCATTTAGCCCCTCGAGTCTGTTCAGTCATTCAATGAGATCATGGCTGATCTGCGACTCAACTCCATGTACCCGACTTTGCCCCATATCCCTCAATATCTTTGGTTAACAAAAATCATCAATCTCAGGTTTAAAATTAACATTTGAACTAGCACCAATTGTCATTTGCAGAAGAGAGTTCCAAACTTCTACCACCCTTTATGTGTAAAAGTGTTTCCTAACTTCACTCTTGGAAGGCTTGCCTCTAATTTTTAAGACTATGCCCCCGAGTCCGAGATTCCCCAACCAGTGGAAATAGTTTCTATCTACCCAATCAGTTCCCCTTAATATTTGGAAAACTTTGATCAAATCACCCCATAAGCTTCTAAATTCCAGGAAACACAACCCTTGTTTGTGTAATCTCTCCTCGTAATTTAACCCTTGCAGTCCAGGTTTCATTCTAGTAAATCTGCGCTGCACTCCCTCCAAGGCCAATATATCCTTCCTAAGGTGTGGTGCCCAGAATTGCTCACAGTACTCTGAGGTCTAACCAGGGCTTTGAAAAGCTGTAACATAACTTCTACTGCCTTGTATTCTAGTCCTCTAGATACAAGGCCAGCATTCAAATAGCCTTTTTGATTATTTTTTATACCTGCCCATCACATTTTAATGATCTATGTACATAGCCCAAGTCTCTTTGGACCTCCACTGTTTCAGCTTTTCACCATTTAGAAAGTATTAAATTCTATCCTTTTTCGGTCCAAAGTGGATGAACTCATACTTGCCAACACTGAAATCCATTTGCCAGTTTGACCCATTCACTTAATCTATTAATATCTTTGTAATTTTATGCTTCCACCTACATGGCTTACATTTCCATCTTTGTGTCACCAGCAAACTTAGATATGTGGCTTTCTATCCAGTCAGTCATCCAAGTTATTTATAAATATGGTGAATAATTGAGGCCCCAACACAGATCCTTTTGGGTCACCATTAGTTACATCCTGCCAATTAGAATACCTTCCCATTATCCCTACACTCTTGTCTCCTGCTATTCAGCCCATTTCCTAACCAAGTCAATAAGTTTCCTTCTGTTCCATGAGCTTTAACTTTAGCCAAAAGTCTCGAGGTACCTTATTAAATGCCCTCTGGAAGTCCATATAAATAACATCCATAGACATTCCTCTGTCCACTACTTTAGTCACCTCTTCAATCAGGTTCATCGGGCATGACTGTTCACAAATCCATGCTGGCTCGACTAGCTGCCAATTTTCAAGGTGTTCAGTCACACATCCTTAATTATAGACTCCAGTAACTTCACAACAACATATCTTACGCTAGCTGGTTTATAATTCCCTAGTCTCCCCTCTCACCGTTCTTAATACCGAGTGACATGCGCAAATTTCCAAACTAAGGAAACAGTTCCTGAATTGAGAGAACATTGGAAGATTATATTTAGAGCAACTGCAATGTTCTCACTCTTCTACTTTAAAACCTTGGGATGGAAACCATCTGGTCCTGGGAAGTTGTCACTCTTTAATGCCATGATTTTCTTCATTACTGTTATTTTGGTGAGTCCTCATCCCTGATTCAATATTAGTTTCCTTGGGATGTCCGGCATACTATCTTCTTCCTTTACTGATAATACTGATGCAAAGTAATTATTCAACATGTCCACCATTTCCCTATTTTCATTTACAATATCACCATTTCTAAGGGACTCCTATTACTCCTGGCCAATCTCTTTTTCCTAATAGAATTGTAAAAATGATTTTGGTATCACTTGCAAGTTTCTTTTCCTACTTCCTTTTTGTAGCTCTTACTATATGTTTTGACACCTTTTGTTCTTTGTACCTCTCCCAGTTGTGAGAATCTGTGCTAGTTTTTGAATTGTTGTATACTTTTTCTTTTAGTTTTATGTTGTCCCTTACCTCTTTAGTCATCCATGGCTTTTTCTTTTGGCAAGTAGAGCTCTTTCCCCTTGGGAGTATAAACTGATCATATATCATTACATTCTTTTTTGAACACCTCTCACTGATCTTCTGTCATTTTACCCATTAACAGATTTGCCCAGTTTACTGTGGACAGTCTCTGTCTCATCACATTGAAATCAGCCTTCCCTAAATCTAGAATCTTAGTAGCTGTTTCACATTTCTCCCTTTCAAAACACTACGTTGAACTCGATCAGATGATCACTATTAGATAAATGTTTGTGCACTATTCGGCTGTTAACTAAATCGAGCTCATTACTAAATCTAATATGGCCTGCCCCCTTGTTGGTTCTAGGACATGTTGCAGAAAATTATCCGAAACACAAGAAATTCCTACCTTTCTGACATGAGCTGGTCTACTTATCTCAATCTATGAAAGTTAAAATCCCCCATTAAAACCACTGTGCCTTTGCTACATGTTTGTCTAATCTCTGCATTTATACATTTTATTACTTCACTGCTGCTACCAGGGGGCAGAGACACAACTCCCACTTGTCTTTAATCCTTTTCTATTTCTTAATTCTACCCATAAAGTCTCCACTGCCTCTCGCTTTATCCTCTCATCATTGGAGTGATTTAATCCTTAATCACTAAGGCTATTCCTTTCCCCTCTACCATTTTCCCCATCTTTCCTGTAGATCTTATAACCTGGTATATTTACTTCCCAGTCCTGACCGTCTAGCAGCCATCTCTCAATCATGGCTACCATGTCATTCCCGGCAAGTTAAATTTGCGAATGCAATTCATTCAATTTGTTCCTTATGCTCAATATAATTGTATAAAGAATGCCAATTTGGGTCACATACCCTAACCTGTCCTTCTGCTCTAATATTTTAACTCTTATTTCTCTCCTGTTTTAATTACTTTACATCTTTTAGTTTTCCCTTTTCTTGTCGTGCCTAAAGCACAATTCCCAACTATTACTCTAGTCTATTTTTTGTTTGTTTTTTGGGGCCAGTTAGTTAGATATATTCAAAAGGGAGTTAGATGTGGCCCTCACAGCTAAAGAGATCAAAGGGTATGGAGAGAAAGCAGGAATGGGGTACTGAGGTTGAATGATCAGCCATGATCATATTGAATGGTGGTGCAGGCTCGAAGGGCCAAATGGCCTACTCCTGCATCTATTTTCTATGTTTCTATGTTTTAAACTATTATTTATAGTACCTTTTCCACTTGAGCCCTCCTCTATGTACTAGTTTAAAATCCTTGTGATTGCCCTATTTCAGGACTATATGGTTTTTTGTATGGTGTTATGCATGTTATTTTGAGCTGTATTAACTGACCTGAGTGAGGAGGAGAAAATGGACCCCAAAAGCGGTTTGATTTTAACAATTTTGTTCCAGATTGCTGGTTTTGAAAACAAAATCAGATGGTTCTGTGATGCACAGTCATTGCCGATTGGTGTGAATCCCTGGGTGTTGTGACCACAGAGACGCAGTACAGAAGATAGATGGTCATCCACTAAATGTTACCATATACCTGTAGTTTCTGTTGTTGCCACGGAATTATGCCAATTGTAAATAAATTATGTTTTTGAGTAATTTGAAGCAAAAGCTGTGATCAGGCAAATAAGAGGACAGCAAAGTGAAATACAAAATAGTTTTTTGAAGCTGTGCTGCATATATTTCTATTCCAAATCTCAACTCTTCTCCCAATATGGCCATATTGCAAAACAAATTAATTTTTCAATTACATTATTAAAATTGAATTGGTATAAAATTGCCTAGCAATTCCAAGACCCCACTTAGATGGAAATGACCAAAGCTGTTCCCCATGAATAATATTTTGATTTGGGATGATCGTTAAATCAAAAAAAAAAAAAATTGTTTTACAATTAAATTAACTGAATTTATTTTTTGTCATTAGCCTCCTCCCTGTCTTGTCTATTCATGTCCTGAATGTCCAGCCCTAAATGGGCAGCAATGCATATTAGACACTACTGTTATATTGCTCTTAGCCTGAGACTTGGCAGTTATTTTTTTAATGTTGGGACAAAGGCGGCTCGAGCACTTGTTTCTGCATATTAAAAACCTAATAGCACATTATAGAAATAGATTGGGATTTGATCCCTGAATTATAATACCACTTTTAATCAATGTGCATCAGAATCTACTTTGCATTAATGAGAAATTGCCAGTATAACTGCATGCTTATGCTAGTCTACTGCCATTTATCTGTTGGCAACCTCCTACACCATCGCATTTTGTTACTTAAAATCCATCAAAACCTGGCTTTTTCTTCCTCCTACCTTAATAGATGGTAATTTCCGACACAGCTATGACTATTGCATCTACATTTGTTATCCAGTGATTTTGCCATCTTTGTGGAAATCTGCAACAAGTGCAATCATAACATACAACCAGATAGCTCAAGCTATACTACTCTCCCCACCAAATAACACACTGAATATAAAATAAATAAATAACCTCGGAAACAAGTTTATTGTGTTTTGAGATGATACATCAGGTGCTCATTATTTAGAGCTACAAAGTTTTAAATGAAATCTCTTCATTACAAATTGACAAAAGGTAAAACGGATTCACAACAGCATGTACCACATGATCGGAAATGGAACTGGGTTTAATACGAATGCCAAAATTCTAATAATCTACAGCTATCATAGATTTCATACAGATAATGGATTAGGCTAAAATGCACCATAATATTTGGTTGACTTGAGGAACATTTTCCTTATTACGTCACAAAATACATTTTGATATCCCAAAGAAGCAGACTTGCAAGTAGGCATTTAAACATAACTAATCTACTGCTACAAAGATCTACTTCAATAGCATTTACCTTTTACAGGGGCTTGTCCCAATCTTCAAAAGATAAAGCAGAGATTAGAATCAGTATAACATATACACAGAAGTCCGTATTGTAAAGGCTATAAAGAATTGTTGCACATTGTAAATAATGCCTCCTGCTCCTTTTCACAACACAGGAAGTGATGCAATTTATGTAGCATATCTCTTGGTCCACTGTCTGGCTATCCTGTCATGTTCTGCTCTGTTGGTCAAATATTGGGTTGCTATGCTCCCAACTAGAGGATCCGCTGTGAAACAAAAAGAAATGAATGAATAAGCCAAAGCTGAAAAATGTAAGGATGCTTTATTATTCACTTCTCCACCAGTTCCCTCATCCCCTTTCGTTGCATTTCTTCATTTACCATTTTTCCCCCACCAAATGCTCACACGAATTGAATTAAGTTTCATCAATTTAGCAGTAGTGTTACATAGGAAACCATTAAAAATGTTTTTCAAAAGCAAGCCAAAGAGAAATTAATGTTATTAGAATTAAGACACCTCCAAAAATACCAATTTTCAAAAGGAATAATGACATAAAAGCAGATCATTTTGTCAAAACCGAAGTTATGACATAATTTGAAAATAGGCATGCGTAGGGAAAAGACAATAGAAAATATTTTGTGTTGCCTTCAAGGTTTTATGGTGTACTGTAACCTTCAACCCTACAATTTAATATTTGTTCTTCTATAGGGAGTAATTACTAATGTAACATTACAAAAAAGCATATTTTTGGTGTACTTGACTTTTCAAGAATGCATCACAATCCATCATAAAACTTCCCTTTCCATACATGCTGAGTAAGAAAGACTGCTAAGGACACTTAGTGCATCAATTCAGTTCCTAAAATTTGTATTTGCCATTTTTCCATCCTTAATGTTTAATTTACACCAGAGTCCTGGCCTCTATTTCTTGGGACTGCAAAACCGGTCCAGAAAATGTAACTGCAAGATTCCAGCAATCAATTGCCTGCCTGCCTGCTGGACAACTCGTCCTTCCAATTTGCCATTAAGGAATGTTAGAACAATGCTCATGACTCCTTATTAACAATTTGAGAACTGTAGCCTGTTCGCCCACAATCAAGTTAAGGTCTGACCTCAGATTCCGGTAAAAGGGAAGAGACAGGTAGTGCTCGTTTCCCTCTCACCCGATCCTTAGCAATCCTATCTGATTAGTATGTATATTTATAAAGTATGTTCAGTTAATGACAACAACATAGTAAAAATCCTAATTCTATGCATAGAACTTAATACTGCATAAACTCAAGCTGTCAGGTCACACTCGTGGCTTTTCTACCTCCCAAGTATAGATCAATGCTTTGAGTTCACTGCAAGTTTCTGCAAAGCTAGGAGAGTTTCAATGCACTCAGGATAGAAATCTTGCACTTTGCCATGCAAGTGTACAATGGAGTATAGAGTTGATGGCATGACTACACAGGGCAAAAATGTCAAAACAAATGGAAAATGTAATCAATATTGTTAGTGACTGCCATGGCGGTGCATAGGCTGTCCTTGAAGTTAAAGGCAATTTTGTAAATCCGGCAGCCACAAATGGCTAACATTGAGGTTCTTGTCATGTGGAATTAAATACACACTCCTTTGCTAAATTAAAAATATTAAAGGATTATGAACTATGACTAATTAGTAATCTGAATCAAAATATAGCTCAATACAAACTAAAAATAAAAGCTTGACTTGGGTCAGCCATCAGTGGAGATCTCCAGGCAGTTATGGCTCCCTTATTCACAATGCAGTTAAATGGATATAAAGAAAAGTACTTGTAAGATTACAAAAAATACTAATTTTGCTAAGCAGTGGAATTCGCTGTAACATGCAAGCAAAACTGACCGCATTCAAAAGGATTTGGATGAAGAAGGAGCCAACCTTCCTTGGAGACTCGTTGGATAGCTATATTTTTGGTCTATATGTTGACTATATGGTTCATAATTTAAGTCCATTGGTATGTCAGGTGGACTTATTTGCAGCCCAAGGGCCTTGAAAACAATTACTCCCACCCCTCATTAGAACAAGTGATCCCATTTGTCCACTGCCTGAATGAAATAATCCTCAGCACAGTCTAGTAGTAAATCTGTGAATAGAGATTAATCAACATTAAGAGTGTTGAGCAGTCAGCATTAAGATAAACATCCAGGGAATGCTGGTACAAGGTCTCCCCAGGACCGAGTGATGTCAAACAGTTTACCTGTGCGTGCCAGGACCAGGGAAATGACTATTACTATAACAGCACCTGCATACATCTCATGAACAGTCAAGTGTTGAAAAAAAAAACAAAGGCAACAAACTTCATGTTCTTGGACTGATAGTGACAGTATTCTGCTGAAATGCTTGACCCCTCGTGAAAATAACACACTAAGTTAGAAGAATTGCAAATCAACCTGGGCAGGAAGACTTTTCTTAAGAGCAAGGTGCCTACAAATATTACAAAGCTTAATACTGTGGATGCTGGAAATCTAAAATAAAAACAGAAAATGCTGGAAATACTCAGATGATCAGGCAGCATCTGTGGAGAGAAACAGAGTTAACATTTCAAGTCGATGATCTTTCATCAGTTTCTCTCTCCAAGATGCTCTGTGACCAGCTCAGTATTCCCAGTATTTTCTATTCTTGTTGCAAACATTGTATCCTGCTTTGATTCGAGACAAAAAATTGTATCTGTTGACAATATATCAGAAGCAAAGCTCCTGGTGTATGGCAAGTATCTGCTAGATAATTCTTTGAGTAATCTCTTGACAGATACAGATGTAAGTGCAGCAAGAATGTGCTTTAACAGAATTTCCTGAGTATTTGAGGCTAACGAGACATCAAAGGCAAGAAACCAGTGGAGAGCAAGACTAGAAAAGTGTGAATGTTAGCTTTAATGGGAGTTTAGCCTTGCGATGCCATTGGACGTGTATATTTCTATAACACATGTTTAAGGCGAGAAGAGTTTGATTCTTGAGAGTTTGGTGCTAGTGGGTGTTCAGGCTAACATTAAATATATTCTTTGTTAGTTTATGGTAGCGGAGGGAATATGCTCTACTTGTGGTGCACAAGATGTGGGCCATCATGGACGACAGCATACAGAACCAGCATATTTACACTAAATTTTTTGAACAGAGGATCTCGATACTCCAGCAGAAATTGACAACTACCTGCAGTAGAGGGGACAAGGGTTTTTTTTGGATCATATTCTCCAGAACATGATCACCCAGGAGGCAATGATGTAAAATTTCAGCTATGATATTATATGGCGGAGCAGGCTCGAGGGTGCGTATTAGTCTATTCTTGCTCCTATTTGTGTTCTTATGTTAACGCTAGACAGTTCAAGATATACAGATAATGTAGAAAGAGAAGTGGGTGACCAGGCACAGCAGAAGGATATAGAACTCACAGGTGGAGTGAACCTCAGTCACGAAAAATGTCCAATAGATACTTAGTATTGGATGATTACGAGGTGGACAGTGGCAGGGTCTCAGAGGAGGGTGATGCTAAGCAACACTGCTGCAGCATGGAGCAAGGGACTACCCAGGATGGTGAGAGGTAGTTAGATTACAAGGATTGGAGTGTGGTAGTACTGGGGTAATTCTATAATGAGGGGTACACATCACCTTTTTTACTGTTGCAAATAAGTGTTCTGAATGGTATACTGCCTCCCTGCTATCAGGGGGTAACACATAAAGGGTGGAAATATTCTGGAAAGTGAGGGAGAGTAGAGAAAATTTCTTGTCCATTTTGGAACCAATAACAGAGATAGAAGTACATTTCAGTTCTTGCAGTGGAAGTTTATTCACAAGTTATGCACTAGTTTGAGAAACAAGATCAAGTGCAGGGGCAAAAGGTTCACAGTCTTGGCATAGAGGAGCAAGTTCTGGTACAAAGGATGGCCTTCATCTGCACAAAACAGTGCCAACATCCTTGCAGACAAGATAATAGAGCACTGCAGGAACATTAAAATTAATATGACAGGGGGGTGGAGTAAATCAGGTTTGAAACTAAAGGAGAGCAGGATTCATGAAGCTATTGGAATAGAAGCAACGTTTTAGCTGAAATAAACTATGAGAAAGTATCAGAGGATGAAGGGAACAAAATAAAGACAGCATAGACTGAATGTTTTTTTGTGCTGTAAACAACTATGGCAAACTACGACCTTGAAAACTGAAACTTGGAATCCCCAGCAACAGAAGTAGTAAAAGTCTCATTGATGCCAGAAGGCACTTATTGAGGGGTCCTCCCTTGTTTGTATTAGCCAGTACAGTCCTCCAACACAGGTTAACACAGGGTAGAGGCCTGGTTATCAGAAAGCAGCATCAACAGTGCAGGTTGGTAAGAATGCGACCACTCGAATAAATGGGCAACCTTTCTATGTTCAAACAGCAGCAGAGTTTTCAGCAGAAAGAGTGAAGTGGGGCGGGGAGGGGAGGAAGAAAAACAACCAGTGATAAATTCATAGAATCATAGAAATTTACAGCATGAAAGGAGGCCATTTCGGCCCATCGTGTCTGCACTGACCTACCAAGAGTTATCCAGCTTAATCCCACTTTTCAGCTCTTGATCCGTACCCTGTAGATGACAACACTAAGTGCACATCCAAGTATCTTGTAAATATGGTGAGGGTTCCTGCCCCTTTCTGACAGAGTTCCAGACCTACCCTACCACCCCCTGGGTGAAGAAATTTCCCCATATATCTCCTCTAAACCTCCCAATTACTTTAAATCTATGCTCCCTGGTTGTTGACCCCTCTGCCAAAAGAAATGGGTCCTTCCTACCCACTCTATCCAGGCCCCTCATAATTTTATACACTTCAATCAAGTCTCCCCTTAGCCTCCTCTGTTCCAAAGAAAATAGACCCAGCATCTCCAATCTCTCCACATAGCCAAAATTCTCCAGTCCAGGCAACATTCTTGTAAATCTCCTCTGCACCCTTTCCAATGCAATCACACCTTTCCTGTAATGTGGTGATCAAAACTGTACACAGAACTCCAGCTGCGGCCTAACCAGTGTTTTATACAGTTCAAGCATAACCTCCTTGCTCTTGTATTCCATGCCTCGACTAATAAAGGCAAAGTATTCCATATGCCTTCTTAACCACCTTATTGCTACCTTCAGCGCTCTGTGGGCTTGCACTCCAAGGTCCCTTTGTTCCTCAGTGTTGTACCATTTAATATGTATTCCCTTGCCTTGTTAGACCTCACACTTATCCGGATTGAATTCCATTTGCCACTATTCTGCCCAAATGACCAGTTGATTGATATCTTCCTGCAGTCCGCAACTTTTTTCTTCATTATCAACCACACAGCCTATTTTAGTGTCATCTGCAAACTTCTTAATCATACCCCTGACATTTAAGTCCAAGTCATTGATATATACCACAAAACGCAAGGGACCCAGCACTGAGCCATGCGGAACCCCACTGGATACAGCCTTCCAGTCACACAAACACCCATCAACCATTACCCTTTGCTTCCTACCTCAGTCAATTTTGGATCTAACTTGCCACTTTGCCCTGGATCCCATGGGTTATTACTTTCGTGACAGTCTGTCATGTGGGACCTTATCGAAAGCTTTGCTAAAATCCATATACAGTATATCATACGCACTGCCCTCATCGACCCTCCTGGTTACCTCCTTGAAAAATTCAATCATTAGTCAGACATGACCTTCCCTTGACAAATCCATGCTGACTGTCCTTAATTATTCCATATCTTTCCAAATGAAGATTTATCCTGTCCCTCAAGATTTTTTCCAATAATTTTCCTACCACCGAGGTTAGGCTGATTGGCCTGTAATTACTTGGTCTTTCCCTTTCTCTTTCTCTCTTTTCAACAAAGGTACAACATTAGCAGTCCTCCAGCACCACACCTGTAGCCAGAGAGGATTGGAAAATGATGGTCAGAGCCGCTGCTATTTCTCTCTTTTGCTTCTCTTAACAGTCTGGGATACATTTCATCAGAGCCTGGGGATTTATCCACTTTCAAAGCTGCTAAGCCCCTTAATACTTCCTCTCTCACTATGTTTATCTCGTCTAACATTTCACACTCTTCCTCCCTCATTGCAAAGTCTGCATCGCCCCTCTCTTTTGTGAGAACAGATGCAAAGTATTCATTAAGAATCCTACCCATGTCTTCCATCTCCACACACAGATTTCCTTTATGGTCTCTAATAGGCCCCATTCTTTCTCTAGTTATCCTCTTGCTCTTAATGTATTTATAAAACATCTTTAGGTTTTCCCTGCCAACATTCTTTCATGTTCTCTTTGCTTTCCTGATTTTTCTTTTTTAAATTGCACCCCAGCATTTCTTATACTCCTCTAGAATTTCTGCAGCATTGAGTTCTCGGTATCTGTCATAAGCTTTCTTTTTTTTCTTTATCTTACCCTGTATGTCCCTTGACATCCAGGGGGCTCTAGATTTGCTGGCTCCAAAGGGAACATACTTTGCTCTGTACTCTCAGGATCTCCTCCTTGAATGCCCCCCCCATTGCTCTGACATTGATTTACCATTTTCAGTCCACTTTGGCAAATCCCATCTCAGCAAAATTGAGTTGAGAATCAGAGACAGAGAGAGAGGGAGAGAGAGTGAGAGTGAAAGAGCATACAAGAGAAAACCTGTAATATCCAGCTTTAATGTTCTCAGGACGTCCCAAAGCACTTCTCAATTTCTTTTGTAGTTATGTAGAAATATGCAGCATCCAATTTTATCTCCAATTAAGAATTGAACTGTTCAGTGGCAGGTGTGGGAAAATCAATGTGCAAGAAAGGAACCTCAAAAGACATTGCAGCTAGCTATCTTTTACAAGAAATATAGTGGTAAATGGAGGGCCAAAGGCTATACAGTTGGGATTTTGATAGTGCAGTTGAAAGTTTTTTTTCTCCCCAGAGGCAGACACAGATGGTAGTAGGGTTGGGGATGGAGAGCGATACAAGGAAATGATCAGAGAAGGCCTTATCTGTGATTGATACAAAGGGAGTAGCAGGGCTACGTGAGATGGCAATGGCAAGGATTAGCCGTGAATATGGTAGGGAAGTTTATATGGAGGGAGAGATTAAGGGAGGGTAGGAGGGCAGTGAACTCAGGAGAGTATGATGAGTTGAGTTGGAGGTTAAAATCATCGAGGATGAGAAGTCGCGTGGTGCAGGTGCTGAGGGAGGAAAACAGTGAAGATAGCTCGGTGATAAAAAAATGTTCTGGTACTTGAGTGGTCATTGGAGAACAAGGATTTTAAATGAGGTGAGAGGGGTGGAACAAAGCAAGATGGTCAAAGGATGAGGTGGTGTCAGAGGAGTAGGGGGACAGACCAAGGTGTGATTTGGTAATCAGAACCACACTACCAGTGCGGCAGTCTGGGTGGGGGAAGTGGTGGACGGTATAGGCAGGCGGGGAGGCTTCATTTCGAGGGAAGGTGTCATCACCCTACAAGCCAGGTTTCCGTCAAGGCCATGATGCCGATGCAATCATCCACAATAAGCTCATGGATAGCAAGGGCTTTGTTCACCAGTGAGCGGACATTCTGGAGTGAGATGTGGCGAGGAGCAGTGATAGCTGATCCAGTAGCAAAGTTCACAGTGTCAGCATTGGGAGAGGAAAGAGGTAGGAAAGATTAGCCCTCATCAGGCACGCTGGGCGGGAAAGGTCGACGAGAGTATAGGATGGGGCAGTTGGGGTTACTGCTCGTAAGACGTGACAGAGGGAAACTGTATTTTTTCCCCAAGAGAGTCAAGCCTGGGACGGAGGCAGGAGAGTAGGAAGGTAATGTAGCGCTAAAGGGTTGGGATCGGGGTTTGGGAAGGCAGAGTACTCGAGGGGGGAGAAACAAAAAACGTCAAGAAATTTCTCCTAAACTTTCTCTTATAATTTTAAAATAGGTAACCCTTGATCAAACAAAGTAGTATTTCTCCAATCAGTATCAAAACTTCATCTTAAAAAGCTGCATCAAATCTCAGTTTAGTCTTCTGCTACAGTAGAAATAGCCCCAGTATCTCAACTTTTCTCATTATAGATTACCATACCTGGCAGCATCCTGGGGAACCTACATGCTTACTATAGCTTGAAAATTCTTTCTATATTGGGGTACCCAAAGCTGCACACAGTCCTTAATCTAAAGTTTCGGACAAATTCAAAATTATTTCCACTCTTCTACTGTGTCCAATTATAAAACCCCAAAACATATTGGCTTTTTACGCCTTTATCCACCAGTAATCAGAGAATTATATATTTGAATTTGTAAGTCTCATTCTTCATTCAGACCCTTCAGTGCTTTTCCCTCAAGCTTATACTCCCATTCCTTCTCTTTCCGCACCCCCCGCCCCGCAATACATTACCTCACACTTGCATTAAATTGCATCTGCCACATGCCTGCCCATTTGATGACCTACATTTGTTCCTGAAGTTTATACATATAAAGACCTCCTCAGTGTTTGTCAAACTGGAATAGTGTGTTCAGTTTTGGTCTCCTAATCTGAGGAAGGACGTTCTTGCTATTGAGGGAGTGCAGCGAAGGTTCACCAGACTGATTCCAGGGATGGCTGGACTGACATATGAGGAGAGACTGGATCGACTGGGCCTGTATTCACTGGAGTTTAGAAGGATGAGAGGGGATCTCATAGAAACGTATAAGATTCTGACGGGACTCGACAGGTTAGATGCAGGAAGAATGTTCTCAATGTTGGGGAAGTCCAGAACCAGGGGTCACAATCCAAGGATAAGGAGTAAGCCATTTAGGACTGAGATGAGGAGAAACTTCTTTATTCAAAGAGTTGTTAACCTGTGGAATTCCCTGCCGCAGAGAGTTGTTGATGCCAGTTCATTGGATATATTCAAGAGGGAGTTAGATATGGCCCTTATGGCTAAAGGGATCAAGGGGTATGGAGAGAAAGCAGAAAAGGGGTACTGAAGGAATGATCAGCCATGATCTTATTGAATGGTCGTGCAGGCTCGAGGCGCCGAATGGCCTACTCCTGCACCTATTTTCTATGTTTCCTACTTTTGTGTCAATAGCAAATGATTATGTACCCTATAGCCAAGTCTGATTGGTTTGTTTGTTCTCTAAACATGAACCCAGCAACAGTATCCGAGGTACAGGACTTAGAACCCTTTTCCATTCCAGCAGCACTGATTTACACAAACTCTGTTTCCTATCAGTCAACCAACCGTCTATTTCCTGTGGGATTGCTCTGAGTTGCGGCAATGCTGTTCATCCACAAAATGTCCAACGTTTTTATCAGGGCGACTGAATTAAGTCAAATTACATTTTTGTGATAGTTGTGTGAATACATTTTGTTGTGGGAGTGCAAGTGATATTTTTGGTCAAATTCCATTACTATTTGCATTTTTAAATTGATTATTAGTATGTGTTCTTTTAAGAATTACATTAGTTTTATCCCCTACTGTTTTTTTAAATAAAAGGCCACACACAGAAGATGGCAGAGAAGACATTCCAGGTTGCAGGTAGGCAAGTTAAAAATAGTGCATCTAGAGAAGTAGGAAGCACCATGTGGTTACATAAAGTTAAGAGGGCGGTGTGGAGGATCAAAATACTGGCAGGGGATAGTGGAGTTTGGCAGGACTGGAGAGGGGAATTGCTATGAGTGGGAATATTGGGAGGGGGGAGATCCAAGGTGGAAGAATGGTGCATCAGGATGTGGCAGTGGTGGGGTAGGGATTAGGTGTGTTTTAGAGCTGGGATTATGGTGCTGGGGTGTAATCTGAAACTGCAACGCCATGCTCCACATGTACAATGACAACACCCAGCTCTACCTCACCACCACCACCCCTCCCAACTCCGCCACTGCCTGTGTTGTCACGCTACTTATCTGACATCCTGTCCTAGACTAGTCAAAATGTCCTTCACTTCAACATTGGCAAGACCAATACCATGGTCTTCAACCCTCACTACAAACCCCGTTCCCTAGCCACCGACTTCATCCCCCTCCATGGCCATGCTCTTAGGCTGAACCAGTCTGCTCACAAGCTCGGCCTCCTATTGGTCACTGAGCTGAGTCTGCGACCACATATCCTTTCCATCACCTACATCGCTTACTTCCACTTCCATAACAGCACCCGTCTCTGCCCCAGCCTCCGCCCATCTGCTGCTGAAACCCTCATCCATGCTTTTGTTATCTCCACATTTAACTATTTCAATGCTCTTCTGGCCAGCTTCCCATATTCTACCCTCAATAAACTTGAGCTCATGCAAAACTCTGCTGGCTGTATCGTAACTCTCACCATCCTGTTTACACGTAACCCTGTGCTTGTTGACCGATATTGAATCTCGGTCCACTTTTATTTTAAAATTCTCATCCTCATATTCAAATCGTTCCCTGGCCCACCCCACCCTATCTATGTAGACTGCTCCAGCCTTACAACCCTGCGCTCTTCCAACTCTGGCCTCTTCTCCATTCCCAACTGTCTTCACCCAGTCATTGATGGCATAGATTCCAGCTGCCTAGGCCCCAAAGCTCTGTAATTCCCTTCCTAAACCTCTCCACCTCCTTTAAGACCCTCTTTTAAAGCACCCCCTTCAATCAAGGTTTTAGTCACCTGTCCTAAATTCTCATTCTTTCGGTTGATGTCAATTTTTGGCTGATCATGCTCCTGTGAAGCACCTTGGAACGTTTTTCCACATTAAACAACTTTTTTGTTGTAAGCTTTACGACATGTTCTCATCTAGATTTCCAGAAGGCATTTGACAAATTTCCACAGGCAGAAAACAATGCTCACTTGCTCGAGGAGTTTGGGGGGGGGGGGGGGGGGGCGGGATCATCACTATCTCTAATTTAGATGCCTTGGATTCAGAAACCCAATTCAAACTGGATACATTTGCAGGTGAAGCACCTTGGAACTGGAATCGGAGGACTCGGTTCAGAAATTGTAGAATGAGCTGAACAAAATGTGACAGTGGAAAGAACACTGGCAGATGAAGTTTAATGCACAGAAATATAAAGTACTGCAAATGGAATGGAAAAATGGGCAAAGAAAAGTAGGAGTCTCAACAGAGAAAGTCATGATCACTCTGTATAGTGCTCTGGTGAATAGAGTGTCCAGTTTTGGTCACTGAAACACACTGGAGATATTCAAATGTTGAAGGTAATACAAAGAGCCATGAGACTGATCTTTATTGAGAAGTCTGCTTTTTGAGAAAGACTGGGCAGATGTACATTTCAGCCTTGAAACAAAGTGTCCGAGAGATGATCTTACAGAAGTATGCTAGTTGAAATAATGGAAAAGGAACATTCAGTTAATTACTCAAATTGCAAGAGTAGAACCAAGAGCAGGTTCAAGCTAGTAAACGATACATTGAGGACTAATATCAGGAAGTCCCACAAAGGCTAGTACTTGGACTGTACTCCCTGACAGAATAGTAGAGATGAGAACCCTGGAATTGCTTAAGGATAAACTGGATGCTCCGATGGGAGAACTTCAGTTATTCTGAATGGATAAGCTAAGCGGAGTTGAATGGCCTTCCCCATCCATAATTATCTAGTAGTTCTGAGTTAAAGGTAAGTACATATTAATTATACAGTCATAGTTTCAATGCACCAGGTAGGCACAACAGAAGTCGTGTGACAGGAGTAAATAATGATGATTAAAACAAAATGTACACATATGACAAACAAACTTGCATTAATGTAGCACCTTTCGGACTTTATGATGTCCTGAAGTGTATGACAATTAATAAAGCACTTTGAAATGTAGTTACAGTTGCAATGCAAGGAAATAAAGTAGTCAATTTGAACTTGAGGTCCCACAAAAAAAACCCAGTAAGATAAATGATCAGAAAACCTCGTTTTTTGGTGGTGTTTGTTAAGGAATAAATATTGGCCAGGACAGCGGGAATGTTCGTTCCCCTGCTCTTTTTCAAATGATGCCACAGGATCTTTTAACTCCACCCATGAGGGAAGATAAAATCACGGTTTAATATCACGTCTTTCATCCAAATGGCAACAACTGACAGTGCAGCTTAGATTAGGTGCTCCAGTCTCTGGAGTGAGGCCTTCTAACCGAGAGGTAAGAACACTACCACTGAACCAGGCTTTACACATATACACAAATCTTTATATTATTATAAGCAAGTAGCAAATATCCTGCAGCATTGCTCAGAGGATACATTGTTTCATTGTCTCCATGATCATGCAAACTGCTCCCCTGACAGATTTTGTTTTACAACTGCCATAAATACAAGTTAGAAAAACCCAAAAACCCAGTTAAGATTACTGGAGTTAAAAAGAGTCTGAGCTTGCTTGAGCACTTTTAAAGAATTAGCACCATCTAGTCTAATTACTAAGGTTTACAAAAAGAACAGTGCTGTATTTAGCCAGCGGAAGGATCAGATAGTCAAAGAAGAACTCCAAGAGGAAGGAGGAGTATAGATGAACGTGCACAACCCGAGATTGTAGGCTCAAGATCCAACCAATGCCAATATTGATATAAATGTGATGAGGGGAATGGAGAGGAACAAAGTTGGTCCCAAGTGCAAATCTAGCAGCTAGAATCAGGTCAGGCAAATAGGCCTGTGCACCAGCTCGAGGTCGAAAGCGGGAATGCCATGCCCAGAGTCCCAAAATCTGAATTAAGGTGCCCAAATGGACCAGGGATGTTTTTTTAAAATCACTTGAAAATGGGTAATACACCAAGTTTAGGGTGGGGGGGAAAGAGAGAGAAATGAGTGGGAAAACAAAGTGGCAGGCAAACTTAAATGGCACACAAACAGCACCTAGTGGGAGGAGGCCAATAATTGGAGAGTAGCAAGTAAATGCTAACACAGCATTTTCCCATTATAAAATATTGATATGGTTTTCCTGTTTATAAATGTTGACATAAAAATCATGACTCAAAGATCCTGACACAGGAAGTAATGTGGATGCAGGTGTGTACAATATACAAGACTTCAAATATACATAGCACAAGGATTGAACTATATTATACATGGACACTGGGAGGCAGACCACATACACACATAATGGGAAGGCATTGCAAGGTTGTAACTGTCCCAGTTGCAATATTTTATACAATGATAGAAAGATCATCACCACTTATTAACCAGAAAAAAAATGGACAGAAACCCAGAATTCAGCCTCAAGAACACTGGGAAAAAAAAATCTTGAAATCGCAAGTAATAAAACAGAATTTGACTTTTGTCAGACACCGTAAATCAGTGGTTCCAATTACAAGGTTTGTTAGATATACCGATTGATGCCACCCTTGTGGACACGAAACTCCCAAAGCAAGCATTCTACTCGGAACTCCTTCACGGCAAACAAGCCAAAGGTGTGCAGAGGAAATGTTTCAAGGACACCCTCAAAGCTTCCCTGATAAAGTGCAACATCCCCACCAACACCTGGGAGTCCCTGGCCAAAGACCGCCCTAAGTGGAGGAAAGATATCCCGGAGGGTGCTGAGCACCTTGAGTCTCATGGCCGAGAGCATGCAGAAATCAAGCGCAGGCAGTGGAAAGAGCGTGCGGCAAACCAGTCCCATCCTCAATGACTGTCTGTCACACCTGTATTGGACTGTTCAGTCACCTAAGAACTCATTTTTAGAGTGGAAGCAAGTCCTCCTCAATTCCGAGGGACTGCCTATGACGATGATGATGGAGATCCACAGAATTCCTAGTTTTTGTTACCATTAAGTATTTCCTGTGTGCCCATATACCATATAAAAAGTGATTACAATCATAGATCAGGGATAATAAAGGAGTCAGGTGACAAAAGAAAAGGTTCACGAAGAAATATCGGCCCAGAAGTTCCTCTGGGGGTCTTCCCGTGGGCAATTGCCTCCTCGCTGGAGATTTTTAAAGAATTTACCTGGTAGTCTAGGAGGCGCCCCGATTTCCAATGGGGAGGCCTTCTCCTCCCGCGCTGCGAAGCGCGCTCCCGCCCAGAGGGTTCCGATGCAGAAGATGCAGTCACATGTGACTGCTCAGCCAATCGGGTAGGTAGTTCACAGGTTCCCATTAATAGCACTGAGATGCGCATATCTACGAATTCTCAATGATATTAATGGAAACAAAACCAATCACACAAAATAAAAAACAGACCACACATATTTAAAATTAATTGAAATTAAAGTTATGTCTTATAAAAATAAAATATTTCCCCAATTTAACAAAAAACATTTTAATTATGATTAAAAATAAACTTACCGTAGTGGGGAGGGTTTTTAATAATAAACTATGTGTTTATAATTTTATTTTACAATGTGTTTTAAAACACTTGCACCTGTAAAAGTAGGCTATGCGTCTGCTATTTCACTCGCAAGATTTTTTGAGGATAGTTGCTGGGCAAGATATGGGTAAATAGCCCAATCTTGCCCATACAAATGTCCTTGCTCCCGATCTGGCTACGATCTGACAAGCTCCAGCTTGAGCATTGCGCATTGCATGCTGAAAACCGGCTTTTCCGATGTCTGCCCGGGTCCATAGAAACTTTGTACGGGCCCGGGACGTCGGAATTTCCACGCCATTATCTTATTGCAACACAACTTCAATATATCCTTCCGGCACCACCTGCTAAAACTCTGAATTACTGATTTACTATAATGTTACCTTTCACTGCAAGAGCTTCAAAATACCCTACTCCCACCCCGCCCCCCCCCCAAACACCATTTTGATAAGGTTTTCAAATTTAAATCGTTACTCATGATAACTTCACAAGTTTTGCTTCCTGGAGACTTTTTATATTTTAGCATTCTACTGCAACGACAAGCTCACAGATAACAAAACTGGTCAAATGCTAGCTACTGGCTCATCTAATTTATGATCCAAGATTTATTGCACATCACGTAGTTTGCAATAGGATTTTATTATTTTTTTTAATCAATTAAATGCAGAAAAGCTCAATTCAAATGATACGTTCCTACAATAAATATGGAAATGTATCATGCTCCCACCAGTTTGGAAACTAACTTATAGAAGGTCTTAGTCATTTTGCTACAACATTTAGTCGGCTGAACATCGGGCTAAAACTTTAATTGTAAAGTCCCTTATCAATACATTACATAGATCCAAACTTGTAGATCAAAGTCTGCTATTGATGAGAGACTGTAACACAGAAGTGCAAAAGATGCAATGCCAATATCTAGATCAGTGATACAGGGTACTGAATATAGCGTGTGAAGCAACAGTAGCCCTAGCAAACTTTGGGTGCAGTTCTCGGCAGATCCTGTTCCATCTCGGCTATGAAAGAATGCTACATCCATCCTAAATTATGCCAATAATCCTAGCTTTGCAGTATACTTGTCGTTTCTTACTAGCTAGCAAGAGAATGTTATAGAAGCAGAGCTTTCTTTGCTTCAGTTAAAGTCCTTCGTTAAAAATATAGGGCTTGCAATTCTAATTGGAAACTTTCACTACCACTATTGACTTGAGCTAAACCTTACCTCCACAGTGTTTCTTATTTCTCTTATTCTTAAGTGGAAGAAAGCAAAGGAAACTGACAGGGGAACTTGATAACTGGACTGTGAAGATAGTTTAAAAAAAGAGAAAATGCAGAAAACAGAGAAATTAGACAAAGAAGATAACGGAAAAGTCAAGACAATAAGGAGGGGTGAAAAGCTAATACACTTAAATGTTGCACTTCTCGTGCAGTGAAATTTGTACCATTGGCTCCATTTCACAGTACTGCAAGCGCAAGCCATGTTTTCACTGCCTGCTCACATGATTGTGAAGTTGCAAGAACATAGAACTATATACCTGCAATCAAATGTAAGCTTAAAAATAGCTAACGAGATCTTTCCTGTGCTTAAATATGAACAGTTATACAAGAGGTGCCTGTTACTTTTATGCCAGGACTGATGCCCATATTTCCCAATACGAGACCACCTCTTCCAGGTAATAGGCTGAAAGCACATGTAGTAGTTACCAGATGCAACTCATGATAACCTGAATAATGTCAGTGATTCAAAGCATTTAAAAAAGTGAGTACAAAAGATTTAATTTAAATATCCGAATTTTTGAAAATGACTCCCAATGCATCAATAGGCAATGTTGCAGAACATTCAGTACCGACCTTCATGTAAAATCAAGGAAAACCCAAAGATGTTTTCTAAATATATTAAAACCAAGAGAACAATGAAAGAAAGGGTAGGGCCTATTAGAGACCATGAGGGTAATGTGTGTGTGGAGGCGGAAGATGTGGGTATGGTTCTTAATGAATACTTAGCGTCTGTATTCACAAAAGAGAGGGGCGATGCAGACACTGCTACTGAGGAGGAGGAGGAGGAGTAGGAGTGTGAAATATTAGATGAAATAGACATACTGAGCGAGGAGGTATTAAGGGGTTTAGCAGCTTTGAAAGTGGATAAATCCCCAGGCCCGGATGAAATATAACCCAGGCTGTTAACTGAAGCAAAACAGGAAATAGTAGAGGCTTTGACCATCATTTTCCAATCCTCTGGCTTCAGGTGTGGTGCCAGAGGACTGGAGGACTGCTAATGTGGTATCTTTGTTTAAGAAGGGAGAAAGGGATAGACCGAGTAATTACAGGCCAGTCAGCCTAATCTCAGTTGTGGGAAAATTATTGGAAATAATCCTGAAGGATAGGATAAATCTACATTTAGAAGGACACGGGTTAATCAGGGACAGCCAGCACGGATTTGTTAAGGGAAGGTCATGTCTGACTAACTTGATTGAATTTTTCGAGGAGGTAACCAGAAGTGTCAATGAGGGTAGTGCATATGATGTAGTATATATGGATCTTAGCAAAGTTTTCGATAAGCTCCCACATGGCAAACTGATCACGAAAGTAACCAGGACAAAGTGGCAAGTTGTATCCAAAATTAGCTCAGAGGCAGGAAGCAAAGGGTAATGGTTGATGGCTGTTTTTGTGACTGGAAGGATGGTTCCAGCGTGGTTCCGCAGGGCCCAATGCTAGGTCCCTGGCTTTTTGTGGTATATATCAATGATCTAGACTTGAATATAGGGGGTGTGATTAAGAAGTTTGTAGATAATACTAAAATAGGCTGTATGGTTGACAAAGAAGAAGAAAGCTGCGGACTGCAGGAAGATATCAATCAACTGGTCGGGTGGGCAGAACAGTGGCAAATGGAATTTAATGCAGAGAAGTCTGAGGTAATGAATTTAGGGAGGGCGAACAAAGAAAGGAAATACACATTAAATGGTACGACATTGAGAAGTGTAGAGGAACAAAGGGACCTGGGAGTGCACGTCTACAGATCCCTAAAGGTAGCAGGCCAGGTGGATAAGGTGGTTAAGGCGGCATACGGAATGCTTGCATTCATTAGCTGAGGCATAGAATATAAGAGCAGGTGGGTTATGCTTGAACTGTATAAAACACTGGTTAGGACACAGCTGAAGTACTGCGTGCAGTTCTGGTCATCAAATTACCAGAAGGACGTGATTGCACTGGAGAGGGTACAGAGGAAATTTACGAGGATGTTGCCGGGAGTGGAGAATCTTAGCTATGAGGACAGATTGGATGGACTGGGTTTCTTTTCCTTGGAACAGAGGAGGCTGAGGGGATACCTGATTGAGGCGTATAAAACTATGAGGGGCCTATTTCCCTTAACAGAAGGGTCAACAACCAGGGGGCATAAATTTAAAGTAATTGGTAGAAGGTTTCGAGGGGATTTGAGGGGAAATTTCTTCACGCAGAGGGTTGTGGGGATCTGGAACACACTGCTGGAGAGGGTGGAAGAGGCAGAAACCCTCACCACATTTAAAAAGTACTTGGATGTGCACTTGAAGTGCCATAACCTGCAGGGTTACGGACCTCGAGCTGGAAAATGGGATTAGGCTGGATAGCCTCTTGTTGGCCGATGCGGACATGATCGGCCGACACGGCCACCTTCCGTGCTGTAAACTTCTATGATCATGATGCTTCACCAAATTATTGGTGCCAATCAGCAGCCTTGGAGTAAGTCAATCCTTGGGATTGCAGTTCTTGAAAACATTTTTTGTGATTACCCTGGTCTAGATTATCAGATCTGGCTAAGTAAAGCATATGCAATGTATCTTTCCTACTATTAAGCCTGAGAAATAACTTTTTTCTATTCTATCCAGATTTTAAAGCTCCTTTGTGAAAAATGCACCATGCAGTGCAGTACCGAGCCACACTGGCCAGGCAGGTCTGAGTTCTAGTTCCCGATACTGAATTAAATATGCTCATGCAGGGCAGCAGTGAGTGGTGCTGCAGCACCCTTAGGTTAAACATGGAGTGGAGAGGGGGAGGAGAAAATAAAACAGCCTTGAACATTAGCCAAGAAGACAGGGCTCACCGACAACAACCTCTTCGATTAAATAGCTTGCCAACAAAGTCTAGGCTCATACATGAATAATAATAAAAGGGATATTATTGCTCTTTATACAATAGAGGCAAGCAATAATGATTACTTTGCATATTGAAAGATTGAGAAAGTTCAACTTTTCTTTGGAAAACAGACTTTGAGGTGACCAAATTTAAATATATGAGTGGTTTGAATGTCAGTGCATGCAAGTTAAAAATTAGGAAGTTAGGAGCAAAGTGGACTGAACTTAAAAACTGCTCAACATACACAAGTTTTAACTTTTAATTTTAAAATAGAAGAACTATGACATGGCCTACTCTATGAATACATACCTTGAAATTTTCTCAAATAACCTAGATGTGAAGTGTGATTCCTTGGATCATTTGGGGCATAATTTGCTTACCTGGGTTACAGTCTGTCAGGAGTGAGCAAATAGAAAGTAGAACCTTTGAAATGGTCAGAGCTGGGCTCCAGTTGTCTTTCAGAATGTCCAGACATATTACTCCCTGACTGTTGATATTGCAGTGATAGATCCTGGTCCGGAAAGTTACCTGAAGATAACATGCAAAGACAAACAGTTGTTCTTTATAGCAAACAGAACATTTAACAATGCTGTCAATGGTGACACACGTTATATGTAAATTATGTCACTAACTAATGCTCATCTTTCGGGCTGTAAAGGATAAATAACCTCCAGAGGAAGGAACATGGGTTGAGGTGACAAGAAGAAAGGGATAAGAAATGTAATCTACAAAGAGAGGCGGTTGTAGCAACAGTCTTAAATTTCCAGGAATATTTATTCTCATAAACCACATGAAGTAAAGCAGTTATGAAATGAGTTGCACATTTGCCTTGTTCGGAATGCAATTTCAAAATATGCAACTGGTTGCAGTATTACCACCAACCTATAGAAATAAAAACAGAAGCTAATGGAAATTCAGAGCATACCTGTTAGCATCTGAAGTGAATAGACATGTTATGATGTATTGGGCAGGTATCCTTCATCAGATGGATAGAATGGGACAGCATTTCCAGGGAGCAGGTTGTTTCTTGGGGTGAGGATGGGATCTCAACAAGTCAGAACACACTGTCCTAGCCGTTGAAGCCTTTTTAAATACTGTTCATCAGTAATATCAGTTCTGAGGAAGGGTTTACACCTAAACCGTCAAATCATCGGTGTTCTTGCGACAGATGCTGCTGACCTGCTGTTTTTCTGCCTTTACATCATAACTGGATGTAAATAGGTAAAGACTGAATAAGGGGGAAAACAGGACAGAATCTAGGCAAGAGGATTTAGAATAGATAATAGGAAATTATCCTTTAGAGGTATCTTAACTTCAACTATGTAGCCTTTCATCTCAAAACTTCTTTCCTTACATATTCAGTGCAACATTCAATAAGTGCTGTATTCTCTTCATATTACAGTAACTCATTGAAATATTTCTGTCGCAAGCAGACAATGAGAGCAAGGTCAATGAATTCAGGAATGATTGCTTAGGAAATATAAAAATAAACATAAGTGCTGGGAATAATTGCTTGCCAGCTATTAAAATAGAAATGTGAATGAGTATCATGCTCAATTAGTACACCCAGATAGACTGCAAATAAGATTAACATATTTGTTCAACAGTAAAATTGGTTCAAGCGTATTTACAACAACAACTTGTATTTATATAGCGCCTTTAATGTAGTGAAATGTCCCAAGGTGCTTCACAGGGGTATTGAGATTTAAAAACTTGACACTGAGCCGCACAAGGAGAAATTAGGGCTTGGTCAAAGAGGTAAGTTTTAAGGAGCATCTTGAAGGAGGAAAGAGAGGTAGAGAGATGGAGAGGTTTAGGCAGGGAATTCCATAGCTCAGGGCCATAGCAGCAGAAGGCACGGCCACCGATGGTTGAGTGATTATTATCAGGGATGCTCAAGAGGGCAGAATTAGAGGAGCGCCGACATCTCGAGGGAGTTGTGGGGCTGGAGGAGATTACAGAATCAAGGAGGGGCAGAGGCCATGTAAGGATTTGAAAACAAGGATGATAATATTGAAATCAAGGTGTTGCTTAACCAGGACTTTGTGGCGGGGACTGAAAACAATGGCTTCGGTCTTTCCAATATTCAGAACTGGATGTCGGATAAGCAGTCTGACAATTTAGAGACCGAGGAGGGGTTAGAGAAGTGGTAATGAGGTAGAGCTGGGTGTCATCAGCGAACTTGTGGAAAATGACGCTGTGTTTTCGGATGATGTCGCCAAGGGGCAACACATAGATGAGAAATAGGAAGGGGCGAAGGAAAGATATTTGGGGGACACCAGAGGTAACTATGCGGGGACGGGAAGAGAAGCCGTTGCAGGTAATTCTCTGGCTACAATTAGATAGAATGGAACCAGGCGAGTGCAGTACCATCCAGCTGGACGACGGTGGAGAGGCCTTGGCGAAGGATGGTGTGGTCAACCACGTCAAAGGCTGCAGACAAGTCAAGAAGAACGAGGAGGGATAGTTTGCCTTTGTCACAGTCACAAAGGATGTAATTTGTGACTCTGATGAGAGCAGTTTCAGTCCTGTGGTGGGCACGGAAACCAGATTGGAGGGATTCAAACATGGAATTGCGAGAAAGATGGGTACAGATTTGGGAGGTGACAACACGTTCAAGGACTTTGGAGAGGAAAGGGAGGTTGGAGATGGGGCAGAAGTTTGAAAGCACAGAGGGGTCGAGGGTTGGATTTTTGAGGGGAGGGGGCGATGAGGGCAGATTTGAGGGAGAGGGGGCAGTACCTGAGGAGAGAGAGAACCGTTAATAATGTCAGCTAACATGGGAGCCAGAAAAGGAAGTTGGGTGGTCAGCAGTTTGGTGGGAATAGTGTCAAGGGAGCAGGAAGTGGGTCTCATGGACAGGATGAGCTCGAAAAGATCATGAGGGGAAATTGGAGAGAAACAGGGGAAAGATGTGTGGTCAGAGCTGGGGCATAACTCTTGGTCTTTATTTCCTTCAGCTCCCACTTATCTTTTGGACACCAAAGTGTTTTTTTTTAAATTGACTGTTTAATGTGTTGAATTGTTTTAATTTGAATTTAGGTGCAGTTACAGTGATTAAATGGGTCACATTATATGATCGTCAGAAACAGAACAAAAATCTAGATAAGTACGGATTTAAGCAGGACATTTCCTAGCATTAAAATTAAAAAATTTTTTTGAATTTGTATCTGATCTGTAGAGATTGGACAAAGTATGTAAAATGTCATGTTACTCTGGAAAGTGCAATTCCATTCAGGAAATGCCAATTGAAAATTAATTCTCAATTTATTTGCACAGAGTGGGACTAATTGAATAGCTCTTTCAAAGAGTCACGATTAACCAAATGATCTCTTCTGTGCTGTAAGATGCTATGATTCTATTTTTAGAATGCTCGCTGTATTCTTTAACAAATGAATCAAAATACCATTTATTACAAATTATCAATAAAGATGCAAAAAGTAAATGTTGGAGGAAATTATTCTGCAAATTTTATAAGTCAAGAACTGTGATGTTGTAAAATGGAAGATGAAAACAGACTACACTGGTCTGGATTTTGTGGTGGCAATGATGACAAAACGGTCAGCGTTCGTTGTCATTACCCCTCAAACTAAACGTAATTTCAGGATTTAGCGCATGCGCAGATAAACGTGGAAATCCTGAAGTGAAGTCAGTCAGTCAGTTGTTCCCTGCACCGCCAGAGGCTGTGCTTTGGAACTCCTCATAGCCGACAATCAGTGAAATCACTTGAACTAATGAAAACTTCCCTCTACCACTCTAATATTACTGTTAAACACCCCATGGAATAGGTGCAACTTGGGGGTTTGACGACATATTGACTGCTTAAAAACTGTGTATCTGAAAAAAAATTTTATATTTGCGGAATGTCAAATTTATCCATGATAAAAAAATTACTAGATTTTAAAAAAGAAACAATATTTTAACATTTAAAAAAAATTATATTTCAGCGTCTACGTTAACCACATGTGTATGTCTCAATCTTTATTTCGCTCTTTAAATTTTTTCTTAAAGTGAATTGATAATCATTGCTTTTTATTTCCTGGTTTGCTATCTGAGAATTCTTGAATGTGATTGGTTGCTTAGACAGCTTGATGACATCACTGTTTATGTACATTGGGAGAATTGCCTTTTGACAGCACTACAATCAAATTAATTGAGAAAACTAAAGTTTTCGCCACAGAGATTGAGAACACTTTATGGGCAGCGGCGATCGTCATCACTTCACCGCTGACCACAAATTCCAGGCCAATGAATGCATACATTTATACAGAATTTAGTATATTACATTAAACTTGGTGAAAAGTGGTTGTTTTTGTAAATATCCCTTAAAATGATCACAACCGCAAACCCATGTTTCCTATGATACAGAAGTATTCGGCAACAGGTCACCCAACTTTACAGTATCATTTTAAATTTTAGACTAACCATTCAGAAACCATTGGAATATTGTACACCAAACTATACAACTATTTGAAAATGTATTTAGATAAATTTCATGAAGTATCAAGCATTACCTTTGGTGGTTTGAATGGATAGTCAGATGAGAAAGTGATGTCCAGAAAAAAAACACCTCCCTCATAAACTGAACCAGGAGGACCTAGTATGGTAGATCGCCACTCATATATATTGTCGCCTTTTGGACCAGCACTGAAATAAATCCATTAAAAGTATGTTAAACATATTATTTGCAACATTTCAGAAGAGTTAACCCCCATGAATGTAGTCTTTTTGTTCTTAGCGAGCTTAACAAATCAATACATCAAGGCTTTAATTTTTTTAATATACAAGTATAGCTCCTGCATATGCTATTGTACACAACTAGATTTGACTGCAATATCTTGTGCCACAAGCAAAAATTGTGATCAGTTTCAAATGGGTTTAAACAATGGATAGACAAGACATGTGAACAAACTCTCCACAAGCTCAGATAAATTATCTGTCTAATGATCCACAAGCATGTTGCATGAACCGAGTTTCAAACCCCATATCCTCACCATCACAAAGACCATTTACTTCTATCTCCACAACATTGCTCATCTCCTCCCTTACTTCAATTCCTTCTCTGCAAAATCCTATACATACCTTTTTCATCTTCAGAGTCACCTACCTCAACGCTCTTCCTTGCTGGCTTTCCACGTACTGCCTTCCATAAACTCCAAACTGTCTAAAATTTTACTGCACATATCCCATCCTATGCTAAACCTCATCTCATTCTCCCTGCATTCATGTTCTCATTGACCTAAATTATCTCTCTCCCCATTCCTCTTGTCTCACCCTAACCCTTTGCCAGACCAATAATGGCAGAGTCTTCAGCAACCCAAGTTGTACTCTCCAATTTTCTCTCTACATCTGCCTCGATACATATTTATCCTCCTTTAGAAGGCTCCTCCAATCCCATCTCTTTGACCGAGCTTTTGGACAGCTTGCCTAATTCTTTATGACATATGTTAAAATTACACAGTAATGACACTGAATTTTGTCACAATACCTATGATAGATAATGCTGCTGACCATTATGATGTTCCAATACAGAAAAGCAAATATACTTCAGTTTATTCATTGCAGATTGTAACTGTGGCAATCTAAAATGTACTGTATTATAAAAGCTACTTCGAGCAATCAATATCTTAAAGGAAAATACTCCACTGTGTATGTGTGATGTGTGAGAGTTATATGCATGTGCTTGCACTCTATAGCCAAAAGAATAATACACCACATAAATACTATTTGGTGTTTATACATGGATATCACACACACACACACACACACTCATTCACAGGCACCTACAACTGAACAGTGACATTTCCAACTGATCCCACCATCCAGGATAACCTTTGATCAATTACAAACAAATGAAATTCACAGGCAAGAAAAGACCAGCTGGACTACCAAGCCTACCCCACAGCATGATGGCCAGAGCATCATGACAAACACTTTATCTCTCCTCCCCGTCCACCCAGGAAAAAACTTAGAGTCTGTAAAGCAATCAAGCAAGGGAAGGAAACTGCTATCGTCAATGACTCGTCACAATCACAAATAACTAAAAACTTACCCCATAACTAGAAATACCTTTCGATGACATGTCAAGTTTCCTTTCAAAGATATGCAGTGACTCCATACAAGTCTTGGCAGCTTATTCCAGAGGGCAAAGGTTGGGGGAAAAAAACTTCCTGGCAGTTCACCCAACAAGTTTGAGAGATGTGACCTCAAATTCAATCATCCCAATTCAAAACCAGACAGGTCCATCGTTTTAACAATTTCAAGTCATATCCCCCCCAAGCCATATCTGTAACTTTTGGAGCCAATTCCAAAAGCTAAGAGGTCTGAGATTTGGTGACATCCTGGTCATAATCCTTTCCAGAGAGTTGATATAGAAACAATAAGATCATGGCTGATCATTCACCTCAGTACCCCTTTCCTGCTTTCTCTCCATTCCCATTGATCCCTTTAGCCGTAAGGGCCATATCTAACTTCCTCTTGAATATATCTAACGAACTGACATCAACAACTCTCTGCTGTAGAGAATTCCACAGATTCACAATTCTCTGAGTGAAGAAGTTTCTCCTCATCTCGGTCCTATATGGCTTACCCCTTATCCTTAGACTCTGACCCCTGGTTCTGGACTTCCCCAACATTGGGAACATTCTTCCTGCATCTAACCTGTCCAGTCCTGTCAGAATTTTATATGTTTCTATGAGATCCCCTCTCATTCTTCTAGACTCCAGTGAATACAGGTGCAGTCGATCCAGTCTCTCCTCATATGTCAGTCCTGCCATCCCGGGAATCAGTCTGGTGAACCTTCGCTGCACTCCCTCAATAGCAAGAACGTCCTTCCTCAGATTACGTGACCAAAACTGAACACAATATTCCAGGTGAGGCTTCACCAAGACCCTGTACAACTGCAGAAAGACCTCCCTGCTCCTATACTCAAATCCCCTAGCTATGAAGGCCAACATGCCATTTGCCTTCTTCACCGCCTGCTGCACCTGCATGCCAACTTTCAATGACTGATGTACCATGACACCCAGGTCTCGTTGCACCTCCCCTTTTCCTAATATGCGGCATTCAGATAATATTCTGCCTTCATGCTTTTGCCACCAAAGTGGATAACCTCACATTTATCCACATTATACTGCATCTGCCATGCATTTGCCCACTCACCTAACCTGTCCAAGTCACCCTGCAGCCTCTTAGCATCCTCCTCACAGCTCACACTGCCACCCAGCTTAGTGTCATCTGCAAACTTGGAGGTAGTACACTCAATTCCTTCATCTAAATCATTGATGTTTATTGTAAATAGCTGAGGTCCGAGCACTGAGCCCTGCGGCACCCCACTAATCACTGCCTGCCATTCTGAAAAGGACCCGTTTATCCTTACTCTCGGCTTCCTGTCTGACAACCAGTTCTCTATCCACGTCAATACATTACCCCCAATACCATGTGCTTTAATCTTGCACACCAATCTCTTGTGTGGGACCTTGTCAAAAACTTTTTAAAAGTCCAAATACACCAAATCCACTGATTCTCCCTTGTCCACTCTACCAGTTACATCCTCAAAAAATTCTAGAAGATTTTTCAAGCATGATTTCCCTTTCATAAATCCATGCTGACTTGGACTGATCCTGTCACTGCTTTCCAAATGCACTGCTATTTCATCTTTAATAATTGATTCCAACATTTTCCCCACTACCGATGTCAGGCTAACCGGTCTATAATTCCCCGTTTTCTCTCTCCCCCCCCCATTTTTTAAAAAAAGTGATGTTACATTAACTACCCTCCAGTCCATAGGAACTGATCCAGAGTTGATAGACTGTTGGAAAATGACCACCAATGCATCCACTATTTCTCGGGTCACTTCCTTAAGTACTCTGGGATGCAGACTATCAGGCCCTGGGGATTTATCGGCCTTCAATCCCATCAATTTCCCTAACACAATTTCCTGACTAATAAGGATTTCCTTCAGTTCTTCCTTCTCGCTTGATCCTCGGTCTCCTAGTATTTCCGGAAGGTTATTCGTGTCTTCCTTTGTGAAGACAGAACCAAAGTATTTGTTCAATTAGTCTGCCATTTCTCTGTTCCCCATTATAAATTCACCTGATTCTGACTGCAAGGGACCTACGTGTGTCTTCACTAATCTCTTTCTCTTCACATATCTATAGAAGCTTTTGCAGTCAGTTTTTATGTTCCTAGCAAACTTCCTCTCATACTCTTTTTTCCCCTCCTAATTAAACACTTTGTCCTCCTCTGCTGGATTCAAAATTTCTCCCAGTCCTCAGGTTTGCTGCTTTTTCTGACCATATCCTTTCAAATGATGGGACCCAAACTAGAACCTCATATAATCAAAGTATTTTACCCTATTTTGTACTCTCTAATGCTCGCGAGACTGCCTAAAGTCCTATGTGCTTTCCCTAAGTCACCTCACATTGCTTGGTCAACTTAAAAAATTATATAGCAACAGGAACCGAAGAAAACCACGACAATGAAGTCCAAGTCACATCCACATCTCTGTCAGAAATGCCAACAGCACGAGAAAGGGTCCACTGCATTTTTTTCTCTCCATCTCACCATCCCAAAGTCATCCATTAAGCAATAAAAGAGGGCAATTACATCAAGTGACAACATTTTTAATTTCAAAGTCCCAGTACTATATTTTTTTGTTCTGAAAAAGTAGAAAATTAATTCAAAAGAGTGACAAACTAGTCTCCTGCAATTCATTACATTAACTCCCAACTTTTACTGCTGCCTGCATTTTATGAGCCGAGTGAACAGAATCTATCCTGCATTGCAACTTTCACCATCAGCCAATAGATGGTGCTTTTATTCCTTCTCCGTGGCTGAAATGGGGACCATACCAGCACTGTACTTGGTTTTGTACAATTAGACAGCCTAACAAGATGCATCTATAAGTAGCCGGTATTTCAAAATCTGGTCTTCTTGATTGTTGGGAACAAAAGATGTGAAGGAATTGTTCTACGTACCAGCAGCAGAACTGCAGTATTCCCATAATTGAACGCAAACCTGACAAATTGGGTTTAGCAAATGGTAGTTAACTATATATTACAACAACTGGACCCAAAAGACAGCTTCACTGTTATATGCAGACCATCCAGATTGATGCAGTCTACAAGAACATAAGAATAAGGAGCAGGAGCAGGCCATTCGACCCCTCGAGCTTGCTCCACCATTCCAATGAGATCATGGCTGATCTTCTACCTCAACTCCACTTTCCTGCACTATCCCCATATCCCTGGATTCCCTTAAATCCAAAAATCTGCCAATCTCGGTCTTGAATATACTCAAAGACAGAGCCTCCATAGTCCTCTGCGGGAGAGAATTCCAGAGATTCATCACCCTCTGAGTGAAGAAGTTTCTCCTCATCTCAGTCCTAAATGGCCAACCCCTTATTCTGAAACTGTGACCTTTGGTTCTTGACTCCTCAGCCAGAGGAAACATCCTCCCAGCATCTACCCTGTCAAGCCCTATAAGAATTTTGTGTGTTTCAATAAGATCACCTCTCATTTAGAGAATATAGGCCAAGTCTATTCAACCTCTCCTCATAGGACAATCCCCCCCATCGCAGGAATCCGTCTGGTGAACCTATTGCGATGTTACTTAAGTAGATCATGATATAAAAATGATGCTCCTCTGTTCATAAGGTATAGAAAACTCAGAACTGTGTTAGAGGAAGAAAATGGGAGGATGCCATCTTTGAAAATCTCGTGATCTTTGTTGCTTTGGATTGTATTGAGTCCAGGAGGTAAGGTGTTTTTTGCAACCGGGCATCACTTGGTCATACAGATTTCATAGATGACTCAAATGGCCAACAGTAACAGAAGGCCACAGTTTGTTAAGATTTCCACTTTCTACCACTTTTCATATCCTCCTCCTTATCTGCTGCAGCTGTGACTCAGTGGGTAACACCCTTGCCTCTGGAGTTGTGGTTCCAAGTCCCACTCCAGAGACATGAGTCCGAAAATCTAGCTTCACACTCCAGTACAGTACTGAGGGAGTGCTGTACTGTCAGAGGTGCCATCTTTTGGATGAGACGTTGAACTGAGATCCCGTGTGCCCTCAAGTGGACGTAAAATATCCCAAGGCACTATTTTCAAAGAAGAGCAAGGGAGTGCTCCCTGGTGTCCTGGCCAATATTTATCCCTCAATCAACATCACTAAAAAAAAACCAAATGATTCAGTCATTATCACTTTATGGTTTGTGGGACCATTCTGTGTGCAAATTGACTGCCACATTTCCTACATTACAACAATGACTATAATTCAAAAAAACATAATTGGCAATAAAGCGCTTTGGGACACCCTGAGGTTGTGAAAGGCACTATATAAATGCAAGTCTTTCTTTTTACTTTCAATGCAGATAAAATGAGATTTTCAAGTTAAGGAGCTGAATTTATCACTTGAAGGATAGAAAGCATTTGAGAATGCATGACGATATTCAAAAAGGAGAATAAAAAAAACCCCAGAAAACTCAATGGTGGCAGCTTGTAATGCTGTGCAAGTAAAAAAAAAGTGTGTTTTCAAGATAGAAATTGAAATAAATTAAATTTAAAAAAATTAAAAATATGCTCGCGCCAAAACGAAACACCAGTATTCTAGGGACATACGGCCGACAAAATAAACTTAAAAATAATTTATTGGTTGTAAAGGACTTTGGGAAGTTCCTGAGGACAAATCTGTTTGTTCTTTCTCACTGGTCAGGTCCAGTATACAATCCTGCACACTGCAACTGAAACAGTAAGCAAGAAATGTGTTGAACCCTTAACATTAATTAAGACACCTTGAAGGAAAGACCATCATTCTACTGTAAGAGCGACCAGAATACTTTGACAAACATAATACTGAGTATTGATGCCATCCTGCTAAATACTTAAGGAAGGTAGGAAAATCTAGTTCCAAAGCAATTCATAGAATTGTTTTCTCCATGCATTTTTTTTTTTAAAGCAGCCAATTTGATGCGATTTGGGCGAGTACGTAATTCTCAAATGATCTGACGACGAAGCATTTACTCAGAGCATACTTCTGATAATCCTTTCCCAAACATTTAGGAACCAACCAGGGGGAAGAGAAATACAAAGCTTGTTGCTACAGTGTGACACAAAGTTGTTTGATGTGGATTCCTTCCCACAGGGAAACAACTCAGCATCAGCTATACTGGCAAGGGAAGGTAGTGTCGAAAGTTTGTGTTTTCTCTAAAAAAAAAAGCAGGACATACGAAATAGGAGCACGAGTAGGCCATTTGGCCTGCTCTGCCATTTAATAAAATCGTGGCTGATCTGATCATGGACTCAGCTCCACTTCACTGCCCGCTCCCCATAATCCTTTCTTCCCTTATCGCTCAAAAATCTGTCTATCTCCACCTTAAAAATATTTAACGACCCAGCCTCCACAGCTCTCTGGGGCAGAGAATTCCACAGATTTACAACCCTCAGAAGAAATTCCTCCTCATCTCAGTTTTTAAATGGGCGGCCCCTTATTCTGAGACTATGTCTCCTAGTTTTACTTTCCCCTATGAGAGGAAATATCCACCTCGTCAAGCCCCCTCATTATCTTATAACTTTCAATAAGATCACCTCTCATTCTTCTGAACTCCAACGCATACAGGCCCAACCTGCTCAATCTTTCTTCACAAGTCAACCCCTTCATCTCAGGAATCAACCTTCTTTGAACAGCCTCCAATGCAAGTATATCCTTCCTTAAATAGAGACCAAAACTGTATGCAGTACTCCAGGGTGTGACCTCACCAATACCCTGTACAGTTGTAACAGGACTTCTCTGCTTTTATAATCTATCCCCCTTGCAATAAAGGCCAACATTCCATTTGCCTTCCTGGTTATTTGCTGTATCTGCATACTAACTTTGTGTGTTTCATGCACAAGGACCCCCAGGTCCCTCTATACTGCAGCATTGTGCAATTTGTCTCCATTTAAATTATAATTTGCTTTTTTATTTTTTCTGCCAAAGTGGATAACCTCACATTTTCCCACATTATACTCCATCTGTCAAATTTTTGCCCACTCATTTAGCCTGTCTACATCCCTTTGCAGATTTTGTGTGTCCTCCTCGCAACTTGCTTTCCCCCACCCATCTTTGTATCATCAGCAAACCTGGCTACATTACACTTGGTCCCTTCATTCAAGTCATTAACATAGATTGTAAATAGTGAGGCTCCAGCACCAATCCCTGTGGTAACTTACTAGTTACTGTTTTCCAACCGGAAAATGACGCCATTTATCCCGACGCTCTGTTTTCTGTTAGTTAGCCAATCCTCTATCAGTGCTAATATATTACCCCCAACCCCATTAATTTTTATCGTGTGCAGTAACCTTTTATGTGGCACCTTATCGAATGCCTTCTGGAAATCCAAATACACCACATCCACTAGCTCCCCCTTATCCACAATGCTCATTACATCCTCAAAGAACTCCAGCAAATTTGTCAAACAGGATTTCCCTTTCATAAAATTATGTTGACTCTGACTGATTAAATCATGCTTTTCCAAATGTCCTGCTTATGCTTCCTTAATAATGGACTCTAGCATTTTCCCAACGACAGCTGTTAGGCTAACTGGTCTATAGTTTCCTGCTTTCTGTCTGCCTTCTTTTTTTAAATAGGAGTGTTACATTTGCGGTTTTCCAATCCACTGGGACCTCGCCAGAATCCAGGGAATTTTGGTAGATTACAACGAACGCATCCACTATCTCTGCAACCACTTAAAAAAAAAATGCTAGGATGCAAGCCATCAGGTCCAAGGGACTTGTCTGCCTTTAGTCCCATTATTTTACCGAGTACTATTACTTTAGTGACAGTGATTGTATTAAGTTCCTCCCTCCCTATAGCCCCTTGATTATCCACTATTGGGATGTTTTTAGTGCCTTCTACCATGAAGATCGATACAAAATATTTGTTCAAAGCCTCTGCCATTTCCCTATTCCCCATTATTCATTCCCCAGTCTCATCCTCTAAGGGACCAATGTTTACTTTAGTTACTCTCTTCCTTTTTACGTACCTGTAGAAACTCTTACTAGCTGTTTTTATATTTCGTGCTAGTTTGCTTTCATAATTTATCTTCCCTCTCTTTATGATGTTTTTAGTCGTTCTTTGCTGGCTTTTAAAAGTTTCCCAATCCTCTGACCTCCCACTAGTCTTGGCCACTTTGTATGCCCTCGTTTTCAATTTGATACCATCCCTTATTTCCTTAGTTAGCCACGGATGGTTATCCCTTCTCTTACATTCTTTCCTTCTCATTGGAATATATTTTTGTTGAGAGTTATGAAATATCTCCTTAAATGTCAGCCATTGCTCATCAACCATCGCACACTTCAATCTATTTTCCCAGACCACTTTAGCCAACTCTGCCTTCATACCTTTGTTGTCTCCTTTGTTTAAGCTTAGGACACTGATTTGAGATTCACCTTTCTCACATTCCAACTGAATTTGAAATTCAACCAGGCTATGGTCACTCATTCCTAGAGGATCCTTTACTAGGAGATCATTTATTAATCCTGTCTCATTACACAGTACCAGATCTAAGACAGCCTGCTTCCTGGTTGGTTCTGCAATGCACTGTTCAAGGAAACTATCCCGGATACACTCTATGAACTCTTCCTCAACGGTACCCTGACCAATTTGCTTTGTCCAATGAATATGAAGGTTAAAATCGCCCATGATTATTGCTGTTCCTTTTTTACAAGCCTCCATTATTTTTTGATTTACACACAGTCCAACAGAGTAGCTACTGTTCGGGGGCCTACAAACTACGCCCACCAGCAACTTTTCCCCATTATTCCTGATCTCCACTCAAACTGATTCAACATCTTGATCTTCTGAGCCAATATCATTTCTCACTAACACACTGATCTCATCCTTTATTAACAGAGCAGCCCCACCTTCTTTTCCTTTGTCTGTCCTTCCAAATTGACAAATAACTCTGAATATTTAGTTCCCAGCCATGGTCACCTTGCAACCACATCATACCCATTTGTTACGAATGCTGCGCGCATTCAGATAAAGAGCTTTTAAATTTGCTTTTACACCATCTTTTCCTGCTTTGGCCCCACTTTCTGATACACTTTTCTGTTTATACATTCTGTCCCTTCCTGTCACGCTCTGGTTTTCATTTCCCCCAGTGCTACCCTGCTCTATTGCCTTCTCCTTATTCTTTGATTTTTGAAATTTCTGCACACCTGAACTCTCCGTTCCACTAATTAGTTTAAAGCCCTCTCGACAGCCCGAGTTATTCGATTCGCCAGGACCCTGGTCCCAGCACAGTCTAAGTGGAGTCCTTCACAACGGAACAGCGCCCTCTTACTTCAGTACTGGTGCCAGTGCCCCACGAACCAAAATCCATTTCTCCCACACCAGTCTTTGAGCCACGTGTTAAACTCTGATCATATTTATCCTATGCAAATTTGCTCGTGGCTCAGGTAGTAATCCAGAGATTATTACCTCTGTGGTTCTGCTTTTGAATTTGGCCCCTAGCTGCTCATAATCCCTCGGCAGAACCCCTTTCATTGTACTATGTATGTCGTTGGTACCCACGTGGATCACGACAACTGGATCTTGCTCCCTCCCACTCCAAGTTCCTCTCCAGCCCAGAGGAGATGTCCTTAACCCTGGCACCGGGTAAGCAACAGGAACTTTAGGACTCACGTTCTAGGCTGCTGAGAACAGTATCTATCTCCCTAATGATAGTGTCCCCTACCACTACAACGTTTCTTTTTACTCCCCACACTTGAATGGCCCCTTGTACCACGGTGCTGTGGTCAGTTTGCTCATCCTCCCTGCAGTCCCTGCTCTCGTCCACACAGGGAGTAGGAGCCTTGAACCTGTTGGACAAGAGCAAGGCCCGAGGCTCCTCCAGCACTATATCCTGAGTCCCTATACCTTCCTCACTCGTAGTCACACCCTCCAGGCAGCGGGAGTTCGTGAGTCGGCGAGAGGCAGCGTGGGGAGGCCTATAAAAAGGCCCAGCATAGGTGAGTCGGCGAGAGGCAGCGCGAGTTCGTGAGTCGGCGAGAGGCCAACTGGTGCAGCTGCAGCAGGAAGAGAAGGCAAAAAAGTAGAAGGAAATCAAAAGGTGACGTCACAGCCAAGGGGTAAGTGATTGTTAAGTAGTTTTTCTTTTTCTTTTCTAGATCAGTAAGCAACCTTTAGCATTGCTGTTGCCAAATTAAGTTAATCTAAGGGCATGGCAGGATAGCTCAGACGCATGTTATGCTCCTTCTGTATTATGTGGGGAGTCAGGGACGCTTCTGGTGTCCCTGACGACTACGTGTGCAGGAAGTGTATCTGCCTCCAGCTCCTGACGGACCACATTGCGGCATTGGAGCTGCGGGTGGATTCACTCTGGTGCATGCACGATGCGGAGAATGATGTGAATAGCACGTTTAGCGAGTTGGTCTTACCGCAGGTAAAGTGTACACAGCCAGATGGTAAATGGGTGACCAGCAGGAAGAGCAGCACAAGGAAGGTAGTGTGCAGGGGTCCCCTGTGGTCTTCACCCTGCAAAACAGATACACCGCTTTGGGTACTGTTGAGGGAGATCACTAATCAGGGGGGAAGCAGCAGCAGCCAAGTTCATGGCACCATGGGTGGCTCTGCTGTACAGGAGGTCAGGAAAAAGAGTGGGAGAGCTATAGTGATAGGGGATTCGATTGTAAGGGGAATAGATAGGCGTTTCTGCAGCCGCAACTGAGACTCCAAGATGGTATGTTGCCGCCCTGGTGCAAGGGTCAAGGATGTCTCTGAGTGGGTGCAGGACATTCTGAAAAGGGAGGGTGAACAGCCAGTTGTCGTGGTGCATATAGGTACCAACGATATAGGTAAAAAACGGGATGAGGTCCTACAAGACGAATTTAAAAGTAGGACCTCAAAAGGGAGCAATCTCAGGATTGCCACCAGTGCCACATGCTAGTCAGAGTAGGAATCGCAGGATAGCTCAGATGAATATGTGGCTTGAGGAGTGAAGTGGTGCAAGAGGGAGGGATTCAATTTCCTGGGACATTGGAACCGGTTCTGGGGGAGGTGGGACCAGTACAAACCGGACGGTCTGCACCTGGGCAGGATTGGAACCAATGCCCTAGGGGGAGTGTTTGCCAGTGCTGTTGGGGAGGAGTTAAACTAACATGGCAGGGGGATGGGAACCTATGCAGGGAGACAGAGGGAAATAAAATGGAGGCAGAAGCAAATGATAGAAAGGAGAATAGTAAAAGTGGAAGGCAGAGAAACCTAAGGCAAAAAACAAAAAGGGCCACATTACAGCAAAATTCTAAAGGGGCAAAGTGTGCTAAAAAGGCAAGCCTGAAGACTCTATGCCTCAATGCAAGGAGTATTCGGAATAAGGTGGATGAATTAACTGCGCAGACAGCAGTTAACGAATATGATGTAATTGGCATCATGGAGACATGGCTCCAGGATGACCAAGGCTGGGAACTCAACATCCAAGGGTATTCAGCATTTAGGAAGGATAGACAGAAAGAAAAATGAGGCAGGGTGGCGTTGCTGGTTAAAGAGGAAATTAATGCAATAGTAAGGAGGGACAGTAGCCTGGATGATGTGGAATCGGTATGGGTGGCGCTACGGAATACCAAAGGGCAGAAAACACGAGTGGGAGTTGTGTACAGACCACCAAACAGGAGTAGTGAGGTTGGGGACAGCATCAAACAAGAAATAAGGGATGTGTGCAATAAAGGTACAGCAGTTATCATGGGCGATTTTAATCCACATATTGATTGGGCGAACAAAACTGGTAGCAATGCGGTGGAGAAGGATTTTCTGGAGTGTATTACGAATGGTTTACTAGACCAATATGTCGAGGAACCAACTAGAGAGCTGGCCATCCTAGACTGGGTGATGTGTAATGAGAAGGGATTAATTAGCAATCTTGTTGTGCGAGGCCCCTTGGGGAAGAGTGACCATAATATGGTAGAATTCTTTATTAAGATGGAGAGTGACACAGTTAATTCAGAAACTAGAGTCCTGAACTTAAGGAAAGGTAACTTCGACGGTATGAGGCGTGAAGTGGCTAGAATAGACTGGCAAAGGATACTTAAAGGGTTGACGGTGGATAAACAATGACAAACATTTAAAGATCACATGGTTGAACTTCAGCAATTGTACATCCCTGTCTGGAGTAAAAATAAAACGGGGAAGGTGGCTCAACCATGGCTAACAAGGGAAATTAAGGATAGTGTTAAAGCCAAGAAAGAATCATATAAATTGGCTAGAAAAAGCAACAAACCCGAGGACTGGGAGAAATTTAGAATTCAACAGAGGAGGACTAAGGGTTTAATTAAGAGGGGAAAAATAGGAGTACAAGAGGAAATTTGCAGGGAACATAAAAACTGACTGCAAAAGCTTCTATAAATATGTGAAGAGAAAAAGATTAGTGAAGACAAACGTAGGTCCCTTGCAGTTGGATTCAGGTGAATTTATAATGGGGAATAAAGAAATGGCAGACCAATTGAACAAATACTTCGGTTCTGTCTTCACGAAGGAAGACACAAATAACCTTCCGAATGTACTCGGGGACAGTGGGTCTAGTGAGAAGGAGGAACTGAAGGATATCCTTATTAGGCGGGAAATTGTGTTCGGGAAATTGATGGGATTGAAGGCCGATAAATCCCCGGGGCCTGATAGTCTGCATTCCAGAGTACTTAAGGAAGTAGCTCTAGAAATAGTGGATGCATTGCTGACCAATTTCCAACAGTCTATCGACTCTGGATCAGTTCCTATGGACTGGTGGGTCGCTAATGTAACAGCACTTTTAAAAAAAGGAGGGGAGAGAAAAAGCGGGCAATTATAAACTGGTTAGCCTGACATCAGTAGTGTGGAAAATGTTGGAATCAATCATTAAGGATGAAATAGCAGTGCATTTGGAAAGCAGTGACAGGATCGGACCAAGTCAGCATGGATTTATGAAAGGGAAATCATGCTTGATGAATCTTCTCGAATTTTTTGAGGGTGTAACTTGCAGAGTGGACAAGGGAGAACCAGTGGATGTGGTGTATTTGGACTTTCAAAAGGCTTTTGACAAGGTCCCGCATAAGAGATTGATGTGAAAAATCAAAGCGCATGGTATTGGGGGTAACGTACTGACGTGGATGGAGAACTGGTTGGCAGACAGGAAGCAGAGAGTCGGGATAAACGGGTCCTTTTCAGAATGGCAGGCAGTGACTAGTGGAGTGCTGCAGGGCTCAGTGCTGGGACCCCAGCTCTTCACAATATACATTAACGATTTAGATGAAGGAATTGAGTGTAATATCTCCAAGTTTGCGGATGACACTAAACTGGGTGGCGGTGTGAGCTTTGAGGAGGATGCCAAGAGGCTGCAGGGTGACTTGGACAGGTTAGGTGAATGGGCAAATGCGTGGCAGATGCAGTATAATGTGGATAAATATGAGGTTATCCATTTTGGGGGCAAAAACACGAAGGCAGATCATTATCTGAATGGCGGCAGATTAGGAAAAGGGGAGGTGCAACGAGACATGGGTGTCATGGTTCATCAGTCACTGAAAGTGGGCATGCAGGTACAGCAGGCGGTGAAGGCGGCAAATGGTATGTTGGCCTGCATAGCTAGGAGATTTGAATATAGGAGCAGGGAGGTCTTACTGCACTTGTACAGGGCCTTAGTGAGGCCTCACCGGAATATTGTATACAGTTTTGGTCTCCTAATCTGAGGAAGGACGTTCTTGCTATTGAGAGAGTGCAGCGAAGGTTCACCAAACTGATTCCAGGGATGGCTGGACTGTCATATGAGCAGAGACTGGATCAACTGGGCCTTTATTTACCGGAGTTTAGAAGGATGAGAGGGGATCTCATAGAAACGTATAAGATTCTGACGGGACTGGACAGGTTAGATGCAGGTAGAATGTTCCCGATGATGGGGAAGTCCAGAACCAGGGGACACAATCTTAGGATAAGGGGTAAGCCATTTAGGACTGAGATGAGGAGAAGCTTCTTCACTCAGAGTTGTTAACCTATGAAATTCCCTGCTGCAGAGAATTGTTGATGCCAGTTCATTGGATATATTCAAGAGGGAGCTAGATATGGCCCTTACGGCTAAAGAGATCAAGGTGTATGGAGAGAAAGCAGAAAAGGGGTATTGAGGGAATGATCAGCCATGATCTTATTGAATGGCCGAATGGCCTACTCCTGCACTTATTTTCTACGTTTCTATGTTTCCTGTCCCCGACCATGGATCGAATTTAAATTAATTAAGGTAATTGGTGTGACTCGGTCCTGGATCGCGGCGTCTCGGTAACTCTCCCAGTCACTGATGTGTCATAGTGTCTGCAGCTCGGATTCCAGCTCATTAACGTGGAGCCGAAGTTCCTCAAGCTGCAGACACTTGCTGCAGATGTGGTCACCGTGGACCTCAATGGTGTCCACCAGTTTCCATATGCAACAGCAGAAACACATCACCTGCCCTGCCATCTCTAATGTATTCAATTAGTTTAGATTTGAAGTTTTGAATGTTTCGTTTATAATCCCAGCTCTTAATTTGAACCAATGCCCAAGAGAAAAAATATGACCAATCCACCAGTTAATGAAATATCACTTACCCATTTGTACTTAAAAAATTTTTTATTTTAATCTTCCTCCTCTTCTCAGAATTCTCACTCTTTCCAAATTCCTGAATAAACCACTGTGTTTAACTCCACTCCGTTTAAGACTTCTCTGTGCCAATCTTCCTCAATAGAACTCAAATAGTCAGCCCTCTGCATACCAAGATGGATACATTCCAATTCTGAAGTTGCACAAATGTATGCATTATCACAACCAACGGGTCCCAAAATTAAAACTTAACCAAAACATTTAATTGCTGCAGCTCTGGACAGAAAAAACTCAAACGTAAATGTCTGTGGGGCATGTCACGTCACAACAGCAAGAGTATTCTGACGTTGTGTTCGGAACATGAAAATCACTAATAAAATTTTAAGGCATGCAATAAAATGACAAGTATTTATGTAGCACCTTTAACGTTGTAAAACGTCCCAAGGCGCTTCACAGTAGTGTTATAAAACACAATTTGACATCAAGCTGGATAAGGAGAAATTAGGGCAGATGACCAAAAGCTTGGTCAAAGAGGTAGGTTTTAAGGAGCATCTTAAAGAAGGAAAGAGAGGTTGAGAGGCGGAGAGGTTTAGGGAGGGAATTCCAGAGCTTAGGGCTTTGGCAGTTTAAGGCACGGCCACCAATGGTTGAGTGATTAAAATCAAGCGCCTAGAATTTAGATGACGCAGATATCTCTGGAGGGGGGGGCGGGGGGGGTGTTGTGAGGTTGAAGAAGATTACAGAGATAGGGAGGGGAGAGGCCGTGGAGGGATTTGAAAACAAGAATGAATTTTTAAAAATAAATCAGGGCATTTATTAACCGGGAGCCTATGTAGGTTAGCGAGCACAGGGGTGATGGGTGAACATGACTTGATGAGAGTTAGGATATGGGCAGCAGAGCTTTGGATGACTTCTGGTTTACGTAGGGTAGAACGTGGAAAGCCAGCTGTGAGTTGGAATAATCAAGTCTAAAGATAACAAAGGCATGGGCTGAGGCAGGGGCGGAGACGGGCGATGCTCGAGGTGGAAATAGGCGGTCTTAGTAATGCCGTGGATATGCAGTCAGAAGCTCATTTCAGGGTCAAATATGAAACCAAAGTTGCGAACAGTCTCGTTCAGCCTCAGACAGAATCTAGGGAGAGGGATGGAGTTGGTGTTGAGGGAACGGAGTTTGTGGTGGGGACCAAAGACAATGGTTTCTGTCTTCCCAATATTTAATTGGGAACATTTTACAGCAAGTTGAGCTGAACTTGAGGTCTGGATTGGGCAAGTTTCTTCAAAACGTTTTTGGTAGCAGTTGCTTCCCAGTCCTGAGAAACAGGGCAACAGGTATTTCAATATATCACTTAACTATTGGTGCGCTTAAGTATACTGATTTTCATCAAACACTTCAAAACAGAGCACATAATTAGAAATAGGACAAAGAACTAATCTTTTCTGCTCATTTAACCTCCACAACAATGGAACAATGACAACTTGCATTTATATAGCACCTCTAACGTAATAAAATGTCCCACAGCTCTTCACAGGAGCGTTATCAAACAGAGCCACAAGGAGATATCATAACAGCTGACCAAAAGCTTTGTCAAGGAGAGTCTTAACGAAAGATAGGGAGAGAGGTTTAGGAGGGAATTCCAGAGCTTCGGGTCTAAGCAATGGAAGCCACAGCTGCCAATGGTGGAGTGTAATATCGAGTATGCGCAAGAGGCCAGAAATTGGAGCAGCGCAGAAATCTCGGAGGGTTGTAGAGCTGAAAGAGGTTAGAGAGCTAGGGAAGGGTGAGGCCACAGAGGGATGTGAAAACAAGGATCAAAATGTTTTAATTGAGACATTGCCAGACTGTCAGTGTACATGGCTGATAGGGAAACGGGATTTGGTGCAAGTTAGGATATAGGTAGCAGAGTTTTGGATGAGCTCAACTTTATGTCGGGTGCAAGATGGGAGGCTAGCCAGGAAAGCTTTGGAGTCTGGAGTCTAAGGGCTCAAGTTTTGGCCCGAGTTGCTCCTATTTTTTTGGAGCAACTAGTTTAGAATGGAGTATCTTAGAAATTGCAATTCTCGGCATTTAGTTTGTTCCAGTTCTAGTCAGTTAGAATACTTTCATTTTGGAACATATTTTTTTCCCCAAAAGGGGGCGTGTCCAGCAACTTACGCCTGTTTTGCAAGTTTCGGCAGCGAAAATTTACTCCAAACTAACTTAGAATGGAGTATGTGTAGATTTTTGTATGCTCAGACAAACCTTGCCTACATTTTAGAAATTAGGCGTAGGGAATGAGAGATGGGGGAGGAAAATTTACAAACATTAAACATTTCACTTCTACAAATAAAAAGCCATCAATAATAAATGATAAATCAATCAAAATAAAATGAAAATAAATAAAAAAGTTATTTCTAAACACCTACTGCAGCACCGGGAGCCCTCCAACAACGTGCTGGGACGCGCACCACCCACCCCCACTGCCGTGTCTCTGTCTTGTCAGTGTCTGTGTTTCTGACAGCGAGGGGTGGGGAGAGGGAGGGAGAGGAGAGGAGGGAGGAGGGAGGAAGGGAGAGAGAGGAGGGAGGGAGGAGAGGCTGAACGGGCCGGGCCGCCCCTGACACTTTGGGCGGGGCCCACTCCCTGCGAGATGCTGGGTGGGGGGGGCGGGGGGGAAAGAGGGGGAAGGCTGAACGGGAGGGAGGGAGCTGAAGTGGGCAGGGAGGGGGAGGGGGGGGGAAGAAAGAGGGGGCTGAACGGGAGGGAGGTCCAGTCCGATCTTTGCCTGGTGGGCCCTTTCGGCCAGGGCTAGGGTCGGGCCCCTGCCACGCAGCCTCGGGGGCCTGGAGCTACTGCACATGCGTGCACACTCCAGCACGCATGTGCAGAGGTCCCGGCACTGTTTTCAGCGCTGAGATCTGGTTCCGCTCTTGACTCCTTGTGCTGCGCCACGCTGAGCACGAAGATGTCCGGAGGAGACCAGAGAATCACAAGGTAAGTTTTCTGCGCCCTTTTTCTTCCAAAAAGTCAGCGCACCTTATGGAGATGCGCCGTTTTTCCAAAGGGCGGAAACTTTGGCCCTAAATGCTCAAGTCTGGAGGTCACAAAGGCATGGATGAGGGTTTCAACAGCAAACTTCAATTATCTGCCATATTGGAGGGGCCACATACTTGCCAGTCTTTTCCAACAGCACTCAAGTCCATTGGTTTTGCTGGCTGACAAGATCATATGGTGCTGCAAAGCTGATCCTCCAGTGAAACGCTCCTTAATGTGCCTGCCAAACCCACACGAACCAAATAGCAATTAAAAAACAATCCTGATCCAAAATGCACCCTACATAAGTGGTGAGTGCGGAAGTCAATGGTCGAATTTTGCGGTCGGTATGGTGGTGTACTCAGAGTACGCCAGCATAGCTCCTTGGAAATCCACCGCAAGTTCGAATTCCACATGTGCATGCTCGGAATCTGGAACTTGGGGTCTGTCAACGTACGTACTGACAGGCCATCAGCACGTGCCACGAAAAAGCAATCGCTGGCACAGCATTGGGGTATTTGCCAACAACTGGCCAGCAATTGCACGTGGAAATGTTACGGTTGATGCAAACGAACAGGCACAGAGGGCCTGTTTGCATCAGCATATGGAGATATCTAAGGCAGTAAACACTTTCCGATTGTAAATTATACACAGTATCAAAGGAGTTTCTGCAAATATTGGCCCGGATTACAGTTTTAATGATGCCTAAAATTATCAAAAAATTAAATTGAGTGAGGTTCATGGAATAAAGGTAATTACGACTAAAATTTCAATTCCATAAATTGTAATTAAATCAGATTTTGGATTCCATGACATCACAATGATTACAATGGAATTCTGCTGTATGATTGGAGCTCACGTGATGCCAGGTACGCTTCTGCACTGCCTGCATCCCTGGGCCATTATGTTGCCCTTTGCCTCGCAGCCTCAGACCGCAGGTTTTCGTAGCCTCACCACCAGCAGGTAGGTTCGTAATTCTTTTGCGGATCGGAGGCAAACACAAAAGGTACAGTTCTGACTGCAATTTTTGGCCCATTATGTACTCACCCGAGTGATTTCATTGACATTCTCTGATGATCTCAGAGGAGGTGGCAACTTCAAAAATCGATAGTATTAATAAAGAGCGTAATTGAATAGACATTTTTAAGGGTGACAGCTCCACTGAGACTAGCATGGAATTGGTTGGCAAAAGGATTGCTGAAAGTGACTTCTTATTCATTTAGTGTTCACTTATGGAGGTAGGTTCTTGGGGTTGTTGAGGGGAGCATTTCTTGTAAGCTGTATGAGATTTGTGCCAAGCAAGGTGGCTGCCGTTGCAGGCGAGTAACTGGAGGAGCCTGAGAAGATCAGCTTATGACTGTGTTACACAAAGTGATTATGAGAGAGAGAAATAGAAAGGGAAAGAAAAGAGCCAGCATTTAAAATGGTGTAACCATTCAAGATGGCTGCTGCTAGGCTGGCAGTTACATAGCTGAGCGCTTCACCTCTATCCATGGGAATCTCCTGCCAATCTTTACCCTTTCTCTCCCAAAACTCCTCACTTCCATGTTCATGTTCCCCTGGTTCCATCAGTTGGTGCATTTTAGCCCCAACTACAAATTAACTGTTTCAAACCACCATTACCCATCCCCCTGCTCTCGGTTTCTCAGTAAGCTGCTGAATTCTTTTCTCAAATTTGGTTTCCAAATTCCTGGATTTCTCTGGACATCAAGATTACGGTTTTGCATTGGACTACACTGGATCACACCGTGACTCATCTGCTGTCTCTCTGATCCTGCTGTTTAAAATTTTTTAAATAACTTTTAAAGACCTTCTCTCACTGCAGCAGTTTCTCTGCCGAGCTGGTTCTCCTGGTTTTCCAGCTTTGTTGGCTTCTGGTTAGCTACTGCTGTTGCATTGCTGAGCTGGGTGTTTGTTCAACTGGTTAGTGGCTGGCTAGGATTTACATTTGGAGTGATTATGTGCACGCACACTGTGTCCTTCTGCGCATGCACGCCGTGGAATTGCACCTTTTTTGCGCATGCACGCTCGATCTGGTCACGCATGCACAGTACGATATATGAGGAAGTGGGTCCGAACCATGTTGCCGAGCTTGGAGATCTAGTCTGAGCCTGCTACTGGGGCATGTGTGTTACCTATCGAAAAACAATGACTATACCATGGCGCAGGGGGCCATTCAAGTGGGGGAAGTAAAAAGAAACGCTGTAGCGATAGGGGACAGCATTGTTCGCAGATAGATACGGTTCTCTGCAGCCGTGAGCGCAAGTCCCAAAGGCTGTATTGCCTGCCCGTTGCCAGGGTTAAGGATAGCTCCTCTGGGATGGAGAGGAACTTGGAGTGGGAGGGGAAGATCCAGTTGTCGTGGTCCACGTAGGTACCAACGACATAGGTAGGACAACGAAAGAGGTTCTGCTGAGCAATTATGAGCAGCTAGGGGCCAAATTAAAAAGCAGAAATCACAAAAGGTAATAATCTCTGGATTACTACCTGAGCCACGAGCAAATTTGCATAGGATAAATATGATCAGAGAGTTAAACACGGGGCTCAAAGACTGGTGTGGGAGAAATTACTTTTGGTTTGTGGGGCACTGGCACCAATACTGAGATAAGAGGGAGCTGTTTCGTTGTGAAGGACTCCACTTAGACTGTGCTGGAACTAGGGTTCTGGCGAATCTAAAAACGAGAGCTGTAAAGAGGGCTTTAAACTAAAAAGTGAAGTGGGGGGGTGGGGTCGCCGTGGAGAGGGAGGTTTCAGTTGAGAGAAGTAATAATGTCAAACAATAAGGAGAAGGCAATAGAGCAGGGTAGTAATGGGGGAAATGAAAACCAGAGCGTGACAGGAAGGGACAGAATGTATTAACATAAAAGTGAATCAGAAAGTGGGGTCAAAGCAGGTAAAAAGGGTAAACAAACAAATTTAAAAGCTCTTTATCTGAATGCATGCAGCATTCATAACAAATTAGATGAGTTGACAGCCTAAATGGATATGATCTGATAGCCATTAGAGATATGGTTGCAAGGCGATCAAGGCTGGGGACTAAATATTCAGGGTTTTGACAATTTGAAAAGACAGACAGAAAGGAAAAGGAGGTGGGGTAGCTCTGTTAATAAAGGATGAGATCAGTGAGTTAATGAGAAATGACATTGGCTTAGAAGATCAAGATGTTGAATCAGTTTGGGTGGAGATAAGGAATAATAAGCGGAAAAAGTCACTGGTGGGCGTAGTATAAATCAAGAAATAATGGAGGCTTGTAAAAAAGGAACGGCAATAATCATGGGCAATTTTAACCTTAACATTGATTGGACAAAGCAAATTAGCCAGGGTAGCCTTGAGGAAGAGTTCACACTATCCGGGATAGTTTCCTTAAACAGCACGTTGCAGAACCAACCAGGAAGGAGGCTATCTTAGATCTGGTACTGTGTAATGAGATAGGATTAATAAATGATCTCCGAGTAAAGGATCCTCTAGGAATGAGTGACCATAACATGGTTGAATTTCAAATTCAGTTGGAGGATGAGCAAGTTAGTTCTCTAACCAGTGTACTAAGCTTAAACAAAGGAGACTGCAAAGGTAAGAAGGCAGAGTTGGCTAAAGTAGACTGGGAAAATAGATTGAAGTGTGGGTTGGTTGATGAGCAGTGGCAGATATTTAAGGCGATATTTCATAACTCTCAAAACAAAAATATAATCTAATGAGAAGGAAAGAATGTAAGAGAAGGGATAATCACCCATGGCTAACTAAGGTAATAAGGGATGGTATCAAATTGAAAACAAGGGTAGACAAGGTGGCCAAGACTAGTGGGAGGCCAGAGGATTGGGAAACTTTTAAAAGCCAGCAAAGAATGACTAAAAAAATTATTAACAGGGGGAAGATAGATTATGAAAGTAAACTAGCACGAAATATAAAAACAGATAAGAGTTTCGCCAGGTATGTAAAAAGGCAAAGAATGGGTAAAGTAAATGTTGGTCCCCTAGAGGATGAGACTGGTGAATTAATAATGGGGAGCAGGGAAATGGCAGAGACTTTGAACAAATATTTTGTATCAGTCTTCACAGTAGAAGACACTAAAAACATCCCAATAATGGATAATTAAGGGGCTATAGGGAGGGAGGAACTTAATACAATCACTATCACTAAAAGAAGTAGCACTCGGTAAAATAATGGGACTAAAGGCAGACAAGTCCCCTGGGCCTGATGGCTTGCATCCTAGGGTCTTAAAATAAGTGGCTGCATTGGTTGTAATCTACCAAAATTCCATGGATTCTGGGGAGGTCCCAGCGGATTGCAAAACCGCGAATGTAACACCCCTATTTAAAAAAGGAGGCAGACAGAAAGCAGGAAACTATAGACCAGTTAGCCTAACATTTGTCTTTGGGAAAATGCTGGAATACATTATTAAGGAAGCAGTAGCAGGACATTTGGAAAAGCATAATTCAATCAAGCAGAGTCAGCATGGTTACATGAAAGGGAAATCACGTTTGATAAATTTGCTGGAGTTAATACACAAGAACATAAGAATTAGGAACAGGAGTAGGCCATCTAGCCCCTCGAGCCTGCTCCACCATTCAAAAAGATCATGGCTGATCTGGCCGTGGACTCAGCTCCACTTACCCGCCCGCTCCCCATAACCCTTAATTCCCTTATTGGTTAAAAATCTATCTATCTGTGATTTGAATACATTCAATGAGCTAGCCTCATCTGCTTCCTTGGGCAGAGAATTCCACAGATTCACAACCCTCTGGGAGAAGAAATTCCTTCTCAACTCGGTTTTAAATTGGCTCCCCCGTATTTTAAGGCTGTGCCCCCTAGTTCTAGTCTCCCCGACCAATGGAAACAACCTCTCTGCCTCTATCTTGTCTATCCCTTTCATTATTTTAAATGTTGCCATAAGATCACCCCTCATCCTTCTGAACTCCAACAAGTAAAGATCCAGTCTACTCAATCTATCATCATAAGGTAACCCCCTCATCTCCGGAATCAGCCTAGTGAATCGTCTCTGTACCCCCTCCAAGGCTAGTATATCCTTCCTTAAGTAAGGTGACCAAAACTGCACACAGTACTCCAGGTGCGGCCTCACCAATACCCTGTACAGTTGCAGCAGGACCTCCCTGCTTTTGTACTCCATCCCTCTCGCAATGAAGGCCAACATTCCATTCGCCTTCCTGATTACCTGCTGCACCTGCAAACTAACTTTTTGGGATTCCTGAGTTTCATGCACAAGGACCCCCAGGTCCCTCTGCACCGCAGCATGTTGTAATTTCTCCCAATTCAAATAATATTCCCGTTTACTGTTTTCTTTCCCCCAAGGTGGATGACCTCACATTTTCCGACATTGTATTCCATCTGCCAAACCTTTGCCCATTCGCTTAACCTATCTAAATCGCTTTGCAGCCTCTGTGTCCTCTACACAACCCGCTTTCCCACTAATCTTTGTGTCATCTGCAAATTTTGTTACACTACACTCTGCCCCCTCTTCCAGGTCATCTATGTATATTGTAAACAGTTGTGGTCCCAGTACCGATCCCTGTGGCACACCACTAACCACCGATTTCCAACCCGAAAAGGACCCATTTATCCCAACTCTCTGCTTTCTGTTCGCCAGCCAATTCTCTATCCATGCTAATACATTTCCTCTGACTCCGCGTACCTTTATCTTCTGCAGTAACCTTTTGTGTGGCACCTTTATCAAATGCCTTTTGAAAATCTAAATACACATCCATCGGTACACCTCTATCCACCATGCTCGTTATATCCTCAAAGAATTCCAGTAAATTAGTTAAACATGATTTCCCCTTCATGAATCCATGTTGCGTCTACTTGATTGCACTATTCCTATCGAGATGTCCCGCTATTTCTTCCTTAATGATAGCTTCAAGCATTTTCCCCACTACAGATGTTAAACTAACCGGCCTATAGTTACCTGCCTTTTAGAAACATAGAAACATCGAAAATAGGTGCAGGAGCAGGCCATTCAGCCCTTCTAGCCTGCACCGCCATTCAATGAGTTCATGGCTGAACATGAAACTTCAGTACCCCCTTCCTGCTTTCTCGCTATAACCCTTGATCCCCCGAGTAGTAAGGACTTCATCTAACTCCCTTTTGAATATATTTAGTGAATTGGCCTCAACTACTTTCTGTGGTAGAGAATTCCACAGGTTCACCACTCTCTGGGTGAAGAAGTTTCTCCTCATCTCGGTCCTAAATGGCTTACCCCTTATCCTCAGACTGTGACCCCTGGTTCTGGACTTCCCCAACATTGGGAACATTCTTTCTGCATCTAACCTGTCTAAACCCGTCAGAATTTTAAACGTTTCTATGAGGTCCCCTCTCATTCTTCTGAACTCCAATGAATACAAGCCCAGTTGATCCAATCTTTCTTGATAGGTCAGTCCCGCCATCCCGGGAATCAGTCTGGTGAACCTTCGCTGCACTCCCTCAATAGCAAGAATGTCCTTCCTCAAGTTAGGAGACCAAAACTGTACACAATACTCCAGGTGTGGCCTCACCAATGCCCTGTACAACTGTAGCAACACCTCCCTGCCCCTGTATTCAAATCCCCTCGCTATGAAGGCCAACATGCCATTTGCTTTCTTAACCGCCTGCTGTACCTGCATGCTAACCTTCAATGACTGATGTACCATGACACCCAGGTCTCGTTGCACCTTCCCTTTTCCTAATCTGTCACCATTCAGATAATAGTCTGTCTCTCTGTTTTTACCACCAAAGTGGATAACCTCACATTTATCCACATTATACTTCATCTGCCATGCATTTGCCCACTCACCTAACCTATCCAAGTCACTCTGCAGCCTAATAGCATCCTCCTCGCAGCTCACACTGCCACCCAACTTAGTATCATCCGCAAATTTGGAGATACTGCATTTAATCCCCTCGTCTAAATCATTAATGTACAATGTAAACAGCTGGGGCCCCAGCACAGAACCTTGCAGCACTCCACTAGTCACTGCCTGCCATTCTGAAAAGTACCCGTTTACTCCTACTCTTTGCTTCCTGTCTGACAACCAGTTCTCAATCCACGTCAGCACACTACCCCCAATCCCATGTGCTTTAACTTTGCACATTAATCTCTTGTGTGGGACCTTGTCGAAAGCCTTCTGAAAGTCCAAATATACCACATCAACTGGTTCTCCTTTGTCCACTTTACTGGAAACATCCTCAATAAATTCCAGAAGATTTGTCAAGCATGATTTCCCTTTCACAAATCCATGCTGACTTGGACCTATCATGTCACCATTTTCCAGATGCACTGCTATGACATCCTTAATAATTGATTCCATCATTTTACCCACTACTGAGGTCAGGCTGACCGGTCTATAATTCCCTGTTTTCTCTCTCCCTCCTTTTTTAAAAAGTGGGGTTACATTGGCTACCCTCCACTCCATAGGAACTGATCCAGAGTCAATGGAATGTTGGAAAATGACTGTCAATGCATCCGCTATTTCCAAGGCCACCTCCTTAAGTACTCTGGGATGCAGTCCATCAGGCCCTGGGGATTTATCGGCCTTCAATCCCATTAATTTCCCCAACACAATTTCCCGACTAATAAAGATTTCCCTCAGTTCCCCCTCCTTACTAGACCCTCTGACCCCTTTTATATCCGGAAGGTTGTTTGTATCCTCCTTAGTGAATACCGAACCAAAGTACTTGTTCAATTGGTCTGCCATTTCTTTGTTCCCCGTTATGACTTCCCCTGATTCTGACTGCAGGGGACCTACGTTTGTCTTCACCAACCTTTTTCTCTTTACATACCTATAGAAACTTTTGCAATCCGCCTTAATGTTCCCTACAAGCTTCTTCTCGTACTCCATTTTCCCTGCCCTAATCAAACCCTTTGTCCTCCTCTGCTGAGTTCTAAATTTCTCCCAGTCCCCAGGTTCGCTGCTATTTCTGGCCAATTTGTATGCCACTTCCTTGGCTTTAATACTATCCCTGATTTCCCTAGATAGCCACGGTTGAGCCACCTTCCCTTTTCTATTTTTACGCCAGACAGGAATGTACAATTGTTGTAATTCATCCATGCGGTCTCTAAATGTCTGCCATTGCCCATCCACAGTCAACCCCCTAAGTATCATTCGCCAATCTATCCTAGCCAATTCACGCCTCATACCTTCAAAGTTACCCTTCTTTAAGTTCTGGACCATGGTCTCTGAATTAACTGTTTCATTCTCCATCCTAATGCAGAATTCCACCATATTATGGTCACTCTTCCCCAAGGGGCCTCGCACAATGAGATTGCTAATTAATCCTCTCTCATTACACAACACCCAGTCTAAGATGGCCTCCCCCCAGTTGGTTCCTCAACATATTGGTCTAGAAAACCATCCCTTATGCACTCCAGGAAATCCTCCTCCACCGTATTGCTTCCAGTTTGGCTAGCCCAATCTATGTGCATATTAAAGTCACCCATTATAACTGCTACACCTTTATTGCATGCACCCCTAATTTCCTGTTTGATGCCCTCCCCAACATCCCTATTACTGTTTGGAGGTCTGTACACAACTCCTACTAACGTTTTTTGCCCTTTGGTGTTCTGCAGCTCTACCCATATAGATTCCACATCATCCAAGCTAATGTCTTTCCTAACTATTGCATTAATCTCCTCTTTAACCAGCAATGCTACCCCACCTCCTTTTCCTTTTATTCTATCCTTTTTCAAACAGAGGCGTTACATTAGCTGCTTTCCAATCCGCTGGTACCTCTCCAAAGTCCAGAGAATTTTGGTAATTATAACGAATGCATCTGCTATAACTTCCGCCATCTCTTTTAATACCCTGGGATGCATTTCATCAGGACCATGGGACTTGTCTACCTCGAGTCCCATTAGCTTGTCCAGCACTACCTCCCGAGTGACAGCGATTGTCTCAAGGTCCTCCCTTCCCACATACCCGTGACCAGCAATTTTTGGCATGGTTTTTGTGTCTTCCACTGTGAAGACCGAAGGAAAATAATTGTTTAAGGTCTCAGCCATTTCCACATTTCCCATTATTAAATCCCCCTTCTCATCTTCTAAGGGACCAACATTTACTTTAGTCACTCTCTTCCGTTTTATACATCGGTAAAAGCTTTTACTATTTGTTTTTATGTTTTGCGCAAATTTACTTTCATAATCTATCTTTCCTTTCTTTATTGCTTTCTTAGTCATTCTTTGCTGTCGTTTAAAATTTTCCCAATCTTCTAGTTTCCCACTAACCTTGGCCACCTTATGCGCATTGGTTTTTAATTTGATACTCTCCTTTGTTTCCTTGGTTATCCACGGCTTGTTATCCCTTCTCTTACCGCCCTTCTTTTTCACTGGAATATATTTTTGTTGAGCACGATGAAAGAGCTCCTTAAATGTCCTCCACTGTCCCTCAATTGTGCCACCTTTTAGTCTGTGTTCCCAGTCTACTTTAGCTAACTTTGCCCTCATCCCACTGTAGTCCCCTTTGTTTAAGCACAGTACGCTCATTTGAGACACTACTTCCTCACCCTCAATCTGTATTACAAATTCAACTATACTGTGATCACTCATTCCGAGAGGATCTTTTACTAGGAGATTGTTTATTATTCCTGTCTCATTACACAGGACCATATCTAAGACAGCTTGCTCCCTTGTAGATTCTGTGACATACTGTTCTAAGAAACAATCCCGTATGCATTCTACGAATTCCTCCTCAAGACTACCCCTTGCGATTTGATTTGACCAATCGATATGTAGGTTAAAATCCCCCATGATTACTACCATTCCTTTTTCACATGCCTTTATTATTCCCTTGATTATTGTCTGCCCCACCGAGAAGTTATTATTTGGGGGCCTATAAACTACGCCCATCAGTGACTTTTTCCCCTTACTATCTCTAATCTCCACCCACAATGATTCAATATTTTGTTCATTAGAGCCAATATCATCTCTCACAACTGCCCTAATATCATCCTTTATTAACAGAGCGACCCCACCTTTCCCTTCTAGTCTATCCTTCCGAATTGTCAGATACCCCTGTATGTTTAATTCCCAGTCTTGGCCATCCTGCAACTCAGTTTCTGTAATGGCCACCAAATCATACCCATTTGTAATGATTTGTGCCGTCAACTCATTTACTTTATTTCGAATGCTGCGTGCGTTTCGGTAGTGTTTTAATACTAGTTTTTAAACCATGATTATTAGTTTTGACCCCTCCTGCAGCCCCTTTATATTCAAATATATTGTCCCTTCCTATCACCTTGTGGTTTACACTTACCCCAGTGCTACTCTGCTCTGTTGCCTCCTGCCTTTTGCATTTTTTCTTGGGGTCCTGTTCATCTGCGCTCTCACCCACTCTAACTAGCTCAGAGCCCTCTCCTGGGTTCCGAATACTCCTCGTATTGAGGCACTGAGCTTTCTTCGAGAATGTAACGAGCAGGGCGGATAAGGGGGAGAGAGTGGATGTGGTGTATTTGGATTTCCAGATGGCATTCGATAAGGTCTCACATAAAAGGTTACTTCACAAGATGAAAGTTCACAGGGTTGGGGGTAATATATTAGCATGGATTGAGGATTAGCTAACTAACAGAAAACAGAGAGTGGGTATAAATTGGTAATTTTACAGTTGGCAAACAGTAACTAGTGGGGTCGCAGGGATCGTCGGTGCTGGGGCCTCAACTATTTACAGTCTATATTAGTGACTTGGATGAAGGGACTGAGTGTAATGTAGCCTAGTTTGCTGATGATACAATGATGGGTGGGAAAGCAAGTTGTGAGGAGCACACAAAAAATCTGCAAAGGGATATAGACAAACTAAATGAGTGGGTAAGAATTTGGCAGATGGAGTATAAGGTGGCAAAATGTGAGGTTATCCACTTTGGCAGATAAAAATAGAAAAGCAGATTATAATTTAAATGGAGAAAAATTGCACAGTGCTGCAGTAGAGAGGTACTTGGGGGTCCTTGTGCATGAAACATAAAAAGTTATTATGCAGGTAGAGCAAGTAATTAGGAAGGCAAATGGAATGTTGGCCTTTATTGCAAGGGGGATAGAGTAGAAAAGCAGAGAAGTCCTGCTACAACTGTACAGGGTATTGGTGAGGCCACACCTGGAGTACTGTGTGCAGTTTTGGTCTCTGTATTTAAGAAAGGATATATTTGCATTGGAGGCTGTTCAGAGAAGATTCACTAGGTTGATTCCGGAGATGAGGGGGTTGACTTATGAAGATTGGTTGAGTAGGTTGGGTCTATACGCATTGGAGTTCAAAAGAATGAGAGGTGACCTTATTAAAACATATGATAATGAGAGAGCTGCACAAGGTGGATGCAGAGAGTATATTTCCACTCAGAGGAAACTAAAACTAGGAGGCATATTCTCAGAATAACGGGCCACCCATTTAAAACTGAGACGAGGAGAAATTTCTTCTCTGACAGAAATCTGTCGAATTTTCTGCCCTAGAAAGCTGTGGATGCTGGGTCATTTAATACATTTAAGGCAGAGATAGACAGATTTTTGCACGATAAGGGAATAAATGGTTATGGGGAGTGGGCAGGTAAGTAGAACTAAGTCCATGATCAGATCAGCCATGATCTATCTTACTGAATGATGGAGCAGGTTCGAGGGGTCAAATGGCCTACACCCGCTCCTAGTTCATGTGTATACCAAAGGAGCTTCCAGCAGGTTTGCCAAGAATATTGCTGTGATTATCTACCTGAACATTTTCCCGCGAGAGAGACAGAGCGCGCGAGAGAGAGAGAGAGAGAGAGAGAGAGAGAGAGAGAGAGACAGAGCGCGCGAGAGAGAGAGAGAGAGAGAGAGACAGAGCGCGCGAGAGAGAGAGAGAGAGAGAGAGAGAGAGAGAGAGAGAGACAGAGCGCGCGAGAGAGACAGAGCGCGCGCGAGAGAGAGAGAGAGAGAGAGAGACAGAGCGCGCGCGGGAGAGACAGAGCGCAAGAGCGCGCGAGAGACAGAGCGCGCGAGAGACAGAGCGCAAGAGCGCGCGAGAGACAGAGCGCAAGAGCGCGCGAGAGACAGAGCGCAAGAGCGCGCGAGAGACAGAGCGCAAGAGCGCGCGAGAGACAGAGCGCAAGAGCGCGCGAGAGACAGAGCGCAAGAGCGCGCGAGAGACAGAGCGCGCGAGAGACAGAGCGCGCGAGAGACAGAGCGCGCGAGAGACAGAGCGCAAGAGCGCGCGAGAGACAGAGCGCAAGAGCGCGCGAGAGACAGAGCGCAAGAGCGCGCGAGAGACAGAGCGCAAGAGCGCGCGAGAGACAGAGCGCAAGAGCGCGCGAGAGACAGAGCGCAAGAGCGCGCGAGAGACAGAGCGCAAGAGCGCGCGAGAGACAGAGCGCAAGAGCGCGCGAGAGACAGAGCGCAAGAGCCCGCGCGAGAGACAGAGCGCAAGAGCGCGCGCGAGAGACAGAGCGCAAGAGCGCGCGAGAGACAGAGCGCAAGAGCGCGCGAGAGACAGAGCGCAAGAGCGCGCGAGAGACAGAGCGCAAGAGCGCGCGAGAGACAGAGCGCGCGAGAGAGCAAGAGAGCGCGAGAGACAGAGCGCAAGAGCGCGCGAGAGACAGAGCGCAAGAGCGCGCGAGAGACAGAGCGCAAGAGCGCGCGAGAGACAGAGCGCAAGCGAGAGACAGAGCGCAAGAGCGCGCGCGAGAGACAGAGCGCAAGAGCGAGCGAGGGACAGAGCGCAAGAGCGAGCGAGAGACAGCGCAAGAGCGAGCGAGAGACAGAGCGCAAGAGCGAGCGAGAGGGGGGAGACTGGGGGGAAGCAGAGAGACGGGAGGCAGAGAGATGGGGAGAAGGGATCGGAGGGGTGAACTCAGGGAGAGGAGGTCAGGAACTCTGTGGCAGGGGGCGAAAGGGTGTAAAGAGCACGGATAGCACAATGGGGATGGGGAAGAATGTGATCCAGGTCTAAAAAGGGGCGGGGGTGGGGGGGTGGTGTGGTGTGTTGAGAGCGAGACCGTGATCACGTTCTTCTAACCCCACCCTCTTTACACCCACACCACGTTCTCCCTCACCTCCTCTTTTCCCTGCTCGATTTCTTGGCAAGCTCAGTGTATGTGGCAAGTGACATCATTGATCATTGGACTGGACGAAATCCGGAAGTCACGACACTGTCACTATTTACTTCATACCCAATTAACCCGTTAACAATCCGTGACCAACACACAATGGTGCAGTGATGGGGGGGTGGCGGGGTTTAGGTCAGGAACTTGTTGGGGAGGAGAAGGTCATGAATCCGTGCGGGGGTGGGGGTTGCGTTTGGGGACAGTGGAGCGCGAGAAGAATGTCAAAAACTTTTGGGGAGGAAGCGGTTAGGAACATTTTTTGGGGGGCGGGTAAGGAGGTCTTAACTCGTGAGAGTAAGCCCTGGCTGTTCTGAGTAAGCTCTGTTCTTTCTGGAGTCAGCAGTCAAAATGGCTCAAATTACACTTTGCAAAGTCACTGATTACGTAGGCAGGGTGGTTGTAATTACACAAGAGTTTCCAGAGAAACTACTGTGCGTCTTATCCTGCAAGGGGACCAATCAGCAATCAGGTTTTGTGATCAAGGGGACCCAATGAGATCTTCAGGTGTTGCAAATTAATACATCCTTTTACATTCTCGTTCACCCTGGCACCACCCTCATCTTTGCTCCTTTAAGTCCAAGGGACGCAGACTTGAACGGGTATGGCGGACAACTGGTTTAGCCATGCACCGCCAAATCTGGCTGGACCACAAAAAGCATCATCGGGTCCTGCTCTCGTCTGCCAAAACAGCTTACTATTTCAGGATCATCCTGGATGCAAAGACAAACCCTGGCTTCTTTTCTCTACTACAAACAGTGTTCTTTAACCCTTCTCCACTGTCTTCATCACCCGCACCCCCAACAAGCGCAAGGAGCTTATGGACGTCTTTGTCTCCAAGATTGAGACTATCCAATCAGCTGCCTCTCCACTTCCTTCCCCTATCTCACCGGGCCAAACCCGCTCTAAGGTTTCCCCTGCCCTAACCCTGAACTCACATCTTTCTCCAGTTGCTCCCCAATCTCCCCTCATGACCTTTCCGTGCTCATCTTGTCCATGAGACTCACTTCGTGCTCCCTCGACCCTATTCCTATCAAACTGCTGACCACCTAACTTCCTTTTCTGGTTCCCATGTTGGCGGATAGTTAACGGTTCTCTCTCCTTCAAATCTGCTGTCATCACCCCTCCTCAAAAAAACAATACTCGACAACTCTGTCCTCACCCCATCAACCTCCCTTTTTCCTCCATCTTTCCTGGAACTCCATGTTTGAATCCCACCATTCAAGTTTCCGCCCGTACCACAGTACCAAAACCACTCTTATCAAAGTCACAAATGACATCTTTTGTGACTGAAAGGTAAACTATCCCTCCTCATCCTTCTTGACTTGTCTGCGGCCTTTGACACGGTTGACCATACTCCAACCAGCTGGGTGGGACTGCACTCCCTGGTTTCATTCTTATCTATCTAATTGTAGCCAAGAATCACATGAAATGGCTTCTCTTCCCATTCCAGCATCGTTCCTCTGGTGTTCCACAAGTATCTATCCTCGGCTCACTCTTCTCATGTACATGCTGCACCTGGCATCATACAAAAAAAAGCACCAGTTTCCGCACTGACACTGATGACATCCAGCTGTAGCTTACAACCACTTCTCTCGACCCTTCCACGGTCTCTAAATTGTCAGATTGCTTGACCGACATCCAGTACTGGCGAGCAGAAATTTTCTGCAATTAAATATTGGGAAGAGCGAAGCAACCATTTTCGGTTCCTGCCACAGAATCCGTTCGCAAGCCACTGACTCCATGCCTCTCCCAAGCATCTGTATAAGACTGAACTACACTATTTGCAACCTTGATGTCAGCGGGTCCTGGGGGTCCTTGTGCATGAAACACAAAAGGATAGTATGTAGGTTCAGCAAGTGATCAGGAAGGCCAATGGAATCTTGGCCTTTATTGCAAAGGGGATGGAGTATAAAAGCAGGGAAGTCTTGTTGCAGCTGTACAGGGTATTGGTGAGGCCACACCTACAATACTGCATGCAGTTTTGGTTTCCATATTTACGAAAGGATATGTTTGCTTTGGAGGCAGTTCAGAGAAGGTTCACTAGGTTGATTCCGGGGATGAGGAGGTTGACTTATGAGGAAAGGTGGAGTAGGTTGGGTCTCTACTCATCGGAATTCAGAAGAATGAGAGGCGATCTTATCGAAATGTATAAGATTATGAGGGGGCTTGGCAAGGTGGATGCAGAGAGGATGTTTGATGGGTGAGACTAGAACTAGAGGGCATGATCTTAGAAAAAGGGATTGCCCATTTAGAACTGAGATGAGGAGAAATGTCTTCTCTCAGGGTTGTGAATCTGTGGAATTCACTGCCTCAGAGAGCTGTGGAAGCTGGGATATTAAATAAATTTAAGACAAAAATAGAGAGTTTTTTAAACGACAAGGGGATAAAGGATTATGGGGTGCAAGCAGGGAAGTGGACCAGAGTCCATGATCAGATCAGCCATGATCTTAATGAATGGCGGAGCAAGCTCGAGGGGCCATATGGCCTATTCCTGCTCCTATTTCTTATGTTCTTATGCTTGACCCTGAAATTAGCTTCCGGCCACATATCTGTGGCATAATTAAGACTGCTTATTTACACCTGCATAACATCGTCTCTTTCTGCCCAGCTCAGCATCTGCTGAAACACTCACTCCTTCCTTTAAAAAAAAATAACCTCATGGCTTGATTCTTACAACGCAATCTTAGTTGGCCTCCTACATTCTACCCTATGTAAACTTGAGGTCATTGAAAACTCAGCTGCCCATATCCTAACTCATACGAAGTCCCTTTTACCCATCACCCTTGTGCTCGCTGGCCTACATTGGCGCATGGTTAAGCAACAGCTTAATTTCAAAATTCTCATTCTTGTTTTCAAATCCCTTCATGGCTTCTCCTCTCCCAATCTCTCTAATCTCCTCCAGCCCCATAACCCTCTGAGATATTTGCACTCCTCTAATTCTGCATCCAACTATAATCTTTGGTGACCGTGCCTTCAGCTGCCTCGGCCCTAAGCTCTGGAATTCCCTAGTTAAACCTCTCCGCTTCTCTACCTTTCTTTCCTGCTTTAAGATGCTCCTTAAAACCTACCTCTCTGACCAAGCTTTTAGTCAGCTACCCTAATTTCTCCTGTGGCTCGGTGTCAAATTTTGTCTTGTAACACTCCTGTGAAGCGCCTTGGGATGTTTAACTATATTAAAGGCACTATATAAATACTGGTTGTTGTTATAACCACTCAGCCAGAACAAACATTTGTTAGTTGCAGACTGCTGGCTGAACTTACAGCTTGAGCTAATTTGTAACTGGAGAAGTGTGGGGCTCAACTTTATGGAAATGATCTTAGCAATGCTTTGACACACCTATATGCAAAACTAGATCTTGAGCCAATTTTTCTTGCTTAGAAGCAAGCATTTCTGACATTCTTACAACCATGACTACCTTGCAATAAATTGGCCAGTCACACCAAGTCCTTGTGCTACGCCAGGACTGGACTGCCCAAGTAAATGTTACACAACAATGGAAGACAACAGAAGCATCACTGGTAGTTTTTTCAAATTATTCATTCATGGATGGAGACATCACTGGCAAGGCCAGCATTTATTGTCCATCTTTAATTGCCCTCGAGAAGCTAACAATGAGCTGCCTTCTTGAATACAACGAGTGGCTTGCTAGGCCATTTCAACGGCCAGTTAAGAGTCAACCACATTGCCAAACATAGGCCAGACTGTGAGCAGTAGTAGCTAGGGAGGGTCCATGGTAGTCTATATTAAATCCAGGAGATTGGGATAGGTGTATGGGATGGGGTCCTACTCATAATGTCATTGCAGAAAACAGGACAAGATTTTTACAGGCTGAAATTATATAAAACCTGTAAACGTTTCATAAAACTTTGAGAAGTTCCTCAGCCAACATAAGTGAAAATTGTGTGTTCTGAGAAATATTATTCATCTGCTAAGAACAATATCAGAAAAAGCAGCAGGAGTTCTCACCAGATAAGACGTTTTGAAAAGCAGAATGGTGAAAGATCAAGTCTGACTGCTCAGGGCATGAATTTATTAAGGGATTGGATTCCAGGTAATTTTTGTTGGTTCAATGACAGCTATATAATAAAATGTGAAAGTTTAACAAGTTTTTTTTCAATTTCTATCTCACACCGTTTGTGCACATCACAATAAAACAAATATATAAATTCAATGAATCGGTCTTCGCATTTTGCATGCCAATTCAGTATACACCGTAACAAGACATGACTATTCATGTCTGCAGTTAGTGAGCATCAATCTTCAATCAAATCAAGCTACATGTCTTTCATAATTCCCTAAGCATACTTTCCTGAAAAGTCAAGCAACCAAATGCCTTCTGTACCCCATAATTGTTCATAAAGAATCTAAACATTAAAAGACAAAATGAGAAAACAAGAGTCCACATTAAAACCAAAATCGTATTTTATGAAATTTGAATACATATTTCTGTATTGTTCAAAAGTAGAATATCTGCACTAAGATTTTTTTTCCAATAATTTAAAGTACGTAGTTTAAATTTTGATGTCCAGCTGTTGATGCCGATACTTCTTTTCTATTCTTCATTATAGATTGGAATACTTCTTCAATTATAATACCTTCAACATGCACATGCGAGACACAAACACACGGAAAAAGAAAACAGAGAAAGAGAAACAAAGAATTAAAAAGAGCGCATGACACACACATAGGGTAAGAGAAAGACAGAGACTGACAAAGAGCAAGCACGAGCACATACATGGCACAATGTGCATCAACATTTTCTTGATTCAAATCCCCAAGCATAGACTTAACCTTTAAAGCATTGGACACAATATTTCCGTCACTGATTACATGAAGCTCTGGCCACTTGAGTTGAAAGTCAACTATTGATAAAGGCTGAAATCAAATACTGTTGGATTTAAAAAAATTCAAGTATCAAGTAAAACATGGAAATGTCACACCATGGTTAACTCATTACTCATGAAAAAATGTTCAAAGATAGCAATGACATGATACATTAGTGCGTCCAATCTCGACCACCCTTGAAATGAAAAAAAAGTAAATTGGACTGTATGTTTATTCCTTTCACAAATTACATTACAATGACCAGTAGAAAAAAGAATGTCAATCACTCAAGCTTGCAGAAAACAAAGAAATCCTCAACTCCTCTCTGCACTTCCCTCCAGAATATCCAGCCACTCATGAACAACCCTTGCTATCCACAACATTATTGTGGATGATTGCATAAATATCCTGCTTTTCACTGAAACGTTGCTCATGGATGGCAATACCTTGCCCCTTGCCAAAGCCTCCCCAACCTGGTTATACTTCTCACCATCTGCCTCGTCCAAAACAGTGATGGAAGTGTGGCCATTATCACCATCTACTTCCAAGGCACCCTATCCTTTTGAGCACCTCACCTTGTTCAACCCTGCTCACCTCCTTTAAAAATCCTCATTGTCCACTTAACACCCCTCACAACCCCATTCTTTTTCTCCCCAGTTATACTCATTCCCCTCCTCCTTTACACCTCTGCACGAAGCGACTCCTCATCCTCAATGATTAAAATCGGCAGCTCTGCTCCTCTTGTCCCTTCTCCTCTGAATATACTATCATCCGATCCCTCCATAAACCTTTTCCCCCATATGAACTCCTATACCAATCCTCATGACCACACCCTGCGGCTTTGACTCCCATGGTCCCCACTGATAAGATTCTCTCCGACCATCTTCATTCCTCACCAGGCACATCCCCCAAACACCTTCCAAGCAATGTTCCGACTAAACTGTGCGCATGCGCAGTCATCTGCAAAGTCCCGCGCAGGCCGCTCACCGGCTTTTACATTGTAGATACCATGCATGCACAAAACTTGAATGGGCTGCGCATTGGGCGAGGCAGGCTAAGCATGAGGCAGCGAAAGCCCGTATTTCTGAAATGCCATTCTTTTGGCGCTGTCTGGAGCTGACACATGCTGGGTTAAAAGTTGAAACAGCTTTCTGATGAACATGGGAGTGTATTGAAGTTTGGATCAAAGCAGAGGCTGTCCATCAAAAACTGGATGCTAGACGATATGGAGCCATTCAAATGTGACAATCTGATCACCTGTGTGTTTACAGTAATTCATGGCAAGGGTCGATTACGGCAATGAGACCTGATTTCAGGACAATGGGTAACTGGCGTTTAGTCTACATCGTCTGTATGTTAATTATTTGCATTTACCATTGATACTATGATTTTGTCATCATCATAGGCAGTCCCTCGGAGTCGAGGATGACTTTCTTCCATATTAAAAATGAGTTCTTAGATAACTGATAAATCCGATGCGGGAAATAAAGTCCGTCGCAGGTTGGACAGACGGTGGTTGAAGTACTTGGGTTGTCATGCACACCTTGACGTTTGCGCTTGCTCCCCGCTTGCTCCCGGCGAAGAGACTATGTGCTCGGCGCCTTCCCGGATTATTCTTTTCCACTTTGAGTGATCTTGTGCCAGGGATTCCCAGGTGTCGGTGGGGATGTTGAACTTCAAGGAGGCTTTCAGGGTGTCCTTGAAGCGTTTTCTCTGCCCACCAGGGGCTCATTTGCTGTGATGGAGCTCTGAGTAGAGCGCTTGCTTTGGGAGTCTCATATTGGGCATACGGACGATGTGGCCTGTCCATCGGAGCTGATCGAATGTTGTCAAAATTGTGTGTAAGAGTGAGGAGACACATTAGTTTGGAGGCTCTAGAGATTGGAAGGTGTGTGTCTCACAAGCAGAGAACGTATGCTGGCTTTGTGAAGTGCATCTCTCAGTAACTTTCAGACTGGTTTTATATAGCATGAAGGATTTAAAATAAAAGACTTGATCCTGCCACTACTACACCTGAATGTGTGTGTAATTCTGAAGTTTATTGCTTCCAAGTCAGCTTCCTCTGGGTACATTCCTGGAAAAACAACTCCCAACTGCCTAAACCTTTGGTCCTCCATTCGCCATGATACTCCTGCAGCTTTCAATTTGCTCAACTACTCCCTCATCTCCACCACTCATGCTCTTCTCCCCAAAAATAACTTTACTGTCTCCCATCCCAATCTGATTCAGCTCCCATGTACACTCCCACAAGTCCAAGAAGTGCAATCCAAAGCATTTATGACACAACTGCTTTAGTCATCCATCATTCGGTCTGACATCAAATGTCATCCGGCCTCAATCGCCTGTGTCAAAACTACCCACTATATCAGGATAATCCTGGTGACCAAAAGAGTTACATTTGTGCTGCCTGCTGTTTTGAATGATTGCTGTGTGCAGCCAATGCTGTTCATTGGCTGCACGCATCAGCACGGGGCCCTGCTATCGCGAGTGACTAGTGCTAATTAAGGGCAGCTCGCACCTGTTAAAGGGAAGGAGCATTGTGGCTGGAAGAAGTGGTGGAAATTCTTTGAAAAGTAAATCTGTGTTGTGATACTTTGAGGAATGGCTGAACATGCGAGAGTGTACACCAAGGTTTTCTGACAATGTACTGGAGGTCCTGGCGCAAGTCATGGAGAGAAGGAGATACATTATGCATCCACAGCGGGGTAGGAAACCTTCTAGACATATACTCAGGTGGCAGTGAGAAGAAGTAGCGGCAAAGGTCAATGTCATGGATGCAGTGCAGGAAGAAGTTTAATTACCTAAAACGAAGAGTCAAGGTGAATGAGTTCAATCTTCAAATGGCATATCCTACCAACTGCAGCACTAGCCTCATCCACTGCACCCCCATCAACTGCCGACCAAAAATTTCTATCAATCCGTACTCAACCCTTCAATTCATATGCTTAACCTCACACATTTTAGTACTGTTGCAAGCCTCACACCCACAACTTAGCTTGCACACACTGGCAGCGATTCAACCATGATAGCCACATCACCCAAACATGTTGCAGAACACTCACGGACACATAGAAACATACAAAATAGGTGCAGGAATAGGCCATTCGGCCCTTCGAGCCTGCACCACCATTCAATAAGATCATGGCTAATCATTCCCTCAGTACACCTTTCCTGCGTTCTCTCCATACCCCTCGATCCCCTTAGCCGTAAGAGCTATATCTAACGCCCTCTTGAATATACCGAATGAACTGGCATCAACAACTCTCTGCGGCAGGGAATTCCACAGGTTAACAACTCTGGATGAAAAAGTTTCTCCTCATCTCAGTCCTAAATGGCTTACCCCTCATCCTAAGACTGTGTTACCCTGGTTCTGGACTTAGAAACATAGACATAGAAACATAGAAAATAGGTGCAGGAGTAGGCCATTCGGCCCTTCTAGCCTGCACCGCCATTCAATGAGTTCATGGCTGAACATGCAACTTCAGTACCCCATTCCTGCTTTCTCGCCATACCCCTTGATTCCCCTAGTAGTAAGGACTACATTTAACTCCTTTCCCCAACATCGGGAACATTCTACCCACATCTAACCTGTACAGTCCCATCAGAATCTTATACGTTTCTATGAGATCCCCTCTCATCTTTCTAACCTCCCATGTATAAAGACCCAGTTGATCCAGTCTCTCCTCATCTGTCAGTCCAGCCATCTCAGGAATCAGTCTGGTGAACCCTCAATAGCAAGAACGTCCTTCCTCAGATTAGGAGACCAAAACTGAACACAATATTCCAGATCAGGCCTCACCAAGGCCCTGTACAACTGCAATAAGACGTCCCTGCTTCTATAATCAAATCCCCTCGCTATGAAGGCCAACATACCATTTGCCTTCTTCACCGCCTGCTGTACCTGTATGCCAACTTTCAATGACTGATGAACCATGACACCCAGGTCTCATTGCACCTCCCCTTTTCCTAATCTGCCACCATTCAGATAATATTCTGCCTTCGTGTTTTTGCCACCAAAGTGGATAACCTCACATTTATCCATATTATATTGCATCTGTCATGCATTTGCCCACTCACCTAACCTGTCCAAGTCACCCTGCAGCCTTTTAGCGTCCCCCTCACAGCTCACACCGCCACCCAGCTTAATGTCATCTGCAAACTTGGAGATAGTACACTCAATTCCTTCATCTAAATCATTGATGTATATTGTAAAGAGCTGGGGTCCCAGCATTGAGCCCTCCGGCACTCCACTAGTCACTGCCTGCCATTCTGAAAAGGACCCGTTTATCCCGACTCTCTGCTTCCTGTCTGCCAACCAGTTCTCTATTCACGTCAATACATTACCCTCAATACCAAGTGCTTTAATTTTGGCACACCAATCTATTATGTGGGACATGGTCAAAAGCCTTTTGAAAGCCCAAATACACCACATCCACTGGTTCTCCCTTGTCCACTCTACGAGTTACATCCTCAAAAATTTCCAGAAGATTTGTCAAGCATGATTTCCCTTTCATAAATCCATGACTTGGACTGATCCTGTCACTGCTTTCCAAATGTGCTGCTATTTCATCTTTAATAATTGATTCCAACATTTTCCCCACTACTGATGTCAGGCTAACCGGTCAATAATTACCCCTTTCTCTGTCCCTCCCTTTTCTTGTTACGCGCCACCTGCTCCTGCAAGCAGCAGGAAAGAACTGGAAGACGACAAGTGCGCCTGCATGTTTTAACCCCCATGGAGGAGGCAGTGCTGGCCATCTTGGGAAGGGGCGTTGCTGAGGCCATGTCCACTGGAGGAATCGATGAGGACAGCTTCCATTATAACACAAACAGCTTCCATTAGAAGATCAGAGTATTGCAATGGAAGCGCAGACTGCTGCCATCGTGGCTCAGGATACCATTGTTCAGGCTTGCTGCTTTTTCTGGCCAATTTATATGCCTCTTCCTTGCATTTAACACTATCCTTAATTTCCCTTGTTAGCCACGGTTGAGCCACCTTCCTCGTTTTATTTTTACTCCAGACAGGGATGTACAATTGTTGTCAGAAAGAGGATGATGTGATGGTCAGTGAGAGGAAAGGTAAGGAATGTGGGACTGTTGGCCAATGGAGAGGCGAAGTTGAGGTTGCTCATGAATTATTGGCTCACAGAGCCCAGGCAAAAAGGGGCAGTCTGTGTTCTATCCTTCTTTTCTCTTCCTTCTCCTACTAGTGATCCTGGCCCGATAGGTGGTGGCAAAGACTGATCCCTCATAATGGCCAGGTTGTGCGGTGTACTATCACAAATCTTGATACCGCTCAGCTGATTACTACAGGGCTGCTCCAGAGCTGTCCAGTCAGAAGTTTTGCTGGAGGACACCGATGGTGTGCTTGACAATGTTCTTGGTGGCAGCATAGCTCTCATTGTAGGACTGCCTAGCACTTGTGTGTGGGTCCCAGACCAGAGGCATGAGCAATGTCATGAGGCGATATCCCTTGTTGTCCAGTAGCCAGACTTTGACTTGCCATGGTGCATCAAATACAGATGGAAAACAGGATTGCTGCAGAATGAAGAAATTGTGACTACTGCCAGCATAATGAGTGCTCACCCGCATGGTGTGCTGCCTGTGGTCACATAGCAGTTGCACATTGAGAGTGAGATTCTTTTTGGTTTATGAAAATGGCAGAGTTCAAATGAATTGCATGCAAGGCAATGCGCATCTAGTCAATGGCCACAGGGAAGCCTGCAATCCATGCAAAACCCAATGCTCTTTTGTAAAGCAAAGATGTCCCCCCCCCCGCCTTCCCCCCCTCCTCACTCTAGCAGCTTGTCCTGATCTGCGTGGCCACTCTTCATTCTCCCAGTCATCTTCAATTCCTAGAGGAAGCCCGACCAGGCCATCCATGTCTAGAAGCAACTTGTCAACAGAAGCCTTTAAATGACCAATCAACACCAGCCAGACCACTTCCTGCAGAGTATTCAAACTTAACCGTAAAGAAAAGCTCCAAAATCACATGCAATTGCACCAGCAGCAACAATCCAGGAACTAACCTAAAAGTAGTCCATGATCCCTTCAGATAGCATTCCATTTAATCTCATGTTCAGCTGTGCAAGGTCAAGATAGGGAATTGGCTGGAATGTGAAGTTCGAAAATGGCAGCGCTGGCATCAAATGAGCATTGCACACTGATTTGCGGTATCATCTGCTCTGCCGTTGGTTGTTAGCCGCACGCAAACTCCCTTGCCGAGATGGCATCCTGCGCACTTCCCATCTGAAGTGAGCACACCCATCTCGGATCCCATTTTCAATCCTCATGTGGTCACCTAGTGCCTAAAAAACAAGCTCGACACGGCTGAATTTAGCCCCATTGTCGTCGGCTCCCATCACAAACTCTCCACCCGTATCACGGATTCCATCCCCATCTCTGGTTGAATCGATCTGTTCGGGCACTCTACCTCCTTTTCGACCTTGAGCCAAGCTTCCAAATCCATATCCTCTCCACCACAAAAACTCTCTACTTCCACTCCTGTAACATGACCTGCCTCTGCCCTTTCTTCAACCATCTGCTTTTCAAACCCTCATCCATGCCTATGTCACCTCCAGACTCTCCTAGCTGGACTCACGTCTTCCACCTTTCATACATTTCAGCTCATCCAAAACACTGAGGCTCATTTCCCATCATGCATCCCAGTTCCACAAAGCCTCAAATTTAACTTTCTTATCCTTGTTTAAATCCTTTCATGGCCTCATTTCTCCCTATTTCTGTGACCTCATCCAGTCCTCCTACCCTCCTGAAAACTTTACCTTCCTCTCCAACTGGACTTCTGTGCATCTCTCCCCGCTTTGCTCCACTAATGGTGGCCATACCTTCAACCACTTGGGCCCCACACCTTGGAACTGCATCCCTTAAAAACTTTTCTGACTCTCCACCTCTCAGGCTCTCCTTCAAACCCACCTCTTTCACCAAGCTTACCCCTCCAAATATTTCCTCATTTGGCTTGGTGCCCATTTATTTTAATTCATCTTTGTGTAAAACCTTGAAATTATAGCCTGACATTACACTGTGGGATACTAGCTTAACAATATTCTTCTGAAATTCCTCTTCCCTCTATTTTTTTAAAGCAGATTTGACCCTTCTGCTGAACAGCAGAGAAGAATTTCAGCCAAACATATTCAGGATTGTATTCTCGCATTTCTGTGATCCAATGTCAGGGTAACCATATTTATTGAGGTAGGATATATAGAATACGTATTTATGCAACACAGATAGTGTTCTGAAATATTGATTGTTTAATACCATTTAGCTTCAAATTTACTCCTTCTGCATTTTGAACGGTTTTTAAATGAAGAACCATTCAAAATAAAAACCATAACTGAAAAATGGTGTAAGAAATTGAAAAGTAATGGCATAAACTACATTCTTACTATAAAAAAGTATAGCTAGAATAGTGCTGCCTGCAATCATGCTGCAGTTAGTCTCTGAAACCTATGTAAATGAAAATCATGCGCAAGTAAAATCTACAACAGCTTATATGAAGTTAGGATTCTAGAAAGACCCATTAGCTATATTTCACTTTGCAATGCAAGATATAACCAAAACATCAAATATTTTTATTAATCTCTAAAATATGGCATGTGAAATGAAATCTTTTTGATGAATGTTTGATGTTTCATCTTATCTTCAAAAAGACATTCAATAATGGCAATCACAATTGTGACACTTAAAACATCAAGTTATCAGAACAGTCATATCACACTGTCAACATAAACTTGTTAAATAGGTACAGCTGAATTAGATGGCATGAATTATAAATTTAAGCAGCCTCAAGCAAGAATTGTTAAAAACATTCTCCAGACCAATAGCTATGGTCATCAAAAGTACTTATTGATATGTCAAACTAACTTCTTTAGAAAGTGCTGGATTGATATGTCATTAAGAACTTGGATTATACGTTTCAGAAATCACATTTATTTTAATTCTATCAATTCATTTAAGAGATACGTAATTACTGATTTCATTTTTCCTCAAGCCTGGTACTGATAAACCTTTTCAAATACTCTGAAAAAAAACCCACTTCAGACTGCAGTAAAACAGATCTATTCTGTTTCAGAATAGTTTCATTAAATAGAAACATTTTATTTTCACATAATTCCCCACACCCTGTTCCTTTCAGGAACATAGCCGTTTTAAAATCAAGGTAAATGAATGGCAATTGGGAACAAAACAAAATAGAAGAACGCTGGTGAATAAATGAAACAATTCAGATCAGAAAGAATCAAATTGCTATTAGAAATTTACAACACAGAAGGAGGCCATTTGGCCCAATGTGTCTGCGCCGCTCGAAAAAGAGCTAGCCAGCCCTAATCCCATTTTCCAGCTCTTGGTTCGTAGTCTTGCAGTTTACGGCATCTCAAGTGCATATCCAAGTACATTTTAAATGTGATGAGGGTTTCTGCCTCTGCCATCCTTTCAGGCAGTGAGTTCCAGACCCCCACCACTCTTTGAAATAAAGTTCTCCTCAACTCCCCTCTAATCCTTTCTATCAATTACTTCAAATCTATGCCCCATGGTTCTTGATCTCTTTGCTAAGGGAAATAGGTCCTTCCTGTCCACTATCTAGGCCCCTCAATTTTATACACCTCAATCAAGTCTCCCTTCAGCCCAGCTTATCCAATCTTTCCTCATAGCTAAAATTCTCCAGTCCAGACAACATCCTCAAAAATCTCCTCTGTACCCTCTCTAGAGCAATCACATCTTTCCTGTAATGTGGTGACCAGAACTGCACGCAGTACTCTAGCTGTGACCTAGTGTTTTATACAGTTCAAGCATAACCTCCCTGCTCTTATATTCTATGTATCGGCTAATAAAGGAAAGTATCCCGAATGCCTTCTTAACTACCTGTCCTGCTACCTTCAGGGATCTGTGTACATGCACTTCAAGGTCCTTCTGTTCCTCTACATTTCAGTATCCTACCATTTATTGTGTATTCCATTTCCTTGTTAGCCCTCCCCAAATGCATTACCTCACACTTCTTTGGATTGAATTCCATTTACCACTTTTCTGCCCACCTGACCAATTGAACAAGTACTTTGGTTCGGTATTCACTAAGGAGGACACAAACAACCTTCCGGATATAAAAGGGGTCGGAGGGTCTAGTAAGGAGGAGGAACTGAGAGAAATCCTTATTAGTCGGGAAATTGATGGGATTGAAGGCCGATAAATCCCCAGGGCCTGATGGACTGCATCCCAGAGTACTTAAGGAGGTGGCCTTGGAAATAGTGGATGCATTGACAGTCATTTTCCAACATTCCATTGACTCTGGATCAGTTCCTATGGAGTGGAGGGTAGCCAATGTAACCCCACTTTTTAAAAAAAGGAGGGAGAGAGATAACAGGAAATTATAGACCGGTCAGCCTGACATCGGTAGTGGGTAAAATGATGGAATCAATTATTAAGGATGTCATAGCAGTGCATTTGGAAAGAGGTGATATGATAGGTCCAAGTCAGCATGGATTTGTGAAAGGGAAATCATGCTTGACAAATCTTCTGGAATTTTTTGAGGATGTTTACAGTAGAGTGGACAAGGGAGAACCAGTTGACGTGGTATATTTGGACTTTCAGAAGGCTTTCGACAAGGTCCCACACAAGAGATTAATGTGCAAAGTTAAAGCACATGGGATTGGGGGTAGTGTGCTGACATGGATTGAGAACTGGTTGTCAGACAGGAAGCAAAGAGTAGGAGTAAATGGGGACTTTTCAGAATGGCAGGCAGTGACTAGTGGGGTACCGCAAGGTTCTGTGCTGGGGCCCCAGCTGTTTACACTGTACATTAATGATTTAGACGAGGGGATTAAATGTAGTATCTCCAAATTTGCGGATGACACTAAGTTGGGTGGCAGTGTGAGCTGCGAGGAGGATGCTATGAGGCTGCAGAGCGACTTGGATAGGTTAGGTAAGTGGGCAAATGCATGGCAGATGAAGTATAATGTGGATAAATGTGAGGTTATCCACTTTGGTGGTAAAAACAGAGAGACAGACTATTATCTGAATGGTGACAGATTAGGAAAAGGGGAGATGCAAAGAGACCTGGGTGTCATGGTACACCAGTCATTGAAGGTTGGCATGCAGGTACAGCAGGCGGTTAAGAAAGCAAATGGCATGTTGGCCTTCATAGCGAGGGGATTGGAGTACAGGGGCAGGGAGGTGTTGCTACAGTTGTACAGGGCCTTGGTGAGGCCACACCTGGAGTATTGTGTACAGTTTTGGTCTCCTAACCTGAGGAAGGACATTCTTGCTATTGAGGGAGTGCAGCGAAGGTTCACCAGACTGATTCCCGGGATGGCGGGACTGACCTATCAAGAAAGACTGGATCAACTGGGCTTGTATTCACTGGAGTTCAGAAGAATGAGAGGGGACCTCATAGAAACGTTTAAAATTCTGACGGGGTTAGACAGGTTAGATGCAGGAAGAATGTTCCCAATGTTGGGGAAGTCCAGAACCAGGGGACACAGTCTAAGGATAAGGGGGAAGCCATTTAGGACCGAGATGAGGAGGAATTTCTTCACCCAGAGAGTGGTGAACCTGTGGAATTCTCTACCACAGAAAGTTGTTGAGGCCAATTCACTAAATATATTCAAAAAGGAGTTAGATGAAGTCCTTACTACTTGGGGGATCAAGGGGTATGGTGAAAAAGCAGGAATGGGGTACTGAAGTTGCATGTTCAGCCATGAACTCATTGAATGGCGGTGCAGGCTAGAAGGGCCGAATGGCCTACTCCTGCACCTATTTTCTATGTTTCTATGTTTCATTGACATCTTCCTGCAGTCTTTCGCTATCTTCCTCACTATCAACCACACGGCCAATTTTGTATCATCTGCAAACTTCTTAATCATGCCCTCTATATTGAAGTCTAAATCATTGATATATACCATAAAAAGCAAGGGACCTAGTACTGAGCTCTGCGGAACCCCACTGGAAACAGCCTTCCAGTCACAGCCAATTATGGATCCAACTTGTCCCTTTCCCTTGGATCCAATGGGCTTTTACTTTTTTGACCAACCTGCTGTGAGACCTCGTCAAAGGCCTTGCTAAAATCCATGTCGGCTACATCAAACATACTACCTTCATCAACCCTCCTTGTTACCGAATGAAAAATTCAATCAAGTTAGTCAAACATGACCTTGATTAATCTGTAACTCTCTAAATGATGATTTATACTATCCCTCAGAATTTTTACCATTGTTTTTCAAATGTTTTACTTGATCACCGTTAGTAAATAGATATTTGCTAGTACTTTCATTACATCAATAAAATTGTTCTGCAAGTGTTATTAGCAATTGTGTTAACACATCAAATACAACTGTACAAATATCTTTCTTATAACTAGCATGGAAAATGATCAGCTCTCACAATTTAGTTGAATCCAGATTTCCAGGAAAGAAAAAAAATTCAAAATATTTTGAGTAAAGCAAACAGCAAACATCCCTTCAGCCAGCTGGTAGCAAGTGGTCAATTACACCACCTAGCAACTTAATAAAGCGCATTTAGACAGCAAACTTGCTCCCCAACACAAACACACACATACACACCTCTTAACAAGTACATCAAAATTAACTAATTTAACATTCTAAAAGTGAAAAGTTAACGGTTAGTTCATCACATGTAAATAAACAGAATTACATTAAATGTAAATTAAATTAGAGAATTAAATTCAAAATGTTTGTTTGAAATTCAGTACAAATTCTTTATGAACAGTATTAAAATAATTACATAATGTTACATTACCCCATTGCTTCCTATTTAAACACTGAATATTCTCAACGTTTCAATTTCCAATCAGAGCAACCAACTATTTACACACATTTTAAAACAAAAAATATCTACACTGGCCATTAAGTATTTCTTTGCTGGGATGTGGAATATGCAGATAGGAACAGTAGAAATTTATGGAGCGAGGGAGTAAATTGATGCTATAGTAAAGTTAGGCCATATTTGACCAAAGCTAAACTTAGCTTTCTGAAAAGGGCATACCACAGCACACATCGGAGTTGAGAATCTGGATATTTTTTTGAATAAAAAGAATTTCATTTATATAACTTCAAGTTCTCAAAACCTCTCAAAGCACTTGGCACAGATAACGTCAGTTAAGATATTTAATTCAATGTCACATCAAGGACAGAAAGAGAAATAAACAGGAAAGAAAGACTGGATTGAGAGAGATCAAAGAAAGAAAATGTAAAAGAATATATATTTTTAACAACTTTTATTGAAATAGTAAAACGTAGTAAAATGTCCCAAGGCGCTTCAACAGCAGTGTTACAAGACACAACAGATAAATTTGACACCGAGCCACAAAAGAAGAAATTAAGGCAATGACCAAAAGCTTGTTTAAAGAGGTAGGTTTTAAGGAGTGTCTTAAAGGTGGAAAGAGAGGTAGAAAGACGGAGAGGTTTAGGGAGGGAGTTCCAGAGCTTAGGACCCATCAGCTGAAGGCACGGCCACCGATGGTTGAGCAATTATAATGAGGGATGTTCAAGAGGGCAGAATTTGAAGAGCGCAGACATTTTGTGGGGTTGTAAGGCTGAAAAAGATTATAGAGATAGGAAGGGGCAAGGCCATGGAGTGATTTGGTAAAGAAGGATGAGAATTTTGAAATCGAGGCATTGTTTAACCAGGAGGCAATGTTGGTCAGAAAGTACAGGGGTGATGGTTGATGGGTGATGGGTGATCGTGACTTGGTGTGGATTAGGACATGGGCCTGCTGAGTTTTGGATGACCTCAAGTTTACGTAGGTAGAACATGGGAAGCCAGCCACGAGTGAGTTGGAGTAGTCAAGTCTAGAGGTAACAAAGGCATAAATGAGGGTTTCAGCAGCAGAAGAGCTGAAGCAGGAGCGGAGGCAGGCAATGTTATGAAGGTGGAAAAAGGCAGTTTTAGTTACGCCACGGATATGTGGCTGGAAACTCATTTCAGGGTCAAATATGACAATTAGGTTGCGAACAGTCTTGTTCACCCTCAAATTGATGCTAGGGAGAGGAATGGAGTCAATGGTTAGGGTACACAGTTTGTGCAGCGACCAAAGATAATGGCTTTGGTCATCCCAATATTTAATTGGAGAAAATTTCTGCTCATTCAGTACTGGATGTCGGACAAGCAATCTGACAATTTAGATACCAAGCAGAAGAATAGAGAAGTGGTGGAGAGGTAGAGCTGGGTGCCGTCAGCGTACGTGTGGAAACTGACTGTTTTCGGATGATATCGCCAAGGGGCAGCATATAGATGAGAAATAAGAGGGAGCCAAGGACAGATCTTTGGAGACACCAGAGGTAACGATGCAGGAGTGGGAAGAAAAGCCATTGCAGCAGATTTTCTGGCTACTATTGGATAGATGAGAATGGAACCAGGCGCGTGCATTCCCAACTAGCTGGACGATGGTCGAGAGGCATTGGAGGAGGATGGAGTGGTCAACTGTGTCAAAGGCTGTAGACAGGTCCAGAAGCACGAGAAGGGATAGTTTACCTTTGTCACACTCACCAAGGATGTCATTTGTGACTTTGCTGAGACACGTTTCGGTACTGTGGCAGGGGCAAAAACTAGATTGAAGGGATTCAAACATTGAATTCATGGAAAGATGGTCACAGATTTGGGAGGCGACAACACGTTCAAGTACTTTGGACAGGAAAGGGAGGTTGGAGATGGGGCGACAGTTCGCAAGCAAAGTGGGGTCAAGGGTGGTTATTCTGAGGAAAGGGGTAATGACAGCAGCTTTGAAGGAGAGGGGAACAGTACCTGAAGAGAGAACCGTGAACAATGTTAGCTAACATGGGAGCCAAAAAATGAAGTTAGGTGATCAGCAGTTTAGTGGGAATAGGGTCAAGGGAGCAAGTGGGTCTCATGGACAAGATGAGCTTGGAGAGATCAAGGCCCCATGTTTCGACATGATTTGCTCCTGATTTTTAGGAGCAACTGGTGTAGAACGGAGTATCTTAGAAATCGGAATTCTCGCCATTAAGTTTGCTCCAGTTCTAGTCAGTTAGAACAGTTTCACTTTGGAACAGAATTTTTTTTCCAAAAGGGGGCGTGTCCAGCCACTTAAGCCTGTTTTCAAAGTTTCGTCAGTGAAAACTTACTCCAAACTAACTTAGAATGGAGTAAGTGAAGATTTTTGTACACTCGAAAAAACCTTGTCTACACTTTCGAAAATCAGGCATAGGATACAAATCAGGCGTAGGGAATGGGGGAGGGGGGGTTTAAAGGGAAGTTTACAAACATTAAACACTTCAGTTTTACAAATAAAGAGCCATCATCAATAATAAATGATAAAAACATCAATAAATCAACCAAAAAAATTAATAAGAAATAATTTTTTTTTAAATCAATAAAACAAAACATTTTCTACTTACCGACTGCAGCACCGGGAGCCCTCCAACAGCGTGCTGGGATGCCCCTCCCCCCCCCACCCAGTGTGTCTCTGTCAGTGTCTCTATCTCTGTCTGTCTGTCTGTGTGTGTCTCTCATTCTCTGTCTGTCAGTGTCTGTGTTTCTGACAGCGAGGAGTGGGGTAGAGGGAGAGAGGGGGGGGGGGGAGTAGAGGGAGAGAGGGGGGGAGCAGAGGGAGAGAAGGGGGAGGGATGGGGGAGAAGAGAAGGGGAGGGGGGAGAAGAGGAGGGGGAGAAGGGGAGACAAGGGGATGGGGGAGAAGGGGGGAGGGAGAAGGGGAGGGGGGAAGGAGATGGGGGGAAAAGGAGATGGGGGGGGAAAGGAGATGGGGGGGAAAGGAGATGGGGGGAAAGGAGATGGGGGGAAAGGAGATGGGGGGAAAGGAGATGGGGGGAAAGGAGATGGGGGGAAAGGAGATGGGGGGAAAGGAGATGGGGGGGAAAGGAGATGGGGGGGAAAGGAGATGGGGGGGAAAGGAGATGGGGGGGAAAGGAGATGGGGGGGAAAGGAGATGGGGGGGAAAGGAGATGGGGGGGGAAGGATTTGGGGAGGGGGGGAAGGAGATGGGGAGGGGGGGACAGGAAATGGGGAGGGGGGGACAGGAAATGGGGAGGGGGGGAAAGGAAATGGGGAGGGGGGGGAAAGGAAATGGGGAGGGGGGGGAAAGGAAATGGGGAGGGGGGGGAAAGGAAATGGGGAGGGGGGGGAAAGGAAATGGGGAGGGGGGGGAAAGGAAATGGGGAGGGGGGGGAGAAAGGAGATGGGAAGGGGGGGAGAAAGGAGATGGGGAGGGGGGGGGAGAAAGGAGATGGGGAGGGGGGGGAGAAAGGAGATGGGGAGGGGGGGGAGAAAGGAGATGGGGAGGGGGGGAAAGGAGATGGGGGTGAGGGAGAAAGGAGATGGGGAGGGGGAAGGCTAAATGGGCCAGGCCCGGCCGGGCCCAAGACTTCGGGCAGGGCCCGTCCCCAGCACCAGATTTACAGGTAGGTGGCGTTGGGTCGGGTCGGGGGGAGCGTGGGTTGGGGGGGTGGTGGGAGGGAGGTCGGTTCAGTCGGGGGGAGGGAGGGAGAGGGAGGTCAGGTCCGGTCCAGTCCAGTCCGGGGGCGGGCGCGGGAGTCGGGTCGGTGTCGGGTCCGGTCCGAAGGGCGGGAGGCGGGTCGGGGGGGGGGGGAAGCGGGAGTCGGGTCGGGTCCGGTCACAGGGGTGGGGGGGAAGCGGGAGTCGAGTTGGGTCGGGAGGAAGCAGGAGCTGGGCGTGGGAGGAGCCTTATTCAACTTATTCACGCAGCCTCAGTGATGCCATTCGGCCAGGGTTAGGGTCTGCGTGCTTCGGGCCCCTAGAGCTACTGCACAGCGCGCATGTGCAGAGGTCCCGGCACTGTTTTCAGCGCAGGGACCTGGCTCCGCCACCTACAGCTCCTGCTGCGCTGCGCCGAGCTGCAAACGACCTGCAGGGAGCTGGAGAATCTGGAAGTTTTTTTTTAGGTGCACTTTGTGGCGCGAAAAACGGGCGTCCAGGTCGGGACTGCGCCGTTCTAGGCGCGGCTCGAAACTTGGGCCCGAAGAGAGGAGATCAAAGAGAAACGAGAGAAAGATGTGAGTTTAGGACTAGAGCAGGTGGGAGCCTCAGATGAAGTTTGGCTCTGTGGATTAGGTGAAGGAAGGGAACTCACAGGATGTAACTGATCGGATGGTCTCAATCTTTGTCCATAAGCTCCTCACACTTGTTGTTGGAAGTGAGTGGGGTGGCGACAGGGGAGAGTGGTTTACGGTTAGCAGTGGAGAATAGTAGCTGGGGATTATTTTTGCAATCCAGAATGATCCTGGAATAGTGAGCAGTTTTTTATAGCTCCAACAATAAATAAAATCTGAAGGATGAAACACCACACATATTAAAGTTAATTTTCAGTGCTAGCGGCATTATTTGGCAGTAATTAAGACTTGACAAGTCTTTAAGAGAACTTGTACTGGAATGGACAAGCCCCAACTTTTTCTGGCGAGTTTAGCATATATATATTATATAGTAAAGTACAGCAACGTCACGCCATTGCATATATTTCAATGATGAGTCTCTCGGTGAGATACTGTTATCGCGCAGTTTCTAGAGGACCAGGGCAACTCGGACAGCAACATTCTGATATTCGCTTATTCAACTGCATATCTGTGGTCGCTGGAAGTTACCCTAGTCCGATTTACATATTAATAACAGGAAGCGCCGTTCGCCTCAGTGTTCCTTTTAAACCGCAAAATTCGACCCCATCTCTTTGCTCCCCCATACTAAATTTACTTTTAAACAAAATGCCAACAGATTTGTGTCATCCTGCATCCAGGTTTCTACTGGTTTAGAAGATTTTTAATTCTATTACATCAATGAGTACTAGTTTCTATTGAAGCGAAAATTAAGTTATTTTCACTAAGTGAATCACATCCACACTCATTTAGGTTTTTGAAATATATTCCTCTTAAAATTCTCATTCATAACTACTGTACCGTAGCTTCCAACTTTGCAACTATGAACCATTTACTACAACACATAATAAAATGCTTGGGCTCCCAACGGCTGCAATTGTAATTGGTAGAATGTGTTTGTCTTTTGCCTAGTACCCAAGAGGAGAGGTCCTTTACCAGTGGCCTCAAAAAGGATATTATAAAATAGCCGAGAGATTATACAACTGAAAAAAGCTGCAAAGGCACTGTTTAGCTTGCAACAGTGGAGAGCAGCATTAGTTCACAGGTCAGGATTAGGGAATTGCTTTCAGCACTGTAAATGCATGGAGGGTTGACATAGACAAGACACCACTTTCCCGAGGTCCAAACAACAAAACAAGCAGCAGTGTACAACTGTCTTACGTTTATGTAGAGCACAAAGGTCAAAATATTGAGTAATATTTAAATTAACTACTGTTTTCACTGGTATGGAGAAGGGGAAGTAACAGAAATAATGGCCTGGATTTTGCGGTAATAACAGTGAGGCCATCAGCGCTCATATTTATTATGGAGTAAATCGGACAGCAACTTCCAGAGTCCGCACATGCCAGGTCAAACGCAGAAAATCAGAAAGTTGCTGTTAGAGTTGCCCTGCTCCACAAGTTGCATTCTACTGGTACCTCACCGAGAGACTCGGCATTTAAACACATGAATGGAGTGAAGTTGCGGTGCTAATCTACTAAACACACCAGAAAAATTTTGGGCTTGTCCATTCAAGAGCAAGTCAATTTTTAAACAGAGTGATATGTCTTAATTGCTACCAAACAAACTCTCTGCCTCTGCAAATTTACTTTTACAAGTGTCTCTTTTATCTCTCTCTTAATCAGTGTCAGAGGAGTGGGAGGCATTCAAGGAGGAAATCCTGAGGGTTCAGAGCAAGTATGTTCCCTTAAAGAAAAAGGGTGGGACTAACAAATCTAGAGCCCCCTGGAAGGTAGGATAAAGAAAAAAAGGGAGGCTTATGACAAATACCGAGGGTTCAATACTGCAGAAACTCTAGTACAGAAAGTGGAGGGGTGAAATTAAAAAAGGAAATTTGGAAAGCAAAGAGGGGGCATGAAAACATTTTGGCAAGTAAAATGAAGGAAAACCCAAAAATGTTTTATGAATACATTAAGAGCAAGATGATAACTAAAGAGTATAGCCTATTAAGAGTCCGTAAAGATAATCTGTGTGTTGAGGCGGAAGATGGGATATGGAAATAGCAGAGGCTCTGATCATCATTTTCCAATCCTCTCTGGCTGCAGGTGTGGTGCCGGAGGACTGTTAATGTTGTACCTTTGTTTAAAAAGGGAGAAATGGATAGACCGAGTAATTACCAGTCAGCCTAACCTCAGTGGTGGAATAATTATTGCAAAAAATTCTGAGGGACAGAATAAATCTTCATTTAGAAAGACACGGATTAATCAAGGACAGTAAGCATGGATTTGTTAAGGGAAGGTCGTGTCTCTAACTTGATTTAATTTTTTGAGGTAACAAGGAGGGTTGATGAAGGTATTGCGTTTGATGTTGTGTATATGAATTTTAGCAAGGCTTTTGATAATGTCCCACATAGCAGACTGGTCACGAAGGTAAAAGCCCATGGAATCCAGGCCAAAGTGGCAAGTTGGATCCAAAATTGGCTCAGAGGCAGGAAGCAAAGGGTAATCATTGATGTATATTTTTGTGACTGGAAGACTGTTTCCAGTGGGGTTCCGCAGGGCTCATTATTGGTCCTTTGCTTTTTGTGGTATGTGTCAATGATTTAGACTTGAATGTAAGGAGTATGATTAAGAAGTTTGCAGATGACATTAAAATTGGCTGTGTGGTTAATAATGAAGAAGAAAGCTGCAGACTGCAAAAAGATATCAATCAACTGGTCAGGTGGGCAGAAGAGTGGCAAATGGAATTCAATCCAGAGAAGTGTGAGGTAATGCATTTGGGGAGGGCTAACAAGGCAAAGGCAGACACATTGGGCCCAAGTTTCAGGACACACCTAAAACGGCGCAGCCCGGACCTGGACGCCCGTTTTTTGCGCCAGAAAGTGCGCCTAAAAAAAAACTTCCCTATTCTCCGGCTCGCTGCAGGTCTTCTGCAGCCGGATGCAATGCAGCACGAGCTGTTGGGGGCGGAGCCAGGTCCCTGCGCCGAAAACACTGCCGGGACCTCTGCACATGCGCGCTACAGTGAGCGCGCATGTGCAGTAGCTCCAGGCGTCCAAAACTGTGTGGGAGGGGCCCGAAGCACGCAGTCCCTAGCCCTGGCCGAATGGCCTCACGGGTTGCGTGCATAAGACTCCTCCCACGCCCAGCTCCTGCTTGCTCCTGATCCGGCTAGACTCCCGCTTCCCCTTCCCCCCCCGCGACTCTCTCTTTCCCCCCCCCACCCCGCCCCCACCTACCTGTAAATCTAGCCCGAGGTCTTGGGCCTGGCCGTTCAGCCTCCTTCTCTCCCTCCCTCCCCCCCCCCTTACATCCTCTCTCCTTCCCTTCCTCCCTGCATCCTCTCTCCTTCCCCTCCCTTCTCCCCCTCCCACCCCCTTTGCTGTCAGAAACAGAGACACTGACAGAGTGAGAGACACACACACACAGACAGACAGAGACACTGACAGAGACACACTGGGGGGACCATCCCAGCACGCTGTTGAAGGACTCCCGGTGCTGCAGTCGGTAAGTAGAAAATGTTTTATTTATTGATTTTGTTAAAAAATATATATTTTTTATTAATTTTTTTTTAATTGATTTATTGGTTGATTTATTGATGTATTTATCATTTATTATTGATGATGGCTCTTTATTTGTAAAACTGAAGTGTTTAATGTTTGTAAACTTCCCTTTAAACCACCCCCTGTTAATAGGGATTCTTTTTCCCTCAATCTGTTTCAGCGAATACACTGACACACGAACACCAAAGCAGCTTATAACAAAGCAGTCTTTATTAATTGTTTCACCGGCCGGGACTTATCAGAACAAAGAAATGCTCTCCCTCAGAGTGCGCCCACTTCCCTCGGACAAGCCCCGTTACAATGTAGGGGCGCAACGGTTATACACTTTCAGTACGTAATACAATTGAGGGACATTCAGTTCACCCTTTCCTTTGTGATCCTTCCTTCCTTTTGTCCACTCATGAGCCGATACCTGGCCTTCCTTGCCCAATTTGATACGGGCAAGTGGTTATAGCAACTGTTTTGCACAAAGAGCTTTCTCACCCATTGCTTGTAAATGTTACAATTTTACTGGCGTGACTAGTAACGAAGACCTTGAGCAAGTCTGTTATTTGTGCTGATGTTGTAACATTTGCAGTCTGACATTCTTTTAGTTATTCTTCCATGATTTCTTTGTTCACTTCACTGTCTCTATTGCTTATACATTTTCACACATTCTCACCCCGCCCCCCATTCCCTACGCCTAATTTGTAACCTATGCCTGATTTTCTAAAGTGTAGACAAGGTTTTTTCGAACATACAAAAATCTTCACTTACTCCATTCTAAGTTAGTATGGAGCAAGTTTTCACTGCCGAAACTTTGAAAACAGGCGTAAGTGGCTGGACACGCCCACTTGTGGAAAAAAAAATCTGTTCCAAAGTGAAACTGTTCTAACTGACTAGAACTGGAGCAAACTAAATGCCGAGAATTTGAATTTCTAAGATACTCCGTTCTACACCAGTTGCTCCAAAAAATCAGGAGCAACTGAGGCCGAAACTTGGGCCCATTAAATGGTAGGACACTGAAAGTGTAGAGAAACATGGAGAGCATGTCCACAGATCCCTGAAGGTAGCAGGTCAGGTGGTTACAAAGGCAGATGGAATACTTGAATTGTATAAAACACTAAGTTGGGCCACAGCTAGAGTATTGCATGCAGTTCTGCTCACCAAATTACAGCAAAGATGCGATTGCACGCATCATCATCGGCAGTCCCTTGAAATCGACTTGCTTCCACTTAGTGAGTTCTCAGGTGACTGGACAGTCCAATACGGAAATTAGTCTCCAATAGGTAGGACAGACAGGGGTTGAAGGAAAGGGTGGGTGGGGAGCCTGGTTTGCCGCACGCTCCTTCCGCTGTCTGCGCTTGGTTTCTGCATACTCTCAGCGACGAGATTCAAGGTACTCAGCACTGCCTCCACTTTTGGCGGTCTTGGGCCAGGGATTCCCAGATGCCGGTGGGGATGTTACACTTTATCAAGGAGGCTTTGAGGGTGTCCTTGAAGTGTTTCCTCTGCCCACCTGGGGCTTGCTTGCCATGAAGGAGTTCAGAGTAGAGCACTTGCTTGGGGAGTCTCGTGTCAGGCATGTGGACGATGTGGCCCGCAGAACGGAGCTGGTCGAGTGTCGTCAGCACTTCGATGCTGGGGATTTTGGCCTGGGCGAGGACACGGACTTTGGTGCCTCTCATTATCATAGGTGATCCCTCGAAACGAGGATGACTTGCTTCCACGCCAAAAAAGGATGAGTTCACAGGTGTTTCAATGAAGGACCTGAACTACATCCTCAAGGGTGGAAGATGCCTGTGCGTGGATTTAAAAAAAAACGTGTGGTGGCCGTTGCACACCAGCCACCACACAGGCTTGACAGAGCTAGGTCTTGGTCCAGTGGCAAAGATTACCCAAGACGACTGGAGACCAGCTCTGCAGCACAGACCTAGTACGCACACATAATCGCTGTGTGGGCTGGCCCCGATCACGTCCCTCTACAGTCTCTCACTGTTCCTTCGCCCTGATCTCGCTGTATCTGCTCACGCTCCAATCACCGACTTGAACCTTGATGACATCACTCTTGGCTGCCGTCGCCCTCCTGCACCAACTCACACTGCTCCCAGAGCAGGTCGGGGCAATAAAAATAGTGGCGTGGCGGCCTCTGGGAGCAACGTGGAGGCCCCGACCTGTGTGAGAACACCAGCGGCAGGCCGGGGCCATAAAAGTGGCGTGAAGGCCTCGGGGAGCAGCGGTGCGTCGATCCTCCCAGGGAATTTGCATAATCTTGCTGAGGCAGCGCTGGTGGTACTGCACTGCTTTGAGGTGCCTACTGTATGTAGTCCACGTCTCAGCCACATAGGTCGTCATTTATCACTACTGCCCTGTAGACCATAAGCGTGGTGCCAGATTGGAGGTCCTGGTCTTCAAACGTTCTCTTCCTCAGGCGACTGAAGGCTGCGCTGGCACACAAGAGGCGGTGTTGGACCTCGTCGTCGATGTCTGCCCTGGCTGATGGTAGGCTCCCGAGGTTTGGAAAATGGTCCACCGTTATCCAAGGCCGAGCCATGGATTTTGATGACCGGGGGCAGTGCTGTGTGGCGGGGTCAGGTTGGTGGAGGACCTTTGTCTTACGGATGGATGCCTCGGTAAAGGTGTTGACGATGGCTTGGAGTTCAGCCCAAGTGTGCACAGGCGCAAGGGTTGTCCATGTTCTATAGTTCGATGATAGAGGATGGGACAACCTTGGATCTAGCCTGGAGACGATGTAGGTTGAACAGATTCCCATTGGTTCCATAGTTTAGTTCCACGCCAGTGAGTGAGATGGAACATTGCAGCAAGGAAGATCGAGAAGAGTGTTGGTACGATGACGCAGCCCTGCTTGACACCGGTCCGGATGTGGATTGGGTCTGTGGTGGACGTGGCAGTCAGGATCACGGCTTGCATGACGTTGTGGAGCAGGCGGAGAATGGTGACAGATGTTTGGGGTCAGCCGAAACGGAGGAGGACACTCCATAGTTCCTCACAGTTGACAATGTCAAAGGCCTTTGTGAGGCCAAAGGAGGCCATGTACAAGGTGCTGGTGCTGTTCCCTGCATTTCTCCTGTAGTTGTCGCGTGATGAAGATCATGTAGTTGTGTCCCTTTGTGGACGGAATCTACGCTGTGACTGGGGAGGAGCTCTTCAGCTACAGGGAGAAGACAGTCGAGGAGAATTCTTGCAATGACTTTCCCAGTGGCTGACAGCAGGGAGATCCCTCTGTATTGCTGCAGTCAGACTTGTCCCCTTTTTTGAAGATGGTCACGATTACTGCATCTCAGAGCTATGGCATGTTCTCCTCGTTCCAGAGGAGAGAGATGAGGGCATGCATTCATGCCAATAGTGCTTCTCCGCCATACTTTAGTGCCTCAGCGGGATTCTACCTGCCCCTGATGCCTTCTTATTCTTCAGTTGTCGGATTTTCGACCTCGTGCAGGGCTGGGGTTTTGCGGAGATGGTGGCGGGTAACATGTGGTGGGTAGCATGCTGTGGGATGGAGTCGAGGACACTCCTGTCGAAGGCAGAGTCTTGGTCAAGGAGATCTTCGAAGTGCTCCTTCCAGCGGCCCTGACTGCCTCGTTATCCTTAATGAGTGCCTCTCCATTCTTGGCCAACAGTGGAGTGGGGCCTTGGGTCAAAGATGGTCTTGACTGCGCTGAAGAATCCTCGCACGTCGGCCAGCTGCTGGATCTCCTGTGCTTTCTCCAACCACCATCTATTCTTTAGGTCAAGGGTTTTTTATTGGACCTCTGCCTTCAGCCGCCTGTCGAGCTGCTTTGCTGCTCCAAAGTTGGGTTGCTGCTTTAGGTTCAGAAATGCCTTGCGCTTGCGGATTAGCTCCTGACTCTCCTGGTTCTTGTCAAACCAGTCTTGATGTTTCCTGTTTGAATGACTGAGCGTCTCTTCGCAGGCGCTGGTTATGGAGGCCTTGAGGGAAGACCAGGCCCTGTGGGGCACTGCGTCTCGGGGTCATCGAGGGTCGCCAGGTTGGCAGTGAGACGTTTTCGGTATCGAGCTCGCTTTCCTGGGTCTTTGAATGGCCTGTGTTTGATTTTTATGCAGCATTGTTTCTGCTGCCATTGCTGCTTTGGGGCTATAGTGATGTTAATGACGAAGCGGATTAGGCAGTGGTCTGTCCAGCAGTCGTCGGCTCCTGTCATAGCGTGGGTGGATTCGCATGTCCTTGCGGTCCCTCGCTCGGACGATGACTTCGTCGAGCAGATGCAGTGCTCAGAGCGAGGGTGTTACCATGGTGCCTTGTACCTGTCCCTATGACGGAACAAGGTGTTGATGATGACCAGGTCATGTTCTAGGCATTTTGTCAGGAGCAGGGTACTGCTGCCGTTTTTTTTCCCAACCCGCTCTCTGCCAATCATGCCTCCCCAAAGGTCTGTGTCCTTACCGACTCTGGCGTTGAAGTCGCCGAGAAGGATCAGTTTGTCATCTGTAGGGACTCGGGACAGGGATTGTTCAAAGCTGAAGTAGAATTCCTCTTTGGTCTCATCTGTTGCGTCGAGTGTTGGGGCGTACGCGCTGATGACTGTAGCACACTGTGGGCTCGGGTGAGCTGAGTCATGAGACGTTCGCTTATCCCGCAGGGGGAGTCTCAGATGGCCCACCAGCTCATTCGTGATGGTGAAGCCAACTCCATGGAGGCGGCGTTATTCTTCTTTACTTTTCCAGAAGGTGGTGTAACCACCACCTTGTTCTTTGAGCTGGCCTACCCCTGCACAAGAGAGGGTACAAAGGAGATTTACGAGGATGTTGCCTGGACTGGAGAATTTTAGCTATGAGGAAAGATTGGATAGGCTGGGTTTGTTTTCTTTGGAACAGAGGGGAAGAAGGGGAAACATTATTGAGGTGTATAAAATTATGAGGGGCCTAGATAGAGTGGATAGGAAGGACCCATTTCCCTTAGCAGAGGGGAGCATAGATTTAAAGTAATTGGCAGGAGATTTAGAGGGGATTTGAGGAGAAAATTCTTCACCCAGAGGTTGGTGGGGGTCTGGAACTCACTGCCTGAAAGGGTGATAGAGGCAGAAACCCAACCACATTTAAAAAGTACTTGGATGTGCACTTAAAGTGCAGTAACCTACAGGGTTACGGACTAAGAGCTAAATGGTGGGATTAGGCTGGATAGCTCTGTGTGGGCCGGCGCGGACACGATGGGCCGAAATTGCCTCCTTCCGTGCTGTAAATTTCTATGATTCTATTCTATAATCCCATCTCACTTTCCCTCTCTTTATTTTGCTTTCTATACAGGATTTTACATTGAATTAAATATTCTGACTTAGACTTCATGGTTTAGATTCTGTGGGGGAGAAATCTGGGGTGTGAAAACGAGACGTAAATGACTTTTCGCCTGGGCACAGCACCACTATAGACTCCCGCAAAATTCTGCGGTAATTTAGTGGCGGCGGTAACCAGTAGCGCCCCGCTCCAATGCACCGACGATCACGACATCATCACAGTGCACAGCAACCAGTTTTCACCCCAGAGCAAAAATTTGTTAGCACCCCCTGTAGCAGCCACGGGCGATGCGTGCGACAGCTTCAGGGGGCGCATACCAGGCTGAAGGCTGCTCGTAAGGCGATAATTCAAGAGGAAGTGTGGAATGTAAAAAAAATATTGGCCCACTTACCAGTCCTGGCCTTATTCGTACTCGATCGCGGGTCTATGCCGCAATTTGCAGCCTAGTCCTCCGCTCATGTGCCAGGCTGCTGCCAAGGCACCACACTCCCTGGTGGTCCAGGGATGCCCCGTTTTCCCACCCACAGAGTCAGCAGGGCCCTGTATACGCAGCAGTGCTACGTGTTTTACCTTGTAGCGCTGCACCTTTCGCGGAATCTTTCCGCCACACTCGCGCCCCGCTCCTGTCTCACTGAGCAAGTGAAGCATATTTTGCTCTCCACTTGATCTCTAGGGCGGTAACCCAAATATAGGTCGGGGGGGGGGGGGGGGGGGGCGGTAACCCGAATATAGGTCGAGGGGCGGAACTTCCGCGCCTGGCCTGGCGCAGGAACTCCCGCCTCACGGCTGTTACCTACCCCATACAGGGTGGTACACAATTTCAGTGCCTGTATGTCTCAGCAAGGATTCTTTAAACTGATTTTGGTTGAAGAGACCCGCTGTTGCTTGCCCTATTCACACAGATCCCCTGTAGACGACGCTGCGCTGAAATGATTCTCTAATTACCACAAGTTACCATGCAAAAGCCTATTAAAAGTCTGCAGGCAGCTGTAAACATAATGAACAATAAAGCAACTCGTTCGCCGTTGTCCTCAAATTCCGGGCCATAATCTTTACATTCTCTTGCTGTTCTGACTGTCCGGTTATCAATTCACTATGCCACTTGACTTAACATAAGTGCTTCTATGAACATGTATATTCCCTCCTTGCGACCTCTCCCAAAAAAAGGTCATGCATAATATATAGATACAAAATATTTATTCCTAGTGTATTCTTATGCAAGTGATTACTGTTTTTGGAACAGACATTTATGGCAAGTGAGGGAATGAGCGAGAAACATGAGAATGAATTATCAAGATGATCAGTTATAAGTTTAGTTGGCAGTGTCAGCTTGGCCCAATGGTAGTACAGGGTACAGGTACTCACTCACAAGCCTGTTAATTCAATCCTCACTCCACCACATCATCTAGACTGACACTTTGGAAGTGCAGCAATATTGAAGGCGTCATCTTTCAGATCAAATGTTAAACCAAGACCTTGTCTGCCTGCTCAGATCTCAAGAGATCCAATGACATTTTGTGAAAAGTCGCAAGGAGTTGTCTTAGTGTCATCCCTCAACAAAAACTGATCAAATGGTGATTGCTGTTTGTGGGACCTTGCTCTGCACAAATTGGCTGCTGCAATTTCCTACAAAATAATGACTAAGTAATTTGTTGGATGTGAAGTATTGACATCTATAGTCTGCGAAAGGAGTTATATAAATGCAATTTCCTTTTTTATTATTTGTAGACGCTGCTGGCAACACTCGGGTAATTCTGAATCAAAGAACTCAGCAGGTTTGTTGGCAATGGGAAACTAAATTTGGGGTCAAATCTAGCTTCCTTTGCCACTGAAGAACAATACTTTTACTGACAAGCCCAGAACTGAAGTGGGCAAAAGTCAAATATATGAGGTCAAATAGCAGTTTTAAATGACTACATAGTAATGAAACAAAATGCATTTAACCTCAAAAATATGGCAACTTGATGGAAGAAACTAAAAGCCAAAGATATAAATGCTTTGCACTTTAACCAAACTTCTTTAATACACTTCAAAAAACTAGATGGTGGTTAGAGGTGTATGACTTTCTTGAAGTCTGCAATGCAAAAGAACATAACATAAGTTTTAATAGAGTTCTGCAATTAAAGTGGAGACAAGCATGATCAGCTTTGTTGATGGAAAACAAAATGACAAAAAAGTTACAACTTTTATTAACAGTAATCTATCTGGCAATACTGTGCCAGTATGGTTGCTTTTAATCAATCATTTTATATATCAGTTTAAAAAAAGGTAAATTCTATACATGAAGCACAATTTTAAATCACAAGGAAATTCATATGTAAAAATACTGAAAATAACCTAAAGCAACACAGACATTACTTTAATCCTCAATGGTTAAATAAAAGGTAGCATTTCAAATTGCGTTGGTCTGCCTTGAAACATAGAAACAAAGAAAATAGGTGCAGGAGTGGGCCATTTGGCCCTTCGAGCCTGCACCGCCATTCAATAAGATCATGGCTGATCATTCCCTCAGTACCCCTTTCCTGCTTTCTCTCCATACCCCTTGATCCCCTTAGCCGCAAGGGCCATATCTAACTCCTTCTTGAATATATCCAACGAACTGGCATCAACAACTCTCTGCGGTAGGGAATTCCACAGGTTAACAACTCAGTGAAGAAGTTCCTTCTCATCTCAGTCCTAAATGGCCTACCCCTTATTCTAAGACTGTGTCCCCTGGTTCTGGACTGCCCCAACATCGGGAACATTCTTCCCGCATCTAACCTGTCCAGTCCCGTCAGAATCTTATACGGTTCAATGAGATCCCCTCTCATCTTTCTAAACTCCAATGTACAAAGGCCAGTTGATCCAGTCTCTTCTCATATGTCAATCCAGCCATCCCTAGAATCAGTCTGGTGAACCTTCGCTGCACTCCCTCAATAGCAAGAACATCCTTCCTCAGATTAGGAGACCAAAACTGAACACAATATTTCAGGTGAGGCCTCACCAAGGACCTGTACAATTGCAATAAGACCTCCCTGCTCCTATACTCGAATCCCCTAGCTATGAAGGCCAACGTGCCATTTGCCTTCTTCACCGCCTGCTGCACCTGCATGCCAAATTTCAATGACTGATGAACCATGACACCCAGGTCTTGTTGCACCTCCCCTTTTCCTAATCTGCCACCATTCAGATAATACTCTGCCCTCGTGTTTCTGCCACCAAAGTGGATAACCTCACATTTATCCACATTATACTGCTTCTCATTACACATCACCCAGTCTAGGATGGCCAGCTCTCACTTCATTTTAATTTACTTGAACTGACAACAGTAATATTTCAAAGGGTGCCTTGCAGCCAGCATTCCAATATGTCTTTCTCATTTGTTTCGAAAGCTATTGCTCAAGAATCAGCCAGAGCTCAGTATCGCCCTGAAAAATACAGCATGCAGAACTCACACTGTTCATCGTAAACGCAAGCATAGGTGCACCCACTCAGAAATGTTGAGAGTTTAAGCAGACATCGCCAGTGCTTAGAATCTTACAGTACTGAAGGAGGGTGCTCAGTTAATTATGCCAATGTTTGAACCTCTATCGAGTCCCATTCTCCTCTTGTTTTCTATTACCCATCCAATGATATTTTGTCTTAATTTATCCACTTTTCTTTTAAATGCTATTATGCATTCTGCTTCCACCATTGTTTCTGATAGTGTATCCATGACCTAGCTACCATCTCCTTTCGTTCTTTTTAAAAATAATCTCAAACTGATTCCCTCAAATTAGACTCACTAGCCAGTGGAAATAGTTTTTCCCGACTATCTGATCAAAATTGAGGCGTTTTGAAAGCCTCTATTAGCTCTCCTCTTAATCCCCTTTGTTCTAATGAGAAGAGCTTGTTTCAGTCATTCCTCCTCATAAAGTCGTTCATTCCTGGCATGATCTAAATGAATCTTTTCCGTACCATCTCAATGAAAATCAAATGCCTTGATATTCAACTGAAACATCAACTATCGATTAGAGGTGCAATGGAGGCACAGGAATTTGCTGGTTCGAGGATCAGTGTGCATCATGGGAAATAGACAATTAGCCCCTGAAGCATGTTCCACCATTCAATTGGATTATGGCTGATCTGTACCGCAACTCCATTTACTCGCCTTAGCTCCAACACAACGAGAGGGCAAAAAAGCAGCTCTCGACATTGGATGGCCGAGGTCCAACAGAAAACCCGCGACCCACAGGACAGATGGTGTTGTGCTCCTCCTGTACCATGTGGGAACTCGGATACTTCCGGTCTCCCTGACGACTACGTGTGCGGGAAGTGTATCCGCCTCGAGCTCCTGACGGTCCGCGTTGCGGAGTTGGAGTTGAGGGTGGATTCACTCTGGAGCATCCACGATGCTGAGAATGACGTGAGTAGCACGTGTAGCGAGTTGGTCTTACCGCAGGAGAAGGGTCCACAGCCAGATAGGGAATGGAAGACCAGCAGGAAGAGCAGTGCAAGGAAAGTAGTGCAGGGGTCCCCTGTGGTCATCCCCCTGCAAAACAGATACACCGCTTTGAGTACTGCTGGGGGGGATGACTCATCAGGGGAGGGCAGCAGCAGCCAAGTTCATGGCACCGTGGCTGGCTCTGTTGCACAGAAGGGCAGGAAAAAGAGTGGGAGAGCGATAGTGATAGGGGATTCAATGGTGAGGGGAATAGATAGATAGACGTTTCTGCGGCCGCAACCGAGACTCCAGGATGATATGTTGCCTCCCTGGTGCAAGGGTCAAGGATGTCTCGGAGCGGGTGCAGGACATTCTGAAAAGGGAGGGAGGGAGAACAGCCAGTTGTCGTGGTGCACATTGGTACCAACGACATAGGTAAAAAAAGGGATGAGGTCCTACGAAACAAATTTAAGGAGCTAGGAGCTAAATTAAAAAGTAGGACCTCAAAAGTAGTAATCTCGGGATTGCTACCAGTGCCACGTGCTAGTCAGAGTAGGAATCGCAGGATAGCGCAGATGAATACGTGGCTTGAGCAGTGGTGCAGCAGGGAGGGATTCAAATTCCTGGGGCATTGGAACCGGTTCTGGGGGAGGTGGGACCAGTACAAACCGGACGGTCTGCACCTGGGCAGGACCGGAACCAATGTCCTAGGGGGAGTGTTTGCTAGTGCTGTTGGGGAGGAGTTAAACTAATATGGCAAGGGGATGGGAACCAATGCAGGGAGACAGAGGGAGACAAAAGCAAAAGACAGAAAGGAGATGAGGAAAAGTGGAGGGCAGAGAAACCCAAGGCAAAGAACAAAAAAGGCCACTGTACAGCAAAATTCTAAAAGGACAAAGGGTGTTAAAAAAACAAGCCTGAAGGCTTTGTGTCTTAATGCAAGGAGTATCCGCAATAAGGTGGATGAATTAACTGTACAAATAGATGTTAACAAATATGATGTGATTGGGATTACGGAGACGTGGCTCCAGGATGATCAGGGTTGGGAACTCAACATCGAGGGGTATTCAACATTCAGGAAGGATAGAATAAAAGGAAAAGGAGGTGGGGTAGCATTGCTGGTTAAAGAGGAGATTAATGCAATAGTTAGGAAGGACATTAGCTTGGATGATGTGGAATCTGTATGGGTAGAGCTGCAGAACACCAAAGGGCAAAAATCGTTAGTGGGAGTTGTGTACAGACCTCCAAATAGTAGTAGTGATGTTGGGGAGGGTATCAAACAGGAAATTAGGTGTTTATGCAATAAAGGTGCAGCAGTTATAATGGGTGACTTTAATATGCACATAGATTGGGCGAGCCAAACTGGAAACAATACGGTGGAGGAGGATTTCCTGGAGTGCATAAAGGATGGTTTTCTAGACCAATATGTCGAGGAACCAACTAGGGGGGAGGCCATCTTAGACTGGGTGTTGTGTAATGAGAGAGGATTAATTAGCAATCTCATTGTGCGAGGCCCCTTGGGGAAGAGTGACCATAATATGGTGGAATTCTGCATTAGGATGGAGAATGAAAGAGTTAATTCAGAGACCATGGTCCAGAACTTAAAGGAGGGTAACTTTGAAGGTATGAGGCGTGAATTGGCTCGGATAGATTGGCGAATGATACTTAAGGAGTTGACTATGGATGGGCAATGGCAGATATTTAGAGACCGCATGGATGAACTACAACAATTGTACATTCCTGTCTGGCGTAAAAATAAAAACGGGAAGGTGGCTCAACCGTGGCTATCAAGGGAAATCAGGGATAGTATTAAAGCCAAGGAGGTGGCATACAAATTGGCCAGAAATAGCAGTGAACCCGGGGACTGGGAGAAATTTAGAACTCAGCAGAGAAGGACAAAGGGTTTGATTGGGGCAAGGAAAATGGAGTACGAGAAGAAGCTTGCAGGGAACATTAAGGCGGATTGCAAAAGTTTCTATAGGGATGTAAAGAGAAAAAGGTTAGTGAAGACAAACGTAGGTCCCCTGCAGTCAGAATCAGGGAAAGTCATAACTGGGAACAAAGAAATGGCAGACGAATTGAACAAGTACTTTGGTTCGGTATTCACGAAGGAGGACACCAACAACCTTCCGGATATAAAAGGGGTCAGAGGGTCTAGTAACGAGGAGGAACTGAGGGAAATCTTTATTAGTCGGGAAATTGTGTTGGGGAAATTGATGGGATTGAAGGCCGATAAATCCCCAGGGCCTGATGGACTGCATCCCAGAGTACTTAAGGAGGTGGCCTTGGAAATAGTGGATGCATTGACAGTCATTTTCCAACATTCCATTGACTCTGGATCAGTTCCTATCGAGTGGAGGGTAGCCAATGTAACCCCACTTTTTAAAAAAGGAGGGAGAGAGAAAACAGGGAATTATAGACCGGTCAGCCTGACCTCAGTAGTGGGTAAAATGATGGAATCAATTATTAAGGATGTCATAGCAGCACATTTGGAAAATGGTGACATGATAGGTCCAAGTCAGCATGGATTTGTGAAAGGGAAATCATGCTTGACAAACCTTCTGGAATTTTTTGAGGATGTTTCCAGTCAAGTGGACAAGGGAGAACCAGTTGATGTGGTATATTTGGACTTTCAGAAGGCTTTCGACAAGGTCCCACACAAGAGATTAATGTGCAAAGTTAAAGCACATGGGATTGGGGGTAGTGTGCTGACGTGGATTGAGAACTGGTTGTCAGACAGGAAGCAAAGAGTAGGAGTAAATGGGTACTTTTCAGAATGGCAGGCAGTGACTAGTGGGGTACCGCAAGGTTCTGTGCTGGGGCCCCAGCTGTTTACATTGTACATTAATGATTTAGACGTGGGGATTAAATGTAGTATCTCCAAATTTGCGGATGACACTAAGTTGGGTGGCAATGTGAGCTGCGAGGAGGATGCTATGAGGTTGCAGAGTGACTTGGATAGGTTAGGTGAGTGGGCAAATGCATGGCAGATGAAGTATAATGTGGATAAATGTGAGGTTATCCACTTTGGTGGTAAAAACAGAGAGACAGACTATTATCTGTATGGTGACAGATTCGGAAAAGGGGAGGTGCAACGAGACCTGGGTGTCATGGTACATCATTCATTGAAGGTTGGCATGCAGGTACAGCAGGCGGTTAAGAAAGCAAATGGCATGTTGGCCTTCATAGAGAGGGGATTTGAGTACAGGGGTATGGAGGTGTTGTTACTACAGTTGTACAGGGCATTGGTGAGGCCACACCTGGAGTATTGTGTACAGTTTTGGTCTCCTAACTTGAGGAAGCACATTCTTGATATTGAGGGAGTGCAGCGAAGGTTCACCAGACTGATTCCCGGGATGGTGGGACTGACCTATCAAGAAAGACTGGATCAACTGTGCTTGTATTCACTGGAGTTCAGAAGAATGAGAGGGGACCTCATAGAAACGTTTAAAATTCTGACGGGTTTAGACAGGTTAGATGCAGGAAGAATGTTCCCAATGTTGGGGAAGTCCAGAACCAGGGGTCACAGTCTAAGGATAAGGGGTAAGCCATTTAGGACCGAGATGAGGAGAAACTTCTTCACCCAGAAAGTAGTTGAGGCCAATTCACTAAATATATTCAAAAGGGAGTTAGATGAAGTCCTTACTATTCGGGGGATCAAGGGGTATGGCGAGAAAGCAGGAAAAGGGTACTGAAGTTGCATGTTCAACCATGAACTCATTGAATGGCGGTGCAGGCTAGGAGGGCTGAATGGCCTACTCCTGCACCTATTTTCTATGTTTCTATGGTGGGTGGAGAAAGCACAAGAAATCCAGCAGCGAGCAGACCACCATGACGTGCGATGATTCTTCAATGCAGTCAAGGTGACCTACGGCTTAAGCACCCAAGGCCTTGCTGGCCAAGAACGGAGAGGTGTTCATCAAGGACAGTGAAGCAGTCAGTGCCTGCTGGAAGGAGCACTTCAAGGATCGCCTTAACCGACACACTGTCTTTGATGAGAGTGTCCTCGACTCCATCCCGCAGCATGTTACCCGCCACAATCCCAGCCCAGCACATGGTTGAAATGGCCATCCGACAACTGAAGAACAAGGCATCAGGGGCAGATGGAATCCCCGCCGAAGCACTAAAACATAGTGGAGAAACACTACTGATGCAGATTCATGACCTCATCTCTCTTACCTGGAAGGAGGACATCATGCCAGGAGATCTGAGACATGATGTATTTGTGACCATCTTCAAGAAAGGTGACAAGTCCGACTGCAGAGGAATATCTCTACTGTCGACCACCGGGAAAGTCATTGCAAGAATCCTCCTCAATCGTCTTCTCCCCATGGCTGAAGAGCTCCTCCCAGAGTTGTAATGCAGATTCCGCCCACTAAGGGCAAAATGGACATGATCTTCACCGCCTGGCAGATATGAGAAACACAGGGAACAGCACCAACCCTTGAATGTGGCTTTCTTTGACCTCACAAAAGCCTAAGGGATTATGGAGAGCCCTCCCTCAGATGCGGCTGCCCTCAAAAGTTTGTCACCATCCTGCTGCATAATGACATGCAAGCCGTGATCCTGATCAACGGAACCATCACAGACCCATTCCACATTCGGGCCGGGGTCAAGCAAGGCTGTGTTATCGCACCAACGCTCTTCTCAATCTTTCTTGCTGCAATGCTCCAGCTGACCCTCAGCAAGCTACCCGCTGGTGTGGAGTTAAATTCCAGGACAAATGGGAATCTGTTCAACCTCCACCACCTCCAGACCAGATCCAAGGTCGTCCCATTCTCCGTTATCGAATTACAATACGCAGACGCCGCCTGCGTACACTCTGAAGCCGAACTCCAAGCCATCTTGAACACCTTCACCGAGGCGTATGAGTGCATGGGCCTCACACTAAACATCCGTAAGATAAAGGTCCTCTATCAACCTGCCCCTGCTACATAGCACTGCCCCCCGGTTATCAAAATCCACAACAAGGCCTTGGACAACGTGGACCATTTTCCAGATTTTGGGAGCCTACCTTCAAGGGCAGACATCAACGACGAGGTCCAACACTGCCTTCAGTGTGCCATGCAGCTTTCGGTCGCCTGAGAAGAAAATGTTTGAAGACCAGGACCTCAAACCCAGCACCAAGCTCATGATCTACAGAGCAGTGGTGATACCGCCCGCCTATAGGGCTCAAAGACATGGACTATGTACAGTAGGCACCTTAAAACACTGAAGTATCACCAATGTTGCCTCCGCAAGATCCTACAAATCCATCGGCAGGATAGGCGCACCAACGTCCGTGTTCTCGCTCAGGCCAACATCGCCAGTATTGAAGCATTGACCATGCTCGCTCAACTCCGCTGGACAGGCCACATCGTTCACATACCTGACACAAGACTCCCAAAACAAGCACTCTACTCGGAGCTCCGACACAGCAAGCGAGACCCAGGTGGGCAGAGGAAATGCTTCAAGGACAGTCTCAAAGCCTCCTTGAAAAAGTGCAACATCCCCATTGACACCTGGGAATTCCTGGCCCAAGACCGCCCAGAGTGGAAGAAAAGCATCTGGGAAGAAACTGAACACCAAGTCTCTTCGCTGAGAGCAAACCGAAGCCAAGCATATTCAGCGGAAGGAGTGTGGGGCAACCCAGGCACCCCAACCTCCTGTTCCGCCAACCACCATCTGCCCCACCTGTGACAGAGACTCTAAGTTCCACATTGAATTCATCAGTCACTTGAGAACTCATTTTTAGTGTGGAAGCAAGTCATCCTCGACTCCGAGGGATTGCCTATGATGATGATACCTTGATATGCTTAGGTACTACCGAACAAAAACCTTACCGAAGAAAAATCTATAGATCTTAGACTTGAAAGCTCCACTGGCCGGCACCCAGACTTTTTTAGGGGCAGAAAGAGGGAGGGAGAAAGTTAATCCCAGATTTCTACTACCCTTTATTTGAAAAAGTGCTAAATGATTTCCCTCCTAAACAGCCTAGCTCTAATTTGAAGATTATGCCCTCTCATTCTTGATTCCTCCACTGGAAGAAATAGTTTATCTACTGAATCGTTTAGATATTTTAAACATCTCAATCTGATCACCCCTCAATCTGATCACCCCTCAATCTTATACACTCAAGAGAACACAAGCCATGTTTATGCAACCTGTCTTCATTATTTAAAACTATCATTCTGATGAATCTGTGCTGCACCCCCGAAGGCCAATATATCCTTCCTGAGGTGTGGTGCAGAAAACTGAATATAGTACTCCAGAAGGACTCTGACCAAAGCTCGACATGACTGAAGCATAACTTCCTCCCATTTGTAATCCAGCCTCTTTGAGATGAAGGCCAACATTTCATTAGCCTTTTTGGTTGCTTTTTGTTCCTGTCTATGAGCTTTAAATGATTGGTGTACTTGGACTCACAAATCTCTACAGTTCTTCATATTCACCATTTAGAAAATACTCCAATTTATATTTCTTCTGGTCCGAAGTAGATGACTTCACACTTGCCCAATTTAAACCCCATCTGTCATAGGTTTGTCCACTCACTTAATCTGTCGATGTCTCCATGCAACATCCTGCTCCCATCTGCATTACACGCTGTCTTTCCTAATTAGTGTTATTCTTGAGCTGTAGAGACCATAGTACGGAAGGATGCTGTTCGGGCTCCACTGCATTGTGTGAACTTGCAAGTTTCCGCGAGGAAAACCTGGCTTGCTATCCTTCATGGCCGCAAAATTATTTTTGCTCTGATATCCTCAGGATTTTTGTCAGTATTATCCTCTGCTTCTGGCAGCAGATGGATTTTGTGGCAACCATGCCGTGTAAAATTGCGTGGAATTGTCTTTGAGATTAATAGGCAGAACACCCTATAAACTACTCGAGGATGTACAATATGGAGTTCAGCTATTTAGCGTGGTATCAAGAAACAGCTGAGCACACTGGATATAGCAAAGGCTATGCCCCTCGATAAAATCCCAGCCATTGTTCTGAAGACTTTATTCCAGAACTGGTTATTCTCTAACCAAGCTGTTCCAGTACAGCTACAATGCTGACATCTACCCAACAAAGTGAAAAATTACCCAGTTATGTTCTGTCCACAAAAAGGAGAAAAATCCAATCCAGCCAATTACTATCCCCCCATCAGCCCACTCTCAATCATCAGCAAATTGACAGGAGTTGTCGATAGTGGTATCGAGTAGCACTTGGTCACCAATAACTTGCTCACTGATGCTCAATTTAGATTCTGCCTTGGTACAAACATTGACCAAAAGAGCTCAATTCCAGAGGTGAGGCAAGAGTGACTGCCATTGACATCAAGGCAGTATTTGACAGAGTGTGGCACCAAGGAGCCCTAGTAAAACTAATGTCAATGGGGACGAGGTAGAAAACTCTCCACTGGCTGGAGTCATATCTAGGACAAAGGAAGATGTATGTGGTTGTTGGAGACCTATAGGGGCCAAGTTTCGGCCTGAGTTGCTCCTGTTTTTTTGGAGCAACTGGTTTAGAATGGAGTATCTTAGAAATTGCAATTCTCGGCATTTAGTTTGCTCCAGTTCTAGTCAGTTAAAACAGTTTCAGTTTGGAACAGATTTTTTTCTCCAAAAGGGGTCGTTTCTGGCCACTTATGCCTGTTTTGAAAGTTTAGGCAGTGAAAACTTACTCCATTCTAAGTTAGTTTGGAATAAGTGTAAATTTTTGTACGCTCAGAAAAACCTTACCTACACTTAGAAAATCAGGAATAGGGAATGCAGGGGGGAGGGGGCGGATTTAAAGGGAAGTTTACAAACATTAAACACTTCAGTTTTACAAATAAAGAGCCATCATCAATAATAAATACATCAATAAATCAATCAAAAAAAAATAAAAAATTAAAAAAATTAAAAAATCAATAAATAAAACATTTTCTACTTACCGACTGCAGCATCGGGAGCCCTCCAACAGGGTGCTGGGACGTTCCCCCACCCCTCCCCAGTGTGTCTCTATCTCTCTGTGTTTGTCTCTCTCTCACTCTGTTTCTGACAGCGAGTGGTGGGGGGGGGGGGGGGGGAAGAGAAGGGGAGGGGGGGGAGGAAGAGAGAAGGGGAGGGGGGGGAGGAAGAGAGAAGGGGAGGGGGGGGAGGAAGAGAGAAGGGGAGGGGGGGAGGAAGAGAGAAGGGGAGGGGGGAGGAAGAGAGAAGGGGAGGGGGGAGGAAGAGAGAAGGGGAGGGGGGAGGAAGAGAGAAGGGGAGGGGGGAGGAAGAGAGAAGGGGAGGGGGGAGGAAGAGAGAAGGGGAGGGGGGAGGAAGAGAGAAGGGGAGGGGGGAGGAAGAGAGAAGGGGAGGGGGGAGGAAGAGAGAAGGGGAGGGGGGAGGAAGAGAGAAGGGGAGGGGGGAGGAAGAGAGAAGGGGAGGGGGGAGGAAGAGAGAAGGGGAGGGGGGAGGAAGAGAGAAGGGGAGGGGGGAGGAAGAGAGAAGGGGAGGGGGGAGGAAGAGAGAAGGGGAGGGGGGAGGAAGAGAGAAGGGGAGGGGGGAGGAAGAGAGAAGGGGAGGGGGGAGGAAGAGAGAAGGGGAGGGGGGAGGAAGAGAGAAGGGGAGGGGGGAGGAAGAGAGAAGGGGAGGGAGGAGGAAGAGAGAAGGGGAGGGGGGAGGAAAAGAGAAGGGGAGGGGGGAGGAAAAGAGAAGGGGAGGGGGAGGAAAAGAGAAGGGGAGGGGGAGGAAAAGAGAAGGGGAGGGGGAGGAAAAGAGAAGGGGAGGGGGAGGAAAGAGAAGGGGAGGGGGGAGGAAGAGAGAAGGGGAGGGGGGAGGAAAAGAGAAGGGGAGGGGGAGGAAAAGAGAAGGGGAGGGGGGGGAGGAAAAGAGAAGGGGAGGGGGGAGGAAAAGAGAAGGGAGGGGGGAGGAAAAGAGAAGGGGAGGGGGGGAAGAGAAGGGAAGGGGGGGGAAGAGAAGGGAAGGGGGGGGAAGAGAAGGGGGAAGGGGAGAGAGATGAAGAGAAGGGGAAGAGAAGAAGGGAAGGGGGAGGGAGAGAGGAGAGGGAGGGCTTGAACGGGCAGGGCCCGGCCAAGGACTTGATTTAAAGTAGGTGGTCGGGGGTCGGGGGTCAGGAGCAGGGAGAAGAGAGAGAGTGGGAGTCTGTTCGGGTCGGGTTGGGTCCGGTCCGGGGGGGGGGGGGGGAAAGTCTGTTCGGGTCCGATCCGGTCGGGGGGGGGGGGGTCTGTACGGATCGGGTCCGGTCCGGGGGCAGGGGGGTGTCGGGTCGGGTCGGGAGGAAGCAGAAGCTGGGCGTGGGAGGTGCAGCCTGATCCACACAGCCCCAGTGAGGCCATTCGGCCAGGGCTAGGGGCTGCATGCTTCGGGCCCCTCCCACACAGTTTTGGGCGCCTGGAGCTACTGCACATGCGCGCCCACTGTAGCGTGCATGTGCAGAGGTCCCGGCACAGTTTTCAGTGCAGGGACCTGGCTCCGCCCCACAGCTCGTGCTGCGCACTCCCAGCTCTAGAGGACCTGCAGGGAGCCAGAGAATCGGTAAGTATTTTTTAGGTGCACTTTCTGGCGCGAAAAATGGGCGTCCAGGTCGGGGCTGCGCCGTTCTAGGCACGGCCCGAAACATGGGCCTATCGGGCCTATGATCTCGGCCCCTGGACATCACTGCAGGAGCTCCTCAGGGCAGTGTCCTACTACCAATCATCTTCAGCTGTTTCATCAATGACCTTCCTTCATCACAAAGTCAGAAGTGGGAATATTCGCTGATGATTGCAATGCTGATGCCTAGGTCGCAGCAGAGTGGTCCGTCCAGTTTGTTTCTTTTTTTGCAGTGGTTTGATACAAGTGAGTTGCTTGCGAGGTTTCAAAGGGCAGTTAAGAATCGATCACATTTGGTACGGTGCTGGAGTCATGTACATGCCAGACTGGGTAAGGACAGCAGATTGCTTTCCCCCAAAAAAGAACAAGTGAACCAGTTGGGTTTCTAACAACATTTACTGATACTAACTTATCATTCAAGATTTTTTAAAATGTTTTTTAGGTTAAAGAAATTTATAAAACGTGGCAGTTTGTACAGGTATCTAGAATTCAGCAAGGCCTGATCAGCCTACATTCCAACCCCAGGACAGTAACGCATTTGAAACATGTAACCAAACCACCATCAGGTATGGTTGTAAGTACTATCTTTGCCGTGTACATTTGACAGTTGACCTGAATGTCCTATTGAAAGTCTTCCACACACTACAAAAGACCCTTCTACAACACGACAAAAGACCTTTTTATGGCTGATGTAAACTTTGGATAAAGAGCAAAGTTTGTTTAATTGTAAAATGCTATATAAAACCTCTCTTGCACAGTAATTTGTAATTTGTCTTTTACAGGAACCATAACCTCTTAATTGCACCACAGCTATTAACATTGAGAGAGTGGATGCAATTCAGGGATGTTACTGCCAGGTACCAGAATGCAAAGGTAGACTTGGAAACAAGTTCTGCATTTAAAAAAAAATTGTAATCACAGCAGGCATTTTGGATGCAAATAAAATAGACACGGTTTTTATTTTTAAACTTTAGCCCAATCAATTGCCAAAAAGTCTGCAATGAGCAGTTACGTCTTTACAATTGATAAAGGAAATGTAATTGCTTGAGGCTATTGTATGGATGTAGCTAGAGCGGTGTCTCATTACTTACTTCAAATACCACAACCTTAAAATGATTTAGTGCTCCAAAGAATACTTAACTCAACCTCCTATACTCCACCAACACCAAAAATCTAATAAAAGGGTCGAAAAGAAACTGCTTGGTGAGAACATTTTCTGCATTGTTTCATCCTACATTTTTGATGGGACACACACATTTGGTAGTCTGACATGCTGCACAGTTGAAGTGTACTCCAGGATATATAATTAGACACATTTGGTTTCAGGTTCATGTTTAACCATCACTTTAATTTTTACCATGAAATATGTGGATGTTTCAGGTTAACAGATGCAACGAATTTATTATTAAATGGGGAAAATGTAGCTTACATAACTGAACAAAAGCATTAACTTGAAGCATACAACTTTTAAAATGAAGGCCACCATTTGATTGTGTCACAGCTGCTCGCATTGGTATACATTGAAAACTTACAATGACAACAAAACTACTGCCGTAACTTTGGTAAGGTATGCTTCCAAGTACTGTCCCTCCAACAATGTAGCCCGCCCTCAGTACTGCCCCTCTGACAGTCCTGAGGCAGCGCCCCCACTGTCGGAGGGGCAGTCCTGAGGCAGCGCCCCCACTGTCGGAGGGGCAGCCCTGAGGCAGCGCCCCCACTGTCGGAGGGGCAGCCCTGAGGGTACTGCCTCTCCAACACCAGTCAGTCGGGGGTATAAGAGGAGGAGGACCAGCAGCCCTGGAACCAGCGTGGCGCCCCGACCTGCGAGGAAACACCAGCCGCCGGTCGGGTTTATAAGAGGAGCAACATGTCACTTTAAGATACAGCGCGAGCCGTTCCAGGAGGGCGACGTCACCAAAACCCAGGTCACCGATTGGAGCGTGGGCAGGAACTTCGGCGCGGCCCAGGTACATCACAGGTGCGGCGAGGGTTTGTGGCCCAGGAATGGCGAGGGTACAGGAGCGGCGAGGTTTCAGTGCCCAAGGGCAGCACAGGCCAGCCAACACTGAGGTCTACAGACAGCTGGAATATGTCGGCACACTAGGGTTGTGCAGCAGAGCTTGGTCTCCAGTCGTCTTGGTTTATCCTTGCCACTGGATCAAGACCGAGCTGTCAAGTCCATGTGGTGGCTGGTGTGCAACGGCCACCCTACTTTAAAAGAATACACGCACATGGGTCTTCCACCATTCAATATGTAGTTCACGACCTGGAATATCAGGTCCCTCATTAAAACACCTGTGCTCTCATCCCTTTTTGGTGTGGAAGCGCCACCGTATATAAAAAGGAAAACATAGAAACAAAGAAAATAGGTGCAGTAGGCCATTCGGCCCTTCGAGCCTGCACCGCCATTCCATGAGTTCATGGCTGAACATGCAACTTCAATATCCCATTCCTGCTTTCTCACCATACCCCTTGATCCCCCAAGTAGCAAGGACTACATCTAACTCCTTTTTGAATATATTTAGTGAATTGGCCTCAACAACTTCCTGTGGTAGAGAATTCCACAGGTTCACCACTCTCTGGGTGAAGAAGTTTCTCCTCATCTCGGTCTTAAATGGCTTACTCCTTATCCTCAGACTGTGACCCCTGGTTCTGGACTTCCCAAACATTGGGAACATTCTTCCTGCATCTAACCTGTCTAAACCCGTCAGAATTTTAAACGTTTCTATGATATCCCCTCTCATTCTTCTGAACTCCAGTGAATACAAGCCTAGTTGATCCAGTCTTTCTTGATATGTCAGTCCCGCCATCCCGGAAATCAGTCTGGTGAACCCTCGCTGCACTCCCTCAACAGCAAGAATGTCTTTCCTCAAGTTAGGAGACCAAAACTGTACACAATACTCCAGGTGAGGCCTCACCAAGGCCCTGTACAACTGTAGTAACAACACCTCCCTGCCCCTGTACTCAAATCCCCTCGCTATGAAGGCCATTTGCTTTCTTAACCGCCTGCTGTACCTGCATGCCAACCTCAATGACTGATTTACCATGACACCCAGGTCTCGTTGCACCTCCCCTTTTCCTAATCTGTCACCATTCAGATAATAGTCTGTCTCTCTGTTTTTACCACCAAAGTAGCTAACATCACATTTATCCACATTACACTTCATCTGCCATGCATTTGCCCACTCACCTAACCAATCCAAGTCACTCTGCAACCTCATAGCATCCTCCTCGCAACTCACACTGCCACCCAACTTAGTGTCATCCGCAAATTTGGAGATACTACATTTAATCCCCTCGTCTAAATCATTAATGTACAATGTAAACAGCTGGGGCCCCAGCACAGAACCTTGCGGTACCCCACTAGACACTGCCTGCCATTCTGAAAAGTATCCATTTACTCCTACTCTTTGCTTCTGTCTGCCAACCAGTTCTCAATCCACGTCAGCACACTATCCCCAATCCATGTGCTTTAACTTGGCACATTAATCTCTTGTGTGGGACCTTGTTGAGAGCCTTCTGAAAGTCCAAATACACCACATCAACTGGTTCTCCCTTGTCTACTCTACTGGAAACATCCTCAAAAAATTCTAGAAGATTTGTCAAGCATGATTTCCCTTTCACAAATCCATGCTAACTTGGACCTATTCCAAATGCGCTGCTATGACATCCTTAACAATTGATTCCATCATTTTACCCACTATCGATGTCAGGCTGACCGGTCTATAATTCCCTGTTTTCTCTCTCTCCTTTTTTAAAAAGTGGGGTTATATTGGCTACCCTCCACTCGATAGGAACTGATCCAGAGTCTATGGAATGTTGGAAAATGGCTGTCAATGCATCCGCTATTTCCAAGGCCACCTCCTTAAGTACTCTGGGATGCAGTCCATCAGGCCCTGGGGATTTATCGGCCTTCAATCCCATCAATTTCCCCAACACAATTTCCCGACTAATAAGGATTTCCCTCAGTTCTTCCTTCTTACTAGACCCTCTGACCCCTTTTATATCCAGAAGGTTGTCTGTGTCCTCCTTAGTGAATACCGAACCAAAGTACTTGTTCAATTGGTCTGCCATTTCTTTGTTCCCCGTTATGACTTCCCCTGATTCTGGGCCCAAGTTTCCACATGATTTGCGCCTGATTTTTAGGAGCAACTGGTGGAGAACGGACTATCTTAGAATTCATAATTCTCCACATTTTTTTTTCTGCAGTTCTATCAGGTAGAACAGTTCTACTTTGGAACAGAATTTTTTCTTCAAAAGGGGGCGTGTCCGGCCACTGACGCCTGATTTGAAAGTTTCCACAGTGAAAATGTACTCCAAACTAAAGTAGAATGGAGCAAGTGAAGATTTTTGTAGAACTGAAAAAACCTGTTCTACACATTAAAAAAATCAGGCACAGGTTACAAATCAGGCGTCCAGAACGAGGTGGGGGGGGGGGAGGGAACTCATTAAATTCTACAATCAATCCTTATTTATACTTATACAAATATTATAGAAATAAATACAACCTGAATAAACATTTATAAGCAAAGAAAAGATTAAATAAACCATCTTCCTACCTGTGTGAAAGTGCTTCAGCCAGGAAGAATGGTGCAGCAAGCCTCACAAAATGAGGGAGCCGACCGAACGCGGGCGGGGGCGGGGGAGGAGGGAGCCGACCGAATGCGTGGGGGGGGGGGGGGGGGGAAGAGAAGAGAGAGGGAAGGGAAGGGAGCCGCCGAACGCGGGGGGGGGGGGGGGAAGGGAAGGGAGCAGACGAACCCAGCAGGGGGGAGGAAAGAGGGAAAGGAGCCGACTAACGCAGGAGGGAGAGAGCTGACCGAACGCGGGGAGGGAGCCGACCGAATGCGGGATGGGGCGGGGGCGCGGGGGGAAGAGAGCCGACCGAACGCTGGGGGGGGGGGGGGGGAAGAAAGAGGGGAATGGAGCCGTTCCAGACGGCTGGCGGGAAAGAGAGAAGGCTGCAGGAAGCCTCAGAAATTGAGGAGCCATTTCCCGACGGCAAAAGGGGGAGGTCGTCGGGAAACAGCTGCCTCAACTTTGAGGCTTCCTGCACCCTTCTCACTGCTACAAGAAGCCTCAATGCTGATGGCAATGTACTTTTATTAAAAAATGTTCAAAAACTAAACAGCTACAAAGAACTACAAAAATGGCCGAGTGCCAATGTTTTTTTCACTGAGCATGCGCGAACGCTCCAACGCGCGCGTGCAGCGTTGCCAGCAGGAAAAAAACGAATTTAAATAGTACCCGCCCCCTCCCACTTACAAAATCGGTGCGAGTGTAGGCTTCGCCCCCCTGGGCGCCGCGCCAAGCAGACAAGAAGCTGCAAAGCGCTCCAGAATCGCTCGTTTTTGGCGCGAAAAACGGGCGCCCAGCTCGGAGGGGCGCCCGTTTTTTAATCATGTGGAAACTTGGGCCCTCTGACTGCAGGGACTTACGTTTGTCTTTACTCACCTTTTTCTCTTTACATATCTATAGAAGCTTTTGCAGTCCGTCTTAATGTTCCCTGCAAGCTTCCTCTCGTACTCTATTTTCCCTGCCCTAATCAAACCCTTTGTCCTCCTCTGCTGAGTTCTAAATTTCTCCCAGTCCCCGGGTTCGCTGCTATTTCTGGCCAATTTGTATGCCACCTCCTTGGCTTTAATACTATCCCTGATTTCCCTTGATAGCCACGGTTGAGCCACCTTCCCTTTTTTATTTTTACACCAGACAGGGATGTACAATTGTTGTAGTTCATCCATGCGGTCTCTAAATGTCTGCCATTGCCCATCCACTGTCAACCCCTTAAGTATCATTCGCCAATCTATCCTAGCCAATTCACGCCTCATACCTTCAAAGTTACCCTTCTTTAAGTTCTGGACCATGGTCTCTGAATTAACTGTTTCATATTCCATCCTAATGCAGAATTCCACCATATTATGATCACTCTTCCCCAAGAGGCCTTGCACAACGAGATTGCTAATTAATCCTCTCTCATTACACAACACCCAGTCTAAGATGGCCTCCCCCCTAGTTGGTTCCTCGACATATTGGTCTAGAAAACCATCCTTTATGCACTCCAGGAAATCCTCCTCCACTGTATTGCTTCCAGTTTGGTTAGCCCAATCTATATGCATATTAAAGTCACCCATGATAACTGCTGCACCTTTATTGCATGCACCCCTAATTTCCTGTTTGATGCCCTCCCCAACATCAGTACTACTGTTTGGAGGTCTGTACACAACTCCCACTCCCACCAACGTTTTTTGCCCTTTGGTGTTCTGCAGCTCTACCCATATAGATTCCACATCATCCAAGCTAATGTCCTTCCTAACTATTGCATTAATCTCCTCTTTAACCAGCAATGCTATCCCACCTCCTTTTCCTTTTATTCTATCCTTCCTGAATGTTGAGTTCCCAGCCCTGATCATCCTGGAGCCACGTCTCTGTAATCCCAATCACATCATACCTGTTAACATCTATTTGCACAGTCAATTCATCCACCTTATTACAGATACTCCTTGCATTAAGACACAAAGCCTTCAGGCTTGTTTTTTTAACACCCTTTGTCCTTTTAGAATTATGATGTAGTGTGGCCCTTTTTGTTTCTTGCCTTTGTTTACTCGGCCTTCCATTATTGCTTTTTACCTTTCTACCATCTGTTTCTGACTCAATATTACTTCGCCCTGTCTCGCTGCATAGGTTCCCACCCCCCTGCCATATTTTAAAACACTCCCGAACTGCATTCGCAAATGTTACCTCCACGACATCAGTTCCAGTCCTGCCCAAGTGCAGACCGTCCCTTTTGTACAGGTCCCACTTCCCCCAGAACTGGTTCCAATGTCCCAGGAATTTGAATCCCTCCCTCTTGCACCACTGCTCAAGCCACGTATTTATTCTAACGATCCTGCTTCCTCCACTCTGATTAGCACGTGGCACTGGTAGCAATCCAGAGATTACTACATTGGAGGTCCTAGTTTTTAATTTAACTCCTCGCTCATTAAATTAAAAAGAGTGGCGAAAGTAAATGCTGTCCCTTAGAGGACGAGACCAGGGAATTAGTAATGGGGAGCACGGAAATGGTAGAAACTCTGCACAACTATTTTGTATCAATCTTTACGGGAGAGGACACTAAAAATATCCCAACAGTGGATAGTCAACGGGCTATGGGGTGGGGGGGGGGGTTGGCGGAGGAACTTAACACAATCACAATCACTAAGGAGGTGGTACTCAGTAAGATAATGGGACCAAAGACAGATAAATCCCCTGGACCTGATGGCTTGCATCCTAGGGTCTTGAGAAGTAGCGGCAGGGATTGTGGATGCATTGGTTGCAATTTACCAAAATTCCCTGGATTCTGGGGTGGTCCCAGCAGATTGGAAAACTGCCAATGTAACGTCCCTATTTATAAAAAGGAGGCAGACAAAAAACAGGAAACTATAGACCAGTTAGCCTAACATCTGTGGTTTGGAAAATGTTGAGTCAATTATGAAAGAAGCCGTAGCAGGACATTTGGAAAAGCAAAATTCGGTCAGGCAGAGTCAGCATGGATTTATGAAGGGGAAGTCACGCTCACAAATTTGCTGGAGTTCTTTGAAGATATATTGAACACGGTGGATAAAGGAGAACCAGTGGATGTGATGTATTTGGACTTCCAGAAGGCATTTGACAAGGTGCCACGTAACTGCACAAGATAAAAGTTCACGGGGTTGGGAGTAATATACTAGCATGGATAGAGGATTGGCTAACTAACAGAAAACAGAAAGTCGGGATAAATGGTTGATTCTCCGGTTGGCAACCAGTAACTAGTGGGGTGCCGCAGGGATCAGTGCTGGGACCCCAACTATTTACATTGTATATTAACGACTTGGAAGAAGCAACCGAGTGTAACGTAGCCAAGTTTGCTGACGACACAAAGATGGAAGGAAAAGCAATGCGTGAGGACACAAAACATCTGCAAAGGGACAGACAGGCTAATTGAGTGGGCAAAAATTTGGCAGATGGAGTATAATGTTGGAAAGTGTGAGGTCATGCAATTTGGCAGAAAAAAAATGAAAAAGCAAGTTATTATTTAAATGGAGAAAGATTGCAAAGTGCCACAGTACAGCGGGACCTGGGGGTACTTGTGCAGGAAACACAAAAGGTTAGTATGCAGGTACAGCAAGTGACCAGGAAGGCCAATGGTATCTTGGCCTTTATTGCAAAGGGGATGGAGTATAAAAGCAGGGAAGTCTTGCTACAGTTATACAGGGTATTGGTGAGGCCACACCTGGAATACTGCATGCAGTTTTGATTTCCATATTTACGAAAGGATATACTTAATGTGGAGACTGTTAGGAGAAGGTTCACTAGGTTGATTCCGGGGCTGAGGGGGTTGACTTATGAGGAAAGGTCGAGTGGCTTGGGCCTCTACTCATTGGAATTCAGATGAATGAGAGGTGATCTTATCGAAACGTATAAGATTATGAGGGGGCTTGACAAGGTGGATGCAGAGAGAATGTTTCTACTGATGGGGGAAGACGAGAACTAGAGGGCATGATCTTAGAATAAGGGGCCACCCATTTAAAACAGATAAGGAGAAATTTCTTCTGAGTGTTGTAAATCTGTGGAATTCGCTGCCTCAGAGAGCTGTGGAAGCTGGAACATGAAATAAATTTAAGAAATAGACAGTTTCTTAAACGATGAGGGGATAAGGGGTTATGGGGAGCAGGTGGGAAAGTGGAGCTGAGTCCACGATCAGATCAGCAATGATCTTATTGAATGGCGGAGCAGGTTCGAGGGGCCGTATGGCCTACCTCTTGTTCCTATTTCTTATGTTCTTATGTATCCTCGATACGAGGGACTGTCCAATATTATACTACGGTATGCTAAATCTTAAGTGACATCATCTTAGCCTAATTAACTAATTGTCCAGACAGCTAAGTTAATCCAGAATGGTCCCAAACATTTGATCCATTTGCATTAATCAGTGCACAGCTTCAAAATATAACAAGAACTGCGACTTAATTATAAACAACAAAATGCATTGTTTTATCAATTTTGGCCCATGTACCTATAAGAATAATTTTTGCCAATTTTTTCTACGTAAATGCAAGTTGTTGTTGATGAATGGATAAGTCAATTCCAGTTCTTTCGTTGGCTTTAAAAAAAAAACTACACAGATTTTCATTAATTTAATCACTTCCATTTTTGATTTCAGTTCAGTAAATTTTATTTCTTTGTCTGGTCTTGCAAGATACTATCATATGAAACAAATTGAGTTTCTTGCCATCTCTCGTGGCGTCAATACGCCTACCGTGTCAATCGCAGATAAGGACATCTCTGACTGCTCTCCACCCACATCCCTCTTACCCTCCCTGCCCTGCCCTGCCCTCCCCGCCCCCCGCTCCCCCACCCCAACCCTACTTACTTCTGTATCCGCCCCTGGAAAAAAACCTCCCTCCCAACTCTTACAACTGCACTTACGAAATCACACTTGTCCAGCCTTTTGGCCCTCCATTCACCACGACATTTCTGCAGCTACCAATCTGCTCAGCCACACACTCAAAAGCACTACCTTTGATGCCCTAGTCCCGATTCAAACAATTACTCTCTCTCATCCTGGCCATTCCTCCTGATACAACCCTCATCTTTGCTCCCTTAAGTCCAAGGGACGCAGACTTGAACGGATATGGCGGACAACTGGTTTAGCCATTCACCGCCAGATCTGGCTGGAGCACAAAAAGCATGATCAAGTCCTGCTCTCGTCTGCCAAAATTGCTCACTATTCCAGAATCATTCTGGAATGCAAAGATTCAATTCTCCACTGCTAACCGTCTTCTTAAACACCTTTCCCCTCTCCCCTCCACCCTCACCGCCGACAACAAGTATGAAGATCTCATGAATTTCTGTGTCTCGAAGATCGAGACTGCCTGTTTGGCTGCCTCTGCCTCTTCTGCTCGCCCACTGGGCCAAACTTCCACTAAGATTCTCCCCTGCCCTGGCCCTGAACTCACATCTTTCTCAGTTTCTCTGATCTTCCCTCATGACGTCTCAGCGCTCATCTGGTCCAGGAGAACCACTTCCTGCTTCCACAAACCTATTCCCACCAAACTGCTGACCACGCAACTTCCTTTTCTGGCGTCCATGTTAGCTGACATGGTTAACGGTTCTCTCTCCTCAGGTACTGTACCCCTCTCCCTCAAACCTGTCATCATCACCGCTCTCCTCAAAAAAAAACAACATTCGCCCCCTTAGTCCTTGCAAACTACCGCCCTATCTCCACCTCCCTTTTCTCTCCAAAGTCCTTGAACGTGTTGTCGCCTTCCAAATCCGTGCCCATCTTTCCTGAAACTCCACATTTGAATCCTTCCAATCGGGTTTCCACCTCTGCCACAGTACCAAAATGTCACAAAAGGTCACAAATAACATCCTTTGTGACTGTGACAAAGGTAAATTTCCCTCCTCGTCCTTATCAACCTGTCTGCAGCCTTTGATACGGTTGACCACCCCATCCTCCTCCAACAGCTTCCCACTGCCATCCAGGTGGGTGGGACTGCACTCGCCTGGTTCGATTCTGATCTATCTAATCGTAGCCAGAGAATCACCTGCAATGGCTTCTCTTCCTGCTCCTGCATAGTTACCTCTGGTGTCCCCCAAGGATCTAACCCTGGCCCCCTCACATTTCTCATCTACATGCTGCCCCTTGGTGACATCATCTGAAAACACGTCAGTTTCCACATGTACACCGACGACACCCAGCTCTACCTCACCAACACTTCTCTCGACCCCTCCATGGTCTCTGAATTGTCAGACTGCTTGTCAGACGTTCAGTTCTGGACAAGTAGAAATTTTCTCCAATTAAATACTGGGAAGACCAATGCCATTGTTTTCAGTCCTCACCAAAACTCCTTTCCCCAGCCACTGACTCCATCCCTCTTTCCTAACATTGTCTGAGGCAGGACCACACTGTTCGCAACCTTGGGTGTCATATTTGACCCTGAAATGAGCTTTCAACCACATATCCGTGGCATAGCTAAAGACTGCCTTTTTCCACCTCTGTGACATCGCCCATCTTCGCCCTTGCCTCAGCTCATCCGCTGCAGAAATGCTCATCCATGCCTCTTTACCTCTAGACTTGACTAATCCAATGCATGGCTGGCCTCCCACATTCTATCCTACGTAAGCTTATGATCCAAAACCCGGCTGCCCGAGTCCTAATCGCACCAAGTCCCATTCACCCTTCATCCCTGTGCTCACTGACCTACATTGGCTCCCAGTTAAGTATCACCTCAAATTTCACAATTCTCATCCTGGTTTTCAAATCCCTCCATGGCCTCACCCCTCCTTATCCCTGTAATCTCCTCCATGTCTGTGCTCATCTAATTCTGCCCTCTTGAGCATCCTTGATTATAAACGCTCAACCATTGGTGGCCGTGCCTTCTGTTGCTGAGACCCCAAGCTCTGGAATTCCCCGCCCGAACCTCTGTCTGTCTCTCTCTCTCTCTCTCTCTCTCTCTTTCCTCCTTTAAGACGCTCCTTAAAAACCTACCTCTTTGACCAAGCTTTTGGTCACCTTCCCTAATTTCTTATGTAGTTCGGTTTCACATTTTTTGTCTTATGATACTCCTGTGAAGCATCTTTAATGTAGTAAAACATCCAAAGGCGCTATATAAATACAAAATCATCAAAACTGAAATGAAATTTTAAAAAGCCTACATGAAGCTGAGCAGATGTTGGAAGGCTTTATCATTTCCCTACATTATTATACTTCTAAACTATTTTGTCTGTAAGCATTTTGGGGCATTCTGAGGTCATGAAAGGCATTTTATAAATGCAAGTCCTTTCCATTAAATTACATCTTTTACGATGAATGAACTAATGCTAGTTTGAAACGAGAGTTGGCCTTAACTTGTACTAATGGCTCTAGTAAAGGGAAAACATCACATGGGCACTGGTCAAGAACTTAAGTACTCTGTCACATCACTGATGCACAACATTTTGGAGGCTTGCTTGAAGCATGTCCAAGAATGGATGCAGTCAAAAACTAAACAAGGCAGATAGTGCATTCATCAAATTCAATGAAAATGGCTCAACTGCACCAGAGACAAAAAGACAAAACTAGAATTGCAATCTTGGATACTGGACCCATTACAATTCAGGTTTCTTCCAATGTATTCATGATCACAAAATACATCACCTTCTCATGATACGAAACCCGACTGTAAGCATGAATTGACGACGAATAGATTGCCTCAGAATTAAGAATCTACCTGGGAACACAAGGGTTATCCACATGTAGTTGGATTATTAGTTGCCCATAGTACACTTCTGATCTCTGGCAGGTTACAAAATACCATGCTGACAGACCATAGTTTTCAAGCCAACACACATTAGAAGATATGGGTCATATATTCATATAACAAACGTGCATTTACACAGAGCTTCAACAAATGCAGACAATATCCCAAAATGCTTTACACCCTATTAATTTCTTTTGAAGTATAGTCACTATTGGGTAGGCAAACATGACTGTCAATTTGTGGGCAGTAAGGTCCCTCAAATAGCAAATGAACAAATGGTCATATAATCTGTGGTTGGTGAAGGGAAGAATGTTTGCCAGGACAGCTGGGAGAACACCATATTTTCAAACAGTGTCACAGGATCTTCTATATCCACTTTAGTAGGCATCCAGCAATGCACTGCTCCCTCAGTATTGTCAGCCTACATTATGTACTCAAGTATGTGCAGGGGCTCGAACTCACAACCGTCCAAGAGTACTGCCAACTGATCCAAGGTGACATGTAAAGCCCAAAAGAAAAGACATTGAACAATTTTCAAAGTTATGTAACATCAGGTAACAAATACCGTTGGTAACGATCAGTGCCAGGAATTGGCTGGTGGCAGAATGACTTGGTCCTGAAATCAGTACCAATTGCAGCAAGACCCTCACCAAGTCAGCCTGGCATATACAAGATCCAAAGAACACAACATCCACCAACATACATTACTGGCTTGGATTGGAGTGCAGATCAAATTCATGCTCTGGGAACATTGCAGGAACATGGAACCCAAAAACAGAAAATGGCACAAAAGTCACTGTTTAAAAATAAATTGATATGCACGCTTATAAAACAGTCCAAAAATTCATCAGAAAACTATAGGAACAAAGACAGTAAACAATGGCAGGGGGAAGGGAACCTATGCAGGGAGACAGAGGGAAGTAAAATGGGGGCTGAAGCAAAAGATAGAAAGAAGTAAAAGTAAAAGTGGAGGGCAGAGAAGCCCAAGGCAAAAATCAAAAAGGGCCACATTACAGCAAAATTATAAAAGGGACAAAGTGTGTTAAAAAGACAAGCCTGAAGGCTCTGTGCCTCAATTTGAGGAGTATTCGTAATAAAGTGGACAAAATAACTGCACAGGCAGCAATTAATGAATATGGTATAATTGGCATCAGGGAGACATGGCTCCAGGGTGACCAAGGCTGGGAACTCAACCTCCAGGGGTATTCAACATTCAGGAAGGATAGACAAAGGAAAAGGAGGTGGGGTAACATTGCTGGTTAAAGAGGAAATTAATGCAATAGTAAGGAAGGACATTAGCTTGGATGATGTGGAATCTGTATGTGTGGAGCTGCGGAATACCAAAGGGCAGAAAACGCTAGTGGGAGTTCTGTACAGACCACCAAACAGTAGTAGTGAGGTAGGGGACAGCATCAAACAAGAAATTAGGGATGAATGCAATGAAGGTACAGCAGTTATCATGGGCTATTTTAATCTACATATAGATTGGGCTAACCAAACTGGTAGCAATACGGTGGAGGAGGATTTCCTGGAGTGTATTAGGGATGGTTTTCTAGACCAGTATGTCGAGGAACCAACTCGAGGACTGGCCATCCGAGACTGAGTGATGTGTAATGAGAAAGGACTAATTAGCAATCTTGTTGTGCGAGGCCCCTTGGGGAAGAGTGACCATAACATGGTAGAATTCTTTATTAAGATGGAGAGTGACACAGTTAATTCAGGGACTCGGGTCCTGAACCTAAGGAAAGGTAACTTCGATGGTATGAAACGTGAATTGGCCAGAATAGACTGGCAAATGATATTTAAAGGATTGACGGTGGATAGTGTCGAAATCCCGACCTCCGAAAAGAATGACTCCGACACTTTCAGCTCCGGCAGAAGTTTCTTTAATTTACTTGCTAGCAAGGGGCAGGTCACACTCAGTCAAGGGCTAAGTGAACACCTCCGAAATGGTAGTTTCACAAGATATTTATACAGTAAAACCCAAGTTATGGCCTCCCCCTGTGTATTGGCTCTGTCTCATAGTCAGTGAATACAGATAGAGTTAATTACTACATCCTTGTCCTGACATGGTTTCCAGATATTTCCTTTTGTCAGGGTTATTAGTTGGCCAGCCGGCCATTACTCCATGAAAGTGAGGTGATGAGCTATTACCTGTCTTGCATTGTTCAGTTTCCTAGTCAGTTTATCTGTTTGCATCAAATGGATGAGGTCTCTTCAAGAGATAATGGCTGGTGGTTTGAGTCTAGAAGATAAGGGTGGGGTGACATGGAACTCCTATCGTGTAGACAATAGGAGAGCACCATGGGGGGTACTTGTCTCAGCATGACTTGTCTCCTAGCTGTCTGATGGCCATCAGCCATCTCAAACCAGGTTTAGCTGTTTATGCAAGCTGACTGCTAAAATGCAGAAAGTTCTGGAAGGACCAGGACTCCATTTTGTTATATATATATATTGCAAAGGGCACACAAATACCGTATGGTATCAGCTTAGATAAAAATACATTTCCACAATAGGCAATGGCAAACATTTAAAGATCACATGGATGAACTTCAACAATTGTACATCCCTGTCTGGAGTAAAAATAAAACGGGGAAGGTGGCTCAACCATGACTAACAAGGGAAATTAAGGATAGTGTTAATTCCAAAGAAGAGGCACATAAATTGGCCAGAAAAAGTCGCAAATCTGAGGACTGGGAGAAATTTAGAATTCAGCAGAGGAGGACAAAGGGTTTTATTGGGGTTATCCACTTTGGGGGCAAAAACACAAAGGCAGAATATTATCTGAAGCAGTTCCTATGGAGTGGAGGGTAGCCAATGTAACCCCACTTTTTAAAAAAGGAGGGAGAGAGAAAACAGGGAATTATAGACCGGTCAGCCTGACATCGGTAATGGGTAAAATGATGGAATCAATTATTAAGGGTGTCATAGCAGCGCATTTGGAAAGAGGTGACATGATAGGTCCAAGTCAGCATGGATTTGTGAAAGGGAAATCATGCTTGACAAATCTTCTGAAATTTTTTGAGGATGTTTCCAGTAGAGTGGACAAGGGAGAACCAGGTGATGTGGTGTATTTGGACTTTCAGAAGGCTCTCGCCAAGGTCCCACACAAGAGATTAATGTGCAAAGTTAAAGCACATGGAATTGGGAGTAGTGTGCTGACGTGGATTGAGAACTGGTTGGCAGATAGGAAGCAAAGAGTAGGAGTAAATGGGTACCTTTCAGAATGGCAGGCAGTGTCTAGTGGGGTATCGCAAGGTTCTGTGCTGGGGCCCCAGCTGTTTACATTGTACATTAATGATTTAGACGAGGGGATTAAATGTAGTATCTCCAAATTTGCGGATGACACTAAGTTGGGTGGCAGTGAGAGCTGCGAGGAGGATGCTATTAGGCTGCAGAGTGACTTGGATAGGTTAGGTGAGTGGGCAAATGCATGGCAGATGAAGTATAATGTGGATAAATGTGAGGTTATCCACTTTGGTGGTAAAAACAGAGAGACAGACTATTATCTGAATGGTGACAGATTAGGAAAAGGGGAGGTGCAATGAGACCTGGGTGTCATGGTACATCAGTCATTGAAGGTTGGCATGCAGGTACAGCAGGCGGTTAAGAAAGCAAATGGCATGTTGGCCTTCATAGCGAGGGTATTTGAGTACAGGGGCAGGGAGGTGTTTAGACAGTTGTACAGGGCCTTGGTGAGGCCACACCTGGAGTATTGTGTACAGTTTTGGTCTCCTAACTTGAGGAAAGACATTCTTGCTGTTGAGGGAGTGCAGCGAAGGTTCACCAGACTGATTCCCGGGATGGCGGGACTGACATATCAAGAAAGACTGGATCAACTGGGCTTGTATTCACTGGAGTTTAGATGAGAGAGAGGGGATCTCATAGAAACATATAAAATTCTGACTGGTTTAGACAGGTTAGATACAGGAAGAATGTTCCCAATGTTTGGGAAGTCCAGAACCAGGGGACAGTGTGTAAAGATAAGGAGTAAGCCATTTAGGACTGAGATGAGGAGAAACTTCTTCACAGAGAGTTGTTAACCTATGGAATTCCCTATTGCAGAGTGTTGTTGATGCCAGTTTGTTAGATATATTCAAGAGGGGATTAGATATGGCCCTTACGGCTAAAGAGATCAAGGGGTATGGAGAGAAAGCAGGAAAGGGGTACTGAGGTGAATGATCTTATTGAATGGTACAGGCTCGAAGGGCTAAATGGCCTACTCCTGCACCTATTTTCTATGTTTCTATGTAATGTGAGCGACATCTGCCAACAGAATAAAAGAACCAAGAACAAAAATCGAGAATAAGTCTTCAAGTGCAGTGAATAACTGAGAAGATCACACATTTCTTGCATAGATATATTATATCTGAATACAAGAAAAGATATTATCCTGTGATATCATGTATGATAATAGTTTTTAAGTGGATGGTGACTGTTGTGGTGGCTATATGAAAATTTGTATAGCAAGAAAACCAACAGAAACAAACAAATTGGGAAAAAAAGACAATAATAAAGTAAGACCCACAAAAATGATTTAAAATAATTTTTAAAAATTTACTTCATCCTAACACTCAAAAAACCCAGAAAATTACACCTCAGCTGCTCTTTAACTTGTCAAATGCTGGAGTCCATTATTAAGGAAGCAGTAGGACATTTGGAAAAGCATAATTCAATCAAGTAGAGTCAGCATGGTTATATGAAAGGGAAATCCTGTTTGACAAATTTGCTGGAGTACTTAGAGGATGTAATGAGCAGGGTGGATAAGGGGGGAAACCAGTGGATGTGGTGTATTTGGATTTCCAGAAGGCATTCGATAAGGTGCCACATAGGTTACTGCACAAGATAAAAGTTCACAGGATTGAAGGTAATATATTAAGCAAGGATAGAGGATTGGCTAACTAACAAAAAACAGAGAGTCGGGATAGACAGGTCATTTTCCGATTGGCAAACAGTAACTAGTGGGGAGCCGCAGGGATCGGTGCTGGGGCCTCAACTATTTACAATCTATATTAATAACTTGGACGAAGGGACTGAGTGTAATGTATCCAAGTTTTCTGATGATACAAAGATGGGTGGGAAGGCAAATTGTGAGGAGGACCCAAAAAATCTGCAAAGGGATATAGACAGGCTAAGTGAGTGGACAAAAATTTAGCAGATGGAGTATAATGCAGGAAAATGTGAGGTTATCCACTTCGACAGAAAAAAAATAGAAAAGCAAATTATAATTTAAATGGAGAAAAATTGCAAAGTGCTGCAGTACAAAGGGACCTGGGGAGCCTTGTGCATTAAACACAAAAAGTTAATATGCAAGTACTGCAAGTAATCAGGAAGGCAAATGGAATGTCGGCCTTAACTGCAAGGGGGAGAGAGTATAAAATCAGATGCCCTGCTACAATTGTACAGAGTATTGGCGAGACCACACCTAGAGTACTGTGTACAATTTTGGTCTCCGTATTTAAAGGAAGGATACAGTTGCATTGGAGGTTGCTCAGAGAAGGTTCACTTGGTTAATTCCGGAGATGAGGGGGTTGACTTATGAAGATAGGTTTGAGTAGGTTGGATCCATACGCATTGGAGTTCAGAAGAATGAGAGGTGATCTTATCAAAACACTTGAGGTAATGAGGGGCTCGACAAGGTGGATGCAGAGAGGATATTTCCACTCATAGGGGAAACTAAAACTAGGGGGCATAGTCTCAGAATAAGGGGCCGCCCATTTAAAACTGAGATGAAGAGGAATTTCTTTCAGAGGGTTATAAATCTGTGGAATTTTCTGCCTCAGAGCTGCGGAGGCTGGGTCATTGAATATATTTAAGGCGGAGATACAGATTTTTGAGCGATAAGAGAATAAAGGGTTATGGGGAGCGAGTTGGGAAGTGGAGCTGAATCCATGATCAGATCAGCCATGATCTTATTAAATGGTGGAGCAGGCTTGAGGGGTCAAATGGCCTACTCTGGCTTCTTATGTTCACTTATTACAAGACTAAATAATCACATTTAAATTTGCTGCAGGCCAAGGACAGCGGCTTTCACACCACTCCCAACCTGGCAAACTGCCAGAGGGTGTAGCCATCAACAATATAACCGACAAATAATTTAAAATCAATCAGTAGCCATACAAAAAGGCATCTTGTGGTGCTAAATATTTGATGTACAGTGCATATCTACTAACTATTTCAGAAAGAAATTAATAGAAAGTACGAGAAAAGTGAAAGAAAAGCATTATTCTCAAACTCTGGCTTGCCACAAGTTTTTCATCTTACACAGAAAAAATATACTCTTGATTTTTATTAGACTGAGAAACATATGCTGTAAGACAGTGGATTCCAAAATGTGAACGAACCTACATCACATTCATTTCAAGTTTTGTTCCTGCTCATTCCTTAACAGTCACATATATAGTGTAAAACAACATAGTTTTATGCCAATGTTTGCTACTTTGTGTTGCTGACTTTTATTTCTTATTGCAGGCAAGTGTCATAGCATACTTCATGAACAAAATTCACAATGCAGGCAGCTATCCAATTGAGGGATTGAGGAAATAACCTTAAACTCCAATAATGATGCCCAAGCAGTTTGTAAGTAATCTCAAGATAATCATGGATGAAAAAGGCAATTTGGCCCATCCTAATTTGTCCAGAGGTCTTAACATCTTGCCACTTGCCAATTGTATCCAATTGTTTAAATGATTCCAGTACTTCTGCCTCTTTTACTGTTAATTGGAAACTTATTCCACATTAGCCTGGAATTTGTGATCCTGATGACTGCGAACCGGCAGCGTTTGCCATCATTCTGCCTTTGCAACTGACAGCAACTTCGGGATTTCGTGCATTCGGAAATCCTGAAGTTGTGGTCTGTCATTCACTTTTTCTCCACAGGCTGCGCTGTGCCCCCCCGTAGAGCCGGCAATCACTGAAATCAAACTTGACGAAAACGTCGGCTTGTCTGCAGTAATTACGCAGTTAAATTCCCCACTAAATATTAGACCCAAAGGGATTAGATGTAACTGGGGATTTAACAGCGTATTGACTGCTAAACAAAGGTTATGGCCTTGAAAAACTAATTTTCATTTTGTGCAGTGTTAAATTAACATTTAAGAACTTTAAAAACAACGTATTTTTTAAAGTTTGTTCATCAAAAAAAATTATGAAAACTGTTTGCCACCAGTTACTTCTAAAATACTCAATGGGTCATCTGTAAAATGTATGGCTGTTGACTAGGGAGGTTGGAAAGACTGTACTTTGAAAAAGCATACAAAATCCCATATAGAAACTTACATGGGAAATACAGCAGAGAAACATGTTCTACTAGTTTGTGCTGGTGTTTATATGCCACGAGTGTCCTCCCATTCCATCTATCTCAACTGAGCCTTTCAACATAGCTTTCTATTCTCTTTTCTCTCATGTACTCATCTGGTTTCCTTTTGAAAGCATCTAAACTATTTGCCTCAACCACTTTCTATGATAAGAAGTTCCACATTTCAACTACTGAGTCAAGAAATTTCTCATTTCCCTTTTGGATTTATTTATAACTATCTTGTATTTATGACCCTTAGTTTTGGATTCTCCCACAAGTGGAAACATTCTCTCCACATCTACCTTGTCCAATCCATTCATAATTTTCCCAAGACCCACTTTCAGGTCTCCGCTAAGTTGTCATTTTTTTTTTTAAAAAAGAGGAAAAAAGCCCCAACCTTTCCAGATAGTTCTGGTACCATCCTTGTAAATCTTGTTGCACTTTCTCCAGTGCTTTGATGTCCTTTTTACAGTAGGGAGACCAGAACTGTGCACAGTAGTCCAAGTGTGGCCTGACTAGGGTCCTATACATTTAACATTACATATACCCCTTGAAATAAAACTCTGCTTTGTTAGCATTTTTAATTGCTTTGCTGACCTGCAGTACTTAATGATTTGTTCATATGTATCACTATATCCTATTGCTCTTCTACCCCAGGTTATTTTCTGTGGTGTATGTTGTTTCCATTTCTCTTCCCAAAGTGTATCACATCACATTTATCTCTGTTAAAGTTAATTTGCCACTTAACTGCCCAGTCTACAAATTTTATAATGCCGTCTTGCATTATTTTGCATTCTTCCTCAGTGTTGGCTATAACCCTCAGTTTGGTATCATCTGCAAATTTTGATATTGGCACGGATGGTAATGACTGTGAAACTGTCAGTGTTCGCTGTCATTTTAAAAATATTATTCATTCACAGGATGTGGACGTCACTGGCAGAGCCAGCATTTATTGCCCATCCCTCGAGAAGGTAGTGGCAAGCTGCCTTCTTGATAACTGAGTAGCTTACTAGACCATTTCAGAGAGCAGTTAAGAGTGAACCACATTGCTGTGGGCCTAAAGTCACATAGGCCAGACCAGGTAAGGATTGCAGATTTCCTTCCCTTAAAAGGACATTAGTGAACCAGATGGGTTTTTACAACATTGTCACCATTACTGATACTAAGCTTTTTAATTCCAGATTTAACTAGCTGAAATTAAATTCCCCAACTGCCACGATGAGATTTGAACTTCTATCTCCAGATCATTAGTACAGGCCTCTGGATTACTAGTCCCGCAACATAACCACTATGCTACCGTTCCAGTCATTACCCCTCTGGAAACTGACCGTAACTTCAGGATTTAGCACATGTGCAGATAAACGCAGAAATCCTGATGTTGCAGTCAGTCATTCCCTGCTCCATCACAGACTGCGCTATGGAACTCCCCATAGCCGGCAATCAATGAAATCAGTTGAACTGATGAGAATGTTCTCTTTTCCATTCTAATATCGCTGTTAAACATCCCATAATAAGTTGCACCTTGTTCAAATAGGTACAACTGGAGTTTTAATGGCATATTAACTAAACAACTGATCCGGCCCTGTAAAACTATTTTTTTTATTTGTGAAATGTCAAATTTCTCCAGTGATAACAATTACTAGATTTTTTTAAATAATTTTAAAAATATATATATTTAAGTTAATGATATTTCAGCTTACACCGAAATGTGTTTGTCCCAATCTTTATTTTGCTCTCTGTAAAACAAAAATGTTTTAAAGTGAAATGATAACAGTGCTTTTTATTTCTTGCTTTGCTGTCTGAGAATTCTTCAATGTGATTGGCTGCTTAGACAGCTTGATGACATCACTACTAATGTACACTGGGGATCCTCTTGACAGCGCTTCAATCAAATTAAGGTCAAGAGTTTGCAAGATCTTTGTGGTCAGCGGCGATCACAATAAAGTTACTTATTTCCAAGTCCAAATCATTTCGGTAAATTATGAACAACAGTGGTCCCAACAAAAACAGTACATCTACTGGTTCACCTTTATCCACCCCGCTCGTTACATCCTCAAAGAACTCTTACAAATGTGTCAAACGTGATTTCTCTTTCATAATACCATGCTGACTGTGCTTGATTGTATTATGATTTTCTAAATGTCCTGCTGCTACTTCTTTAATAATGGGCTCCATTATTTAACAGCGGCGGGGCCGTGGCCCAGCATATAACAACAGTGGATTCGTGGCCCAGGAGCAGCGCGGCATTTAACAGCGACAGGGCTGTGGCCCAGGACCGGTATAGCATTTAACAGCAGCGGGGTTTGGGGCCCTGGGGAGGCACAACAGAGCTTAGTCTTCAGTCATCTTGGTCAATCCTCATCACTGGACCAAGACCGAGCTGTGTCAAGCCCGTGTGGTGGCTGGTGTGCAACGGTCACCACACCTAAAAAAATCCACGCACAGGCATCTTCCATCCTTTAAGATGTAACTCATTGTAACACCTGTGAGCCCATCTTTTTTTTGGTGTCAAAAGCATCATCCTCATCACAAGGGACTGCCGAGTTGTAGAAATGGACTTCAGCATTTTCCTAATGACAGATGTTAGGCTAACTGGTCTATAGTTTCCTGTTTTCTGTCTCCCTCCTTTCTTGAATGGGGCGTTACATTTGCGGTTTTCAAATCCGCTGGGGCCTCTTCAGAATCCAGGGAATTTTGGTAGATTACAACCAATACATCCACTATCTCTGCAGCCACTTCTTTTAAGACCCTAGGACGCAGGCTATCAGGTCCAGGGGACATGTCCAACTTTAGTTCCATTAGTTTGCCTCGTACTTTTTCTCTCGTGATAGCTTGAGGTTCACCCCTTCCTATAGCCCCTTGATTATCTATTATTATTGGGATGCTTTTAGTGTCTTCCACCGTGAAGACCGTGCAACATATTTGTTCAAAGTCTCTGCCATTTCCCATTATTAATTCCTCAGTCTCATCCTCTAAGGGACCAACGTTTACTTTAGCCATACTCTTCATTTGTATATACCTGTAGAAGTTCTTACTGTCTGTTTTTATATTTCTTGCCAGTTTACTCTCATAATCTATCTTCTCTCTTATCTTTTTTGTCATCCTTTGCTGATTTCTAAAAATTTCCCAATCCTCTGGTCTACCACTAATCTTGGCAACATTGTACACCTTTGTTTTTAAATTTTATACCATCCTTAACTTCTTTCGTAAGTCACGGATGGTTCCTCCTTCTCAGAGTCTTTCTTTCTCATTGGAATATATCTTGGATGAGAGTTATGAAATATCTCCTTAAATGGCTGCCACTGCTTTTCTACTATCTTTCCTTTAAATCAATTTTCCCAGTTCACTTTAGCCAATTCTGTCTTCATACCTTTGTAATTGCCTCTATTTAAGTTCAGGACACTAGTTTGAGACCCAAGTTTCTCATCCTCAAACTGAATTTGAAATTATAACATGCTATTCCATAAAGTCAGCTGAAGGGAATGAACAGGTTCACAACTTAGGGCACAGCAATTTTATTCTGCAATGTCAACCTCGTGCAATGCATCTCAGAATAAAAACTACATGATGACATAATGATTATAAACTCACAATTCATTGATAACTTTCATTACAAACTATTTTGAAGTAAATTGGTTTCCGAATAATTGCAACCTACATTTGAACTCATGACACCCAATGCCGCCAATACGAGCAGTTGAGTTTTTCTACCAACTGTAACTTTGTTCAGAGGCAAGGAGTGAAGCCCTTGTTTCTGGAAGAACTCACTGTTTCTAATAGCAATGGTGTCAGTTTTCTTTTCTATTCTTTTCCTGTATGTGCAGTTAGTGGTTCTCCACCCATTCCTCCTTTCCCTTGTTCTATTCTATTTTAAATGCTGTTCATCTGTGATATCTTCCATTTCTAAGGAAGAGTTTATTACCTGAAACATTGATTTCTATTCACACCACAGATGTTACCAGCCCTGTTGGGTGTTTCCAGTGTTTTCTGCTTTTGTTTCAGATTTCAAGCATCTGCTGTATTTTGCCTTTTGTTCGTGGCATCAGGTTGTTTCTTGGACAGGAATATGTCCATTGCTTCTTGCCTTCCAAAGTAACTTTGCAGTGATTTCCACATGTGTTTTATATTTTCACTGCTGTGAAATCTTACTTGTAAGGACAGTAATACAGGTTTTTACTGAATATTACTTCCCAGAATAAATTTAAATCATGGTACCGTCACACACCAGAATCAAACTCTCTGAATCCCTCCAAAAGTCAATTTGGATTTGAAAAAGCAAGTAATACTGGCACTTTCAAAAAACACAATCTGTATTCGTTGGAATTTGTGTAGCGATGTTCTGCAATGCAGGTACAAAGTGTAGTCTTATTTTGGAGTCATTAATATTTTGGAGTCATTAATATTTTAATCATGGTTATCTCCAGGAGGAACAACCAATTGGGGAATGATTTTAGACATGATAGTCCTGTTCAACTTTGCCATTTCGGACTCAACCATTGGAGACCACATTTACACTGTGATTGACAATTCAGGCTCAAACTATCAGGTGGGGGGGGGTTTCAACTTTTGCGTCTGGAGATTGATTTACACATGGTCACGTGTCTGAATTGTTTTGACATTTCTCCACTGACATTTTTTGAAGCAAAGTGTATATTCAAGTACTGACACAAAAGGCGATTAATGCACTAAACTCAAGTAATTTACCGCCACCTCCGCCCCCCGCCGACCCAGAGATGAGACCATAAGCAATTCATTAGATTGCATGAGGAATTGATAATCACCTCACACCAATGTACTGAAAAGCCCTTTGATTCTGTTTGCCCATGAAGACGGAAATAAAGAGAGACCTTAATTTGAAAGATTCACCATTATCCTTGTGGTGAATTGTTTCGTGCTTTGCTATGCTGCTGAAGATAATGCAACATTTTTCCAAAGATTATCCCTTCTTTATTCTCTGCAATTATCCCTTCTTTATTCTCGACAACGGTGCCGAATAAATTTTTTTAGCATCATGTAAATGATATTTGTTTGATGCAGGCACATTTATCTGATTTCATAGAATCATAGAAATTTACAGCACGGAAGGAGGCTGTGTCGGCCCATCGTGTCCATGACGGCCAACAAGAGGCTATCCAGCCTAATCCCACTTGCCAGCTCTCGGTCCACAACCCTGCAGGTTACGGCACTTCAGGTGCACATCCAAGTACTTTTTAAATGTGGTGAGGGTTTCTGCCTCCACCACCCTTTCAGACAATGAGTTCCAGACCCCCACAACCCTTTGCATGAAGAAATTTCCTCTCAAATCCCCTCTAAACCTTCTACCAATTACTTTAAATTTATGCCCCCTGGTTGTTGACTCCTCTGCTAAGATATGCTATCCACTATATCTGGGCCCCTCATAATTGTATACACCTCAATGAGGTTTCCCCTCAGCCTCCTCTGTTCCAATGAAAACAAATCCAGCCTTTCTAATCTGTTCTCATAGCTTAGATTCTCTACTCCCAACATCCTCGTAAATCTCTTCTTTATCCTCTCCGGTGCAATCATGTCCTTCCTGTCAGACAGTGACCATAACTGCATGAAGTACTCCAGTTGTGGCCTAACCAGTGTTTATACAGTTCAAGCGTAACCACCCCGCCACCCCCCCCCCCCGCCGCCCCCCAGCTCTTCTATTCTATGCCTCCGCTAATAAATGCAAGCATTCCGTATGCCTTCTTAACCACCTTATCTATCTGGCCTGCTACTTTCGGGGATCTGTGGACATGTACTCCAAGGTCCCTTTGTTCTTCTATACTTAGTATCCTACCATTTAATATGTATTCCCTTTCCTTGTTAGCCCTCCCAAAATGCATTACCTCACACTTATCTGGATTAAATTCCATTTGCCACTGTTCTGCCCACCTGACCAGTTGATTGATAAATTCATGCAGTCTGCAGCTTTCTTCTTCATTATCAACCACACAGCTATCATCTGCAAACTTCTTAATCATATCCCGCATATTCAAGTCTAGATCATTGATGTATAATCACAAAAGCAAGGGATCTTGTACTGAGCCCTGCGGAACCCCACTGGATACATCCTTCCAATCGCAAAAACACCCATCAACCAATAGCCTTTGCTTCCTGCCTCTAAGCCAATTTTGGATCCAACTTGCCACTTTGCCCATGATTCCATGGGCTTTTACTTTTATGACCAGTGTGCCACATGGGACCTTATCAAAACCTTTGCTAAAATCCATATACGCTACATCGCCTTCATCGACCCTCCTGGTTACCTCCTCGAAAAATTCAAATCAAGTTAGTCAGACACGACCTTCTCTTAACAAATCCATGTCCTTGATTAATCCGTGTCCTTCTAAGTGAAGATTTATCCTGTCCTTCAGGAATTTTTCCAATAATTTTCCCACCACCAAGGTTAGGCTCACTGGCCTGTAATTACTCGGTCTATCCCTTTCTCCCTTCTTAAACAAAGGTACCACATTCGCAGTCCTCCAGTCCTCTGGCACCACACCTGAAACCAGGGAGGATTGGAAAATGATAGTCAAAGCCTCTTATGTCCTCTTTTGCTTCACTTAACAGCCTGTGATACATTTCATCTGGGCTTGGGGATTTATCCACTTTCAAAGCTGCTAAACCCCTTAATACCTCCTCTCTCACTATGTTTATTTCATCTAATATTTCACACTTCTCCCCGATAGTAGTGCCTGCATCACCCCTCTCTTTTGTGAAAACAGACGCAAAGTATTCATTTCTGTCATAGTCTCCAATAGGCCCTATCCTTTCTTGAGTTATCCTCTTGCTCTCAATATATTTATAAACCATCTTCGGGTTTCCCTTGATTTTGTTGTCAAGAATTTTTCATGCTCTCTTTTTGCTTTCCCAATATCCTTTTTGATTTCACCCCTGCACTTTCTATACTCTAGAGATTCTGCAGTATTTAGCCCTCGGTATCTGTCATAGGACTCCCTTTTTTTCTTTATCCTACCCTGTATGTCCCTCGACATCGAGGGGGCTCTAGATTTGTTAGTCCCTTTTTCTTTAAGATCACATATTTGGCCTGAACCCTCCGGATCTCCTCCTTGAATGCCTCCCACTGCTGACACTGATTTACCTTCAAGTAGCTGTTTCCAGTCCACTATGGCCAAATCACTGCTCAGCTTAGCAAAGTTGGCTTTTCCCCAATTTAGAACTTTTATTCCTGGTCTATCCTCGTCCTTTTCCATAACTACCTTAAATGTGACTGAATTATGGTCACTAGCACCTAACTGCTCTCCTACTGACACCCCTTCAACCTGCCCAGCTTAATTCCCGAAAACTAAATCCAGAACCGCTCCCTCCAGTGTTGGGCTTCCTACATACTGGCGAAAAAAGTTCTCTTGAATGCAGTTTAGGAATTCCGCACCCTCTATACCCTTCACACTAATTTTGGCCCAGTTAATATTAAGATAGTTGAAATCCCCTACTATTACTGCCCTATAGTTTTTGCACTTCTCAGAGATTTGCCTACATATTTGTTCTTCTATCTCAGTGAGTAGCACACTCGCCTCAAGAGTCAGAAGGTTGTGGATTCAAATCCCACTCCAGGGATGTGAGCGCATAAATCTAGGTTGACACTCCAGTGCAGTGCAGAGGAAGTGCTGCACTGTCGGAGATGCCGTCTTTTGGATGAGACGTTAAACCGAGGCTCCATCCGCTCTCTCAGGTGGCCATTAAAAATCCCATGGCACTATTTCGAAGAGGAGCAGGGGCGTTATCCCCGGTGCCCTTGCCAATATTTATCCCTAAAACAAAATCACAAAAACAGATTGTCTGGGTCATTATCACATTGCTGTTTGTGGGAGCTTGCTGTGCTCAAATTGTCTGCCGCATTTCCCACATTACAACAGTGACTGCACTCAAAGTGCTGTAACATGCTTTGAGACATCCAGTGGTCGTGAAAGGCGCTGTATAAATGCAAGTCTTTCTTTTTGATTTCCCGAGTTAGGTCAAAAAAAATATAGATCTACACCTCTGGATCTCTCTCTTGGTTCCCTAAATGCTATACCCTGTACATGGAAAGTTGTAATTTTAACACTCAAGGGGTTAAATACCAGAACATGAAATAAGGCTCGGTTTCAGCTGCGTTCTGGTATTTGATTAGACCTCAGGGTCTGTTGCTCTCCCTGCTTTCATGAGATATAGGGCCCAAGTTTCGAGCCGTGCCTAGAACGGCGCAGTCCCGACCTGGACGCCCGTTTTTCGCACCACAAAGTGCGCCTAAAAAAAACTTCCGTATTCTCCACCTCCCTGCAGGTCCTCTGGCCCTCGGCGCAGCGCAGCAGGAGCTGTAGGGGGCGGAGCCAGGTCCCTGCGCTGAAAACAGTGCCGGGACCTCTGCACATGCGCGCTACAGTGGGCACGCAGGTGCAGTAGCTCCAGGCGCCCGAAACTGTGTGGGAGGGGCCCGAAGCACGCAGCCCCTAGCCCTGGCCGAATGGCCTCACTGGGGCTGCGTGAATAAGGCTCCTCCCACGGCCAGCTCCTGCTTCCTCCCGACCCGACTCCTGCTTCCCGCCCCCGGACCGGACCCGACACCCGCTCCCCCGCCTCCAGACCGGACCCGACACTCGCTCCCCCGGACCGGACCCGACACCCGCTCCCCTGCCCCCGGACCGGACCCGACACCCGCTCCCCCCCGCACTGGACCCAACACCCGCTCCCCCCGCACCGGACCAGACACCTGCTCCGCCCCCCCCCCCCCCCCCCCCCCCGCCCGGACCAGACACCCGCTCTCCGCCCCCGGACCCGACACCCTCTCCCCCCCCCCCCCCAGACCCGACACCCGCTCCCCCCCCTCCGGATTGGATTCGACCTGACCTGACCTCCCTCCCTCCCCCCGACCCGAACCGAACCGACCTCCCTCCCACCACCCCCCCCGACCCGACCCAACGCCACCTACCTGTAAATCTGGTGCTGGGGACGGGCCCTGCCCGAAGTCTCGGGCCCGGCCCGTTCAGCCTCCCTCCCCCTTCCCCACCACCCCCCCAATCTCCTTCCCCCCCCCCCCACAACTCTCCTTTCCCCCCCACCCCACAACTCTCCTTCCCCCCCCAATCTCCTTTCTCCCCCCCTCCCCCCCTCCCTCCCCCTCTGCTCCCCCCCTCCCTCTCGCTGTCAGAAACACAGACAATGACAGACAGAGAATGAGAGACACACACAGACAGACAGAGAGATAGCGACACTGACAGTCACACTGAGGGGGGCATCGCAGCACGCTGTTGGAGGGCTCCCGGTGCTGCAGTCGGTAAGTAGAAAATGTTTTATTTATTGATTTTATTTTAAAAAAATTATTTCTTATTAATTTTTTTGATTGATTTATTGGTTGATTTATTGATGTATTTATCATTTATTATTGATGATGGCTCTTTATTTGTAAAACTGAAGTGTTTAATGTTTGTAAACTTCCATTTAAACCCCCCCCCCCACCATTCCCTACGCCTGATTTGTAACCGACGCCTGATTTTCTAAAGTGTAGACAAGGTTTTTGAGCGTACAAAAATCTTCACTTACTCCATTCTAAGCTAGTTTGGAGTAAGTTTTCACTCACGAAACTTTGAAATCAGGCGTAAGTGGCCGGACACGCCCCCTTTTGAAAAAAAAATTCTGTTCCAAAGTGAAACTGTTCTAACTGACTAGAACTGGAGCAAACTAAATGGCGAGAATTCAGATTTCTAAGATACTCCGTTCTACACCAGTTGCTCCTAAAAATTAGGAGCAAATCATGTGGAAACTTGAGGCCATAATGTTACAACATGATTTGCTGATGCAGACCATTTTACAAGAGAAAGCCAACTGAAATAATGTAGTCAAAAAAAGTACTTGCTTTTGAAAATCGACTGAGAATTTTATATTCCACCTAAACTTCTCACTAAGAGTAAACAACGTCTTCTGGATTTTCTGCATGAGCTGCAGAAATTTTGCACTCAGTTGTGAAGAAAGATACTAATTGCTTTTGTCTATAAGCCTATGGTCAATGTGGTAACATCCATATTTTAGGGGGTATGACAGTTTAACACAGCAAGCATATTACTGCAAGTAGAGCAATTGTTAATCCCTTGGAGATACAACTCTACAAAGACAGAATATATAAATGTATGTATCACCTTCTAGATCATAGCAAAGAAAATCCCCTTAAGTCAACTGCTGTTGGAAAAAAAAAGATACCATTTGAACTCAAAACTATCTTTAAAAAAAAATTAATTTGCAACATAATACTAGCTGAAAAATGTCCTCTTAAATTCATTCAATTATTTAATCCACATGGACAATAAAGCCATATTTGGATTTAAAAAAAAGTAAATCCCAACATTCCAGAAAATTAATTAAACATCATGTTCACCGATGCACTGCTAACTCAAGCCCAAAACACTATCTCTTCAGCAGTTTCATCAGAAATGTATGTATAATATGTCGCATTAATGCCAAATTCCAAGAGGCTTTCACATATTACGGTGCACATTTTTACACACTAATATTACTCAGTACCAAATCAGAATATAGTAAACTTCAGCTCTTCCAAAACTCTGCTGTTTGTCTCCTGTCCCGCACCAAGATCTTGCTCTCGTCCTCGCTTACCTACATTGGCTCCCAGTCCACCACCACAAAAATTAAAAATTCCCGTTTTATCTTTCCTCATATATGCAGCCTCCTCAAACTCGAAAGCCCTTTTCTTCTTCAAACTCGCGATTCCTCTGACCGCAGCCTCTTGGGCAATCCCGGTTCCTTTTACACCAACATTGAGGACTATGCCTTCAAAAGTGTAGAATTCCCTCCAGGAACATCCCGAGAGAACAGAAAACCTTCAGTTTCTTGACTCCACTACCAACCATCTCCTTACTCCACCCTTCCCTCCATTCTCACCTCCAACAAACATGAAGAGCTCACAGATTTAATCATCACAAAGATCGAGACAATCCATTCAACTTCTTGTACTGCTGCCCTCCCTTCCCCTTGCCCACTAAGCCACATCTCCGCCCCAGGCTCTCACTCTGCCCTAAGTGCAGAAGCCTCTGTCTAGTTTCTCTTCCATTTCCTCTCATACCCACCTGTGCTCATCTTGTCCAGGATCCACGTCCTGCTCCCGTGATCACATTCCCAGTAAACTGCTATTTTTGAATTACTAAATATAAATTTTACCCCAAAGTTTTTGAAATTTGCCCTCTTGTTTTCCTAAAGTATTTGAATTAAAGCGACTAAGTTGAAAGCAAGAAAAATATTCCATCGGTACAGGTGGCTGAACAGTGCTGATGTGCACTGCACGTAATTTATGAAGCTACATGGTCAGACTACAGAATCCCAATTCAACTTGGATTCTCAGCACTGGGCAAAAATATCATGCCAAGCACCAGCCTTTGGAAGAGGTGGAGACCTTCAGTATGAACTTTAATGAAGCCTTTAAAAATACACAACCCAACTCAATGGATAAATACAAATTTTATGTAAGTTTTTTTTTTAATTTATTGTATTTAACCTTCATTTTTAACATTAGAAATGTTATGACAAGAAATGGGGATCAAGGGGAAAGCAGGAATGGGGTACTGAAGTTGCATGTTCAGCCATGAACTCATTGAAGGGCCAAATGGCCTACTCCTGCATCTATTTTCTCTGTTTCTATGTTTCTATAATTTGTCGGAACCCACACAAAAAAAATGTAACAAATTCATGACAAACGGAAGTTATGCGGACAGTGTGTGTAGATGCAAGATTTTTAATACATTCTAGATATATTTGGAAGAAGAGAATTACTTAGGAGAATGAGCAGAGTCTAATTATGCTAGCATTGTGTAATGAATGGTTTACTTCAGTACCGGTTGAACCGTCCTTTTCCGGAACCCTCGGGACCTGGCCCGTTCTGGACTAGGGATTTTTCTTTTCTGGACGAGGGGTGGTGTGGAAATTTATTTTTTATCTAAGTTGATACCACACGGTATGTGTGTGCCCTTTGCAATATATATAACAAAATGGAGTCCTGGTCCTTCCAGAACTTCCTGCATAAAAGCAGTCGGCTTGCATAAACAGCTAAACCTGGTTTGAGATGGCTGATGGCCATCAGACAGCTAGGAGACAAGTCATGCTGAGACAAGTACCCCCCCGCATGGTGCTCTCCTATTGTCTATACGACACCAGTTCCATGCCACCCCACCCTTTTCGAAGTACTCAAACCACCAGCCATTATCTCTTGTAGAGACCTCATCCATTTGATGCAAAAAGATAACTGACTAGGAAACTGGACAATCCTGACACAATGCAAGACAGGTAATAGCTCATTACCACACTCTCATGGAGTAATAGCCGGCTGGCCAACTATTAACCCTGACAAAAGGAAATATCTGGAAACCATGTCAGGACAAGGATGTAGTAATTAACTCTTCATCTGTATTCACTGACTGCGAGACAGAGCCAATACACAGGGAGAGGCCATAACTTGGGTTTTACTGTCTAAATATCTCTTGAAACTGTACCATTTCGGAGGTGTTCACTTAGCCATTGACTGAGTGTGACCTGCCCCTTGCTAGCAAGTAAATTAAAGAAACTTCTGCCAGAGCTGAAAGTGTCGGAGTCATTTTTTTTCGGAGGTCGAGATTTCGACAGTTACTTCTTGGAGGTTCCACCGAGATGCATACTCTCTGTCCTGTGAGTAAAACGGATACAGGCATAGTGCCTCTCCAGTGAAAGGCTTCAGTGGCCAAAACAAGGTGAAACTTTTGCTCACAAGAAGGTTTCTTCACTGTTGAATCGCATATGTAATCTGTTGTCCACAGGGGAGGTACTGCAATCGACAAGACTCGACATTTAAAAGCTAAAGTTATTTTTTTTTCAACCATTTCTTTCTCAGCTTGCAAGCAGAAGAGAACGGGTTCTGCAAAAATCTCGAAACAGCCCGGGGAAGGTTTCAGTAGGTAAGGTAGAAACAGCGCTAGTCGATCGAAAAAGGTTCCTGAAGGTTCTTGTGTGATAAGATTAGAAAAAAAAAGCGCTAATCGATCGAAGGTTCTTATGTGATAAGAGTTCATTGTCTTTAATTAGGAAAAGGTTCTTATGTGATAAGAGTAGGAAAAAAAAAGCGCAAGGTTCTTATGTGATAAGAGTTAGGGTAATGGAACCATAAGTTTTATCAGTTTTATAAGTTTTATAAGTTTTATTAGGATAAGTTAAGGACTCGGTCTGTAGTGGCGTACAACGCAGACTGAGAATTGATTATTTGTTTAGATACAGTTTAAAGGTTATAATTTGTGTACTCGTGTGAATATTGTTTGTCCAAGTTGTCCTTGTTATATTGTTGTGTGCAATACCTTTGTGCGACATTGCCATTAGAGAAACGGGAAGAGTCACTAGGGAAAATTGTGATTCGAAAAAAAAACAAGGATTAAGAAAAGAAACAGTAACTGATTGATCAACTACGGTTGGTTCGTGCCAACATATCTCACACACCCAGACTGAGCCCGAATTAAGAGCCTTTCCAGGCCACGTAACGGCCAGGAGAAGTGGGCGTAGAGAACTCGGTTGGCCGAAAGGATTGAGAGATCAGAAACTGTGGAAAATCTTAATCATCCAGAATGGGGGCTGGAGCAAGTAAACCACCACCAAAAGGGACCCCAGCCCATTTTATGCTCCAGAATTGTGGTCAGTCTTCAACTGACCACCTAAGAGAATGGGTAAAGTGGACTAAGGGTGAAAACAGGCCATTTCCACCCGATGGTTCATTCAATTTAGAGAGAATAACATGTCTAGAAGAATGCCTTATAGACAGAGACCCAGGTAGAAGAGGTAAAAATAAAGTGAATTGGTCAGTGTTTGGAGATTGGAAAAGGGAAGCTGAGGAACGACACGAGAAGAGCCTAAGAGTTAGCAAGCAGTGTACTAGAGGGAGAAAGCAGGTGGATGAACGAATAGAGCAGGTGAATCGCCCTCGACATAGCAAACATCCATCTGTTATGGTTGCTAAAGAGACAAAGGCACTTTCACCAAGTGCCCCAAACGGTTGGGAAAAAGATGAGGATGAGGACTGGGACGAGGATTGGACTCCCGACAGCCATCGACCACCGCCGTATGTTCCACCCCCGGGGGGGCGCTCCAGGCCAACAAGGAGGAGACGATCCTCGGGCTGGAGCACAGGGAAATGGGGTAACACCCGCTCCCAATGATGCAGGTGCAGCTGAAGGAAAAATAGATCAGTCACAAGGGAATCAATACCGTGACAGCCCTGCAGGTGGCACACGAAGTCTTACCTGTGGACAAGGGCCCAGTGCCCTGGAGCCATCATCATCATCATCATCTGCATACCCAGTAAGACTTTTTCCCAGTCCACTCTCTGGGGGGGGGCTCCGGTCCCTATTTATCGACCATGGTCACCAAGTGAGTTAAGAATAATTGTGGAAGGATTGGCAGACCCTAAAACCAATATTGAAAAGGCCATAGACCAGTTAAAAGTGATCATCTTGTGCCACGAACCCAGTATATTAGATGGTCAAATCTTACTGAAAGCATGGTTAAAGGACACAAAATTTGCCAAACTGGAGATAAAATTCAAAAATTTTAAAACCAATTGAGGCGCTCCAGATGCAGATCCCAGTACGAAGCCAGGAGAGGGGTTTTGGGAAAGATGTTGGGAAGCCTTACATTCGGTGTTCCCAAGAAAAACTAATTGGTCCAAAATTATGGAAACTACACAAAGAAAGGAGGAGGATGTTGAGGATTAAGTAGAAAGAGTGCGAGAGATCATGAACCAATGTTCAGGCATGAAAATAGAGGAGGTAGAAGCTCCTATGATTAGCGCTGTGGTAAACGGGCTACGACCCGAACTCAGAGATCCCTTTAAACTAGTTAGTCTCGGATGGCGATAGGAATCGCTATCCAAGGTTGTATCTATGTTAAAGGACATACAAGAGCGAAATAGAGAATCTAAAAGCAAGGTCACCGTGTTTGTGGAACAAGCAGCTCCGACAACACCCACCCCAGTGACACCGTCCTACGGCCCCCCCCCACCCCCAAGGTAGAGGAAGAGGGCGAGGCAGAGGAGGAAATTTCAGGGGAAGAGGGAGAGGAGGTGCAGGGCAGGAACAATATGATACCTGTTACAATTGTGGTCAGATTGGACACTGGGCTAGAAATTGCCAGGCAAAACAGCAACAACCAAATTATGATTGGACTCAACAGGCAGGTAATAGAGCACCCCCTCCCCCTCCAGGACCCAACCTGTATGCGACCCAAGTCCAGGTACATGCTAGACCTCAGACTGATTTCTCTGTTCAAGATCCATTTGGATCACAGAATCAAAAGCAATTCGGCCAACAACCAAATTGCCCGTATAATGATCAATGACGCCCAATCCCAGACCCGAGTGCTGCGAACAAACAGCTACCCGTCGTTTCGTTAAATGCCATAGGAGAACCTGAAGTAAAAATACGAATACAAGGAAAGGATATCCCATTCCTAGTGGATACTGGTGCCACCTATTCGGTCCTTTCAAGGGAGGATACGAGGGGAATTCCCACCTCCACTAATCAAACCTCAGTGATTGGACTATCTGGACACGCGCAGCAAATGTTTTTCTCCAACCCTATCAATGTACAATTAGAAGATTACGAAGATAGTCATTCATTCCTACTGTCGAATGAGGTTCCAGTGAATCTGTGTGGACGTGACCTATTATGTAAAATGAGTGCCATGATCCTCTGTTCCCCAGCTGGTATGGAGGTTAGAGTCCCCATAGATAAATGTGACGCATATCCACTACTTCAACCCACAACTCCCATATTGTATGCCTGGAAAAATTTGGACTCCACACTAAGCAAAATCCTATCCTATTTGGTTGGTTCATATTGGTGCGTAACAAGGTTAATGACAGACTACCTCAAACCTTGGGAAATTGGTACGAAACATTACACTACACAGCATATTGTAACAACACGGGATCAGACGCTACAGCACAAATCTTTTATCAACCATTCCTGCACCAGAAACATGAATTGATGATCGAACAAATTTTTATCGGACCTGAAGGCATTGCGGCAGGGGTTGAATTATCCTCCCACAGTCAGAGCTTGTTTCGGGTTAAAGGGAGCGTTCCACACTGCACCCTTGCGGTTGCAGGCACACATAAACCCCAGGATTTGGGACGAATGGTTAAAAGAATGCAAGGATCCCCAGTGCAAGAGGAATGGCACACACTTAATGGAACTTTGGGGCAACATGAAAGTGGGGGGAGGCTATTCTGTCAAGTTGAATGGGAAAATATACTTCGATGCTGTCCAAGAAGAAAGGATGCTTTCAGCCACTAGCTTCCCATTACAACAAAGCACAGCAGAACTTCTTGCTAAGGTTCCAGAGCAACTATGGTCTACACACGCTAATGAAGTAGGAAAGATGTTCACCGCCCAACCATATAAGGCAGCGATCAATTCAACCGCCCCACTCCCAAGAAGCCCCAATACCCCTTGTCCCCAGCCGCAGAACAAGGTATCGCGCCAGTCATTAAGTCCCTGCTGGCCCAGGGAATAATCGTTCCAACTAGAAGTCCATGTAACACACCGATCTTTCCGGTGCAGAAGCCCAATAGTGACAAATGGAGATGTGTCCAAGACCTACGAGCTGTGAATCATTCTGTATTCCCAACTTATCCGGTGGTACCCAACCCGGCAATTATACTTGCCAGTATTCCGGCATCCTCAACGTATTACACAGTAATTGATCTGTGTTCAGCATTTTTCTCAATACCCATTCACCCAGAGTCTCAATTCCTGTTTGCCTTCACGTATAAAGGACGCCAATATGTGTGGACAAGACTCCCGCAGGGATTTACCGAGAGTCCTACTATATTCTCACAATGCCTAAAGAGGGATCTGGAAGATGTAATTTTACCAGTAGGTTCTACACTTGTGCAGTATGTTGATGACTTATTGCTCGCCTCACCCTCCAAATTGGCCCGCAAAACGGACTCCCTTGTGTTATTAAAAGCCCTGGCCTCGAAAGGACACAAGGTGTCAAAGTCAAAGTTACAATTTGTCTCAGAAAAGGTTCGGTATCTAGGGCACGAATTGGCCAGAGATACGAGACAATTGACACAAGACCGAGTAAAAGCAATCTGCTCTGCCCCATTACCAGTAACCAAGAGAGAAATTAAACACCTCCTCGGCATGACAGGATACTGCCGGCAATGGGTTATGAGTTATTCCGAGATCGTTAGACCACTGTTAGACATGTCCATGCCCGCACTACCAGAGAAGTTGATTTGGAATGAGGTATCCGGGAATGCTTTCCAGAACCTGAAACAGTCCCTCACTTCAGCACCCGCCTTGGGATTACCAGATTACACTAAGCTATTCAACTTATTTGTGCATCACAAGTCGGGTTTTGTACAATCTGTTTTGACTCAGTTACATGGGGACAGGCAGTGGCCGGTAGCGTATTTCAGTACCAACTAGACCCAGTGACACGCGCACTACCAGGATGTCTTCCTTCGTTGGCAGCAGCTTATTATGCTATGCAACAGGCTCAGACAATAACTCTAAATCATCAGACCATTTTGTATATCCCACACTCTGTCGAGATTTTACTTACTAAGTGTGCCACCCAACACCTAACCTCCACAAGAACCACTAAATATGAGGTCGAACTGTTATCAAATCCGAACCTTATCAAAAGATGCACTACCTTAAATCCAGCCACTCTACTCCCCACGGAAGAAGACGGCGAACCCCATTCATGTGAAATGGTAACCGAATTAGTGACTAAACCACGTATCAATCTAACAGATGTACCAATGTGTAACCCTGATCTAGTGCACTATGTTGATGGATCAGCCCTACGAAATGATAGGGGCTAACCTAGAGCGGGTTATGCAATTGCAACCCAGTTTAATGTTGTCGAAACAGCCTCTCTTCCAGATTGCTTTTCAGCCCAACAAGCCGAATTGTTTGCGTTAACTCGAGCCTGCATTCTGGCTGAAGGACAAACAGTTAATAGCGACACTGATTCCAGATATGCTTTTGGGGTATCACATGATTATGGACAAATTTGGAAGATTCGCGGGTACCTGACTTCTTCAGGAACCCCGATCAAAAATGCAGAACAAGTGGAAAATCTTCTGCGAGCCATTCAATGCCCCTTGAAACTTGCCATTATCAAATGCCAAGCACATACAGGCCAGTCGAATGAGGTGGCACTTGGGAATGCCAGAGCTGATAATGCAGCTAAGTCAGCAGCTCTGTCAAAAGGGGGGATGCAGGTGTCATTGTTTCCACTAAGGAAAAATAATTGCTCAGACCCGCCACCCACTATTAATGATGTGCTGGCCTTTCAGACACAGGCCAGTACGGAGGAGATGGTGACCTGGACGAAGGACAATGTATAAAAATCCAGAAGGAACATGGGTTCACCACGACAGCCGCGTGGTGGCACCCAAATCCTTACTTCCATGGATTGCCCGATGTGGTCATACATTCACACATGCAGGCAAAAGGGGAATGGCAGATTATATTTTGGCAACTTGGTATGCACCAGGTATTTCGGCAATCGCAAAACAAATCTGTGAAAATTGTGTTACCTGTCAGACAATGAATCCGGGTAAGACGGAAAAAGTAGAATCTGCCTCCCACCCAAATCCAGTCGGGCCTTTTGTACATTTACAAATGGATTTTATTGAATTATCTATGTGTATGGGATTCAAGTATGTATTAGTTATTGTAGATGTGTTCTCTAGATGGATTGAAACCTTTCCATGTAAAAAGGCCGATGCCACTACTGTTGCTCAATGTTTGTTAAAAGAAATTGTGCCACGCTTCGGAATCCCTGCTAAGCTTTCTCGTGATAACGGGTCACATTTCACGGGAACTGTTATAAGGGAAATGTGTAAAGCTTTACAGATTAATCAACGTTTTCATTGCAGTTATCATCCACAATCAGCTGGACTTGTTGAAAGATATAATGGAATGCTTAAAAATAAGCTGCCAAAACTATGCAATGACACTGGACTGAAATGGACAGAACTGCTGCCCTTAGCTTTGATGGTAATGCGATTTGCAACCAACAGAACAACAGGCCTGTCACCGCATGAGATAGTTATGGGACGTCCCCAACGACTACCTTTTACAGCACCATTTACTGCAAAACAAATGGACATCCACAAAATGGAGGAAAATATGTTGAATTATTGTATTGCACTAACCAAATGTATTTCCAGCTTTCATTCACAGGTAAAGGAAGCTCAAGTCAAGCCAGCGGAAGGGAAGTGTCATAACCTGGAGCCAGAGGAATTCGTTTACATCAAGATTTTTAAAAGAAAAAGCAGTCTACAGCCAAGATTCGAAGGACCATACCAGGTCTTGCTGGCGACCAATACTGCAATCAAGGTAAAGGAAAGACCAACATGGATCCATGCATCCCATTGCAAACGGGCACCCGACCAGGAGGAAGGGAAGAAGGAACCAGAGGAACAGAAAAAGGAAGACTGAATAAGGAACTGTATGGACTATGGGGACTGATGGTGCTGGGCTTGACAGGGGTTTGCATTATTGATTACACCAGGGGTACAGACACGCCACCAAAGGGAATTGCAAGTAAACGTATTTATGGCACTGAGTCATAGGTATGCTCAAGAAAGAAACTTGTCGAGTTGTTGGATATGTTCCCATGTACCTGTCCACTCCGAAGGGGGTATTCCCCTGAGATCTGTCCCCTTTAACGAATCAGAAATGGTAGAATGGTTGATGGTGCAAAATAGGACAAACCTAACTAAGGGGCCAGAAACGAAGGAGCAAACAGAATGGAGGTCAGCAGGGTATAAACTTACAGCCTTCCAGGGATGGTACCAGCCCAATGATGATAATAACCGTCAGCCTCCCTTCCTAAGCATTACTCCCAGAATAGGAAATCCTGAAGGTATAATATGCCTCGTGAGTAATGAGACTAAAGGACCAGAAATGGGACGCAGCAAGTGTTCCCAAATGACTAAATGGCAAGCCACCACTAATCCCACTGATGTGAGAAAGATAGCAACCGTTGGCTGGACAATGGTCCATAACGCCCCAGGTGAAGGGTGGGAAGGTGAGACCACTCGAGTATGGATGGCGGGAAAGGACCAAGAGCTGACGTCCTATAATTGCACCTCCTTTATTTATGGCCATAAAGCCTACCCATGGTTACCAGCCAACTGGACAGGGTCCTGTTACTTAGGATATGTGGTAACCTTTATCAGATCAATAAAGACTCCAAGGGATGCCTATGGAAGTCATAGATTTAAACGGGATTTGACTTGGCTAAACGGAATATTCAAGGTAATGGTGCCACCCTATGGAATAGCATCAACCGAATGGCAGTTACGGGAACTGGCTAACTTAGTCGAATCAGTAGCCAACGCAACTTCCCAAGCCTTTGAAGGGGTAAATGATGAAATGGTAGCTATTCGAACAGCGGCTCTCCAAAATCGTATGGCCTTAGATTATCTCCTAGCCAAGGAAGGAGGGATATGCGCATTAATAGGTGGAGAATGCTGTACGTATATCCCAGATAAATCAGAAGAAATCGGCAGTCTAGCTGAATACATCAGGAAAAAGGTGAGAGTATAAACAGACAGTTGGCCAGGACGGTATCACCTTGTGGGGTTGGGCATCGGGATGGTTGGGATCCCTAGGGAAATCTGTGGTACAGGGTTTGATCATATTCCTGCTGATAGTCTTCGCCCTTTTTCTATTATTTGTCGTCGTTAAGTGTTGCTGTGCCAGAGTGGGAAAAACTATGTTACCTACAGAGGCCACGGCGAGAGTTATGGTAGCAACAACTGCTGAAGGCTCTTGTGTGGAAATGGAAATGGAGAGACTGTACAAGATCAGAATGGATTAAGTTGTCCTTGTGAAGGACAAAATGGGGGAATGTGGAAATGTATTTTTTATCTAAGCTGATACCACACGGTATGTGTGTGCCCTTTGCAATATATATAACAAAATGGAGTCCTGGTCCTTCCAGAACTTCCTGCATAAAAGCAGTCGGCTTGCATAAACAGCTAAACCTGGTTTGAGATGGCTGATGGCCATCAGACAGCTAGGAGACAAGTCATGCTGAGACAAGTACCCCCCCGCATGGTGCTCTCCTATTGTCTATACGACACCAGTTCCATGCCACCCCACCCTTTTCGAAGTACTCAAACCACCAGCCATTATCTCTTGTAGAGACCTCATCCATTTGATGCAAAAAGATAACTGACTAGGAAACTGGACAATCCTGACACAATGCAAGACAGGTAATAGCTCATTACCACACTCTCATGGAGTAATAGCCGGCTGGCCAACTATTAACCCTGACAAAAGGAAATATCTGGAAACCATGTCAGGACAAGGATGTAGTAATTAACTCTTCATCTGTATTCACTGACTGCGAGACAGAGCCAATACACAGGGAGAGGCCATAACTTGGGTTTTACTGTCTAAATATCTCTTGAAACTGTACCATTTCGGAGGTGTTCACTTAGCCATTGACTGAGTGTGACCTGCCCCTTGCTAGCAAGTAAATTAAAGAAACTTCTGCCAGAGCTGAAAGTGTCGAGGAGTCATTTTTTTCGTAAGTCGAGATTTCGACAGTGGTCACGTTAAATTGGATGGTACAGGTATTGAGCAAGGGGATATCGGGGCTGGCTGGCTTGGAGCTGGCAGTGCTGCAGAGAGATCATGGATCATGGGGCGACGGTGGATCGCGGGGTCAGGTCAGCGATTGCAGGAATCGGCAGCAAGGAAGGACTTCAATTTGTTCATGTCGGAGTTCTGCGCATGCGCCACCCGGTGGCCAGGAATGGTTCTGGACGAGGGGTGGTTCTAGATAAGGGGGTTCAACCTGTCCTTAGAGAAAAGTGAAAGTTGTAGCTGAGGACAGAAAGGCAACCAACAGATTTATCTATTAGTAAGGAAACAGTCCTGAAGTGGCCGAGGACACTAATAATTGATACACCTTCATGACCAGATGGTACACATGCGAGAATACTGCAGGAGGCTAGTAGACATACCAGAGCTATGGCCCATGATTTGCAAAAATTGAATGAATCGGGAGTTGCGCCTAAATACTGAAAGGAAGCAAATGTTACATTTTTATTCAAGGAGACGGAAAGACAACTCTCCAGCTGGCCTTAGATTTGTAGAAACATAGAAAATAGGTGCAGGAGCAGGCCATTCAGCCCTTCTAGCCTGCACCGCCATTCAATGAGTTCATGGCTGAACATGAAACTTCAGTACCCCCTTCTTGCTTTCTCGCCATAACCCTTGATCCCCCGAGTAGTAAGGACTTCATCTAACTCCCTTTTGAATATATTTAGTGAATTGGCCTCAACTACTTTCTGTGGTAGAGAATTCCACAGGTTCACCACTCTCTGGGTGAAGAAGTTTCTCCTCATCTCGGTCCTAAATGGCTTACCCCTTATTCTCAGACTGTGACCCCTGGTTCTGGACTTCCCCAACATTGGGAACATTCTTCCTGCATCTAACCTGTCTAAACCCGTCAGAATTTTAAACGTTTCTATGAGGTCCCCTCTCATTCTTCTGAACTCCAGTGAATACAAGCCCAGTTGATCCAGTCTTTCTTGATAGGTCAGTCCCGCCATCCCGGGAATCAGTCTGGTGAATCTTCGCTGCATTCCCTCAATAGCAAGAATGTCCTTCCTCAAGTTAGGAGACCAAAATTGTACACAATACTCCAGGTGTGGCCTCACCAAGGCCCTGTACAACTGTAGCAACACCTCCCTGCCCCTGTATTCAAATCCCCTCGCTATGAAGGCCAACATGCCATTTGCTTTCTTAACCGCCTGCTGTACCTGCATGCTAACCTTCAATGACTGATGTACCATGACACCCAGGTCTCGTTGCACCTTCCCTTTTCCTAATCTGTCACCATTCAGATAATAGTCTGTCTCTCTGTTTTTACCACCAAAGTGGATAACCTCACATTTATCCACATTATACTTCATCTGCCATGCATTTGCCCACTCACCTAACCGATCCAAGTCACTCTGCAGCCTAATAGCATCCTCCTCGCAGCTCACACTGCCACCCAACTTAGTGTCATCCGCAAATTTGGAGATACTGCATTTAATCCCCTCGTCTAAATCATTAATGTACAATGTAAACAGCTGGGGCCCCAGCACAGAACCTTGCGGCACCCCACTAGTCACAGCCTGCCATTCTGAAAAGTACCCGTTTACTCCTACTCTTTGCTTCCTGTCTGACAACCAGTTCTCAATCCACGTCAGCACACTACCCCCAATCCCATGTGCTTTAACTTTGCACATTAATCTCTTGTGTGGGACCTTGTCGAAAGCCTTCTGAAAGTCCAAATATACCACATCAACTGGTTCTCCTTTGTCCACTTTACTGGAAACATCCTCAAAAAATTTCCAGAAGATTTGTCAAGCATGATTTCCCTTTCACAAATCCATGCTGACTTGGACCTATCATGTCACCATTTTCCAGATGCACTGCTATGACATCCTTAATAATTGATTCCATCATTTTACCCACTACTGAGGTCAGACTGACCGGTCTATAATTCCCTGTTTTTTCTCTCCCTCCTTTTTTAAAAAGTGGGGTTACATTGGCTACCCTCCACTCCATAGGAACTGATCCAGAGTCAATGGAATGTTGGAAAATGACTGTCAACGCATCCGCTATTTCCAAGGCCACCTCCTTAAGTACTCTGGGATGCAGTCCATCAGGCCCTGGGGATTTATCGGCCTTCAATCCCATCAATTTCCCCAACACAATTTCCCGACTAATAAAGATTTCCCTCAGTTTCCTTACTAGACCCTCCGACCCCTTTTATATCCGGAAGGTTGTTTGTGTCCTCCTTAGTGAATACCGAACCAAAGTACTTGTTCAATTGGTCTGCCATTTCTTTGTTCCCCATTATGACTTCCCCTGATTCTGACTGCAGGGGACCTACGTTTGTCTTTACTAACCTTTTTCTCTTTACATACCTATAGAAACTTTTGCAATCCACCTTAATGTTCCCTGCAAGCTTCTTCTCGTATTCCATTTTCCCTGCCCTAATCAAACCCTTTGTCCTCCTCTGCTGAGTTCTAAATTTCTCCCAATCCCCAGGTTCGCTGCTATTTCTGGCCAATTTGTATGCCACTTCCTTGGCTTTAATACTATCCCTGATTTCCCTAGATAGCCACGGTTGAGCCACCTTCCCTTTTTTATTTTTACGCCAGACAGGAATGTACAATTGTTGTAATTCATCCATGCGGTCTCTAAATGTCTGCCATTGCCCATCCACAGTCAACCCCCTAAGTATCATTCGCCAATCTATCCTAGCCAATTCACGTCTCATACCTTCAAAAGGTACCCTTCTTTAAGTTCTGGACCATGGTCTCTGAATTTACTGTTTCATTCTCCATCCTAATGCAGAAATCCACCATATTATGGTCACTCTTCCCCAAGGGGCCTCGCACAATGAGATTGCTGTAGCAAGAGAATTGAAAGAGAACAAAGGTAAATGTAACAGGGCAAGAATTCAACTGTGCTCCAGCACACATTAGGGTGCACATTGCAATACTGCACAACCCCAGCCACTAATTTTCTATCCAGTTCATTTGAAAGAAAACATGAGGTTAGAGTGTGAAATTTTATGACGTATGTTCTGGAAGCAGAATTTTATGCCAAAATAATAAATACTTTGAAGGATATGGATTAATCATACAGTCAAATAGATTTGTGAATAGTTGGTCATGCTTGACTGAACTGATGCCATTTTTAAACAGAATTACAAAGTATGGGTTGGGCAGGGAAAAGTGCAGCTGATGTATTCTATATGGACTTCGATAAAGTATTTGATAAATTGCCACAAAAATGTTGGTTGAGAAACTTCGGCCCATTGTATAAAAGGAAATTGATAATATGGATGAGATGGATGAAAGACAGGATAAAGGGCCCAAGTTTCGGATGTCCTCCCAGAATGGCGCACTCTGAGACGCCCACCTATTTTTTTTAGAATAAAAAGAGCACCTAAATCTTACCTCGCTTTGCTCAGAGTCCAGCAGGCCTGTTTCACAGTCAGCAGTGCAACACAAGCAGCTGGGGGCGGAGTTACAGCCCTGCACCAAAAAGAGTGCCGGCAGCTGCACGCGTGCGCAGTAGCTCCTGGCCCTCCCAGCGCGTCCTGTCTCCGGGAAACCCTATTTCTGGATGAAGGGACGTCTCGCTGTTCGCCACCCCTATCCTGGGCCGAGTGGCCTGCCGGCTTCACCGTCCCTCGCCTCGCCTACACTGCCCGCACCTCTTCGGCGGCTGGGCCCACCCGACCTGCACCTCTTCGGCAGCGGGGCCCGCTCGACCTGCACCAAGTTTAAAGTGTTAATGGGGTTAGCACTTTAGTTATTTGATCATTTATGTCTCCGAAACACACTTCAATGGTATGTTCTCTAAAGAGCGTTGTGCTCTTTATAAAAAGATCTCAAAATTAATCTTTCATTCTACTCATCTAAGCAAGAGTTTTACATAGCATATACAAGAATCTAGCAATAGTTCAAATGGCATGTACTATAAGTTCTCATTAGCTTTCACAGCCTTAGAGCTAATCAGATTTATTTATTATATATTTACATTTCCAAGTAAGACAAAGCATTCCATTCCAAAATACATTGCAAAGTCATATGTCTTACTAACAACAATCATCAACATTTACATGCAACACCCATTGCATTTGAAGGTACTTCTGTGATGGGGTTTTTTAATCTTAAATGTCAGTTAACTTCAGAAACTAGAACAGTAGCCATGTAGGATCAGAGTTAATACCAAAAAAAAGGGTAGCGTTAAAGGCTGTGGTCATCAATTTCACACTGGAGCAGCCTCATTTTGTTTCAACCCACATGTATCTGTCGTTGAGAAAATGCTGGAGTCCATTATTAAGGAAGCAGTAGCGGGACATTTGGAAAAGCATGATTCAATCAAGCAGAGTCAGCATGGTTTTATGAAAGGGAAATCATGATTGACAAATTTGACGGAATTCTTTGAGGATGTAGTGAGCAGGGTGGATAAGGGGGAAAAACAGTGGATGGTGTGTTTCTGGATTTCCAGAAGACATTCGATAAGGTGCCACATAGGTTGCTGCACAAGATAAAAGTTCAAGGGATTGGAGATATTTATGAAAGGATATACTTGCTTTGGAGGCAGTTCAGAGAAAGTTCACTCTGTTGATTCCGGAGATGAGGGGGTTGACTTATGAAGATAGGTTGAGTAGGTTGGGCCTATACGCATTGGAGTTCAGAAGAATACATATAAGACAATGAGGGGGCTTGACAAAGTGGATGCAGAAAGGATATTTCTACTTATAGGGGAAACTAAAACTAGGGGACATAGGCCCAAGTTTCAACTGGATTTGCTCCTATTTTTTTGGAGCAACGTTTTTTTTGGGAGTATCCTAGAAATTGCAATTCTCCACATTGTTTGCTCCAGTTTCAGTGAGTTAGTTTAGTTTCGCTTTCGTTCAGTTTTTTTCTCCAAAAGGGGGTGTGTCCAGCCACTTACACCTGTTTTGCAAGTTTAGACTGCGAAAAGTTACTCCAAACTAACTTAGAACGGAGTAAGTGTCCACTTTTGTACGCCACGAAAAACCTTGTGTAGAGTTAAGAAGTCAGCGCAGCTAGCCAGAGATGGGGGGGGGGGGGCGGGAGGGAAGAGAGAGCACTAAACACCTTCACTTTTAAAAATAAAGAACCATCAATAATAAATTATCAATCAATAAGAAATTAAAAGTTCCTACCTCACCTATCCGTTAGGGAGCACTGGGAGCCCTTCAACAGCGCACACAGCAGCAAGCACATGCAGCCCATACACGCAGGCAGCAACAGGCCACTCAGCCAAGGATAGGGTCGTGAGTGCGGCCGGGGAGCGGGGAAGAAGAGGGGGCAACATTAAACAGACAAGCTGCCCAGGTCCCATCCGACTCACTTCTTGCCCCCAATCTCTTTGTTTTCCTGCTACCCCCGCCCCTCCAAACATCTCCGAGACAGTCCCAAGAAACACTCGATGGCCTCAGTCAGTTAGAGCAAATCGACATCTTCCTTCTTGGTCACTTTTGCCAGCTCCTTCTCCCTTTCTTGTTTGCCGTCTCCAGGTCCGAGCTCAGGATCTCCTTCTCCTCCGCATAGTCGGTCACCTGCTCCAGGAGCTCATTCGGCCAGGGCTCGGGCGGCGTGCTTCAAGCCCCTCCCACAAAGCCTGTAGCACACGCACACAGAATCTGAGCTACTGCGCACGCGCGCAGCTGCCGGCAGTCTTTGTGACGCAGGGCTGTAGCTCCGCCCCCCCCACCCCCGCGCTGTTGTTGCTGCGCTGTGCCGAGGCCACAGGAGGCCTCATGAAAGTCGAGGATAGCAAGGTTGGAAACATGTGCGCTTTTTATTCCAGGAAATCGGCAGCTCTCAGAGGTGTGTCATTCTAATCCTCAACTGAAACATGGGTCCATAGTCTTAGAATATGGGGCTGCCCATTTCAAGCTGAGATGAGGAGAAATTTCTTCTCTTAGAGGATTGTAAATCAATGGAATTCCCTGCCCCAGAGAGCTGTGGAAGTTGGGTCATTAAATAGAAGGCGGAGATAGACAGAATTTTGAACAATAAGGGAATAAAGGGTTATGTGGAGTGGGCAGGGAAGTGGAGCTGAGTCCATCAGATCAGATATGATGCAATTGAATGGCCAAGTAGACTCGAGGGGCCAAATGGCCTACACCTGCTCCTATTATGTTCTTATGTACATCGGTTAAGGCGAGTTATCCAGTTAAGTAACATTTTGATTTTTTTTAATAAAAAGCAAAAATTGGTTCCTGACAGTTCCTTAGAACTGCCTCCCACCTCACTCACTGTCTGTTCGGTCTTGCTCCCCCCATTAAAATGGTAACTCAGCAACCCCTCCAACCCCTTTCAATATTTCAGCATTTTATGGCCTTCCCACCACCACTAAGCAGCTCTAACTTCTACCTAATTTAGACTCTGTCCCATACCCACTCACGTAGCAGGGCCTGTGATTTTGAATCCCCCGCTGAACTGTATTTGATCAACCCCCCTCCCCTGCCCACCCCCCCCACCAAGCAGTACTTCGGCTCCCATTCCGCCCGCCCCCCCATCATGCGGCTGTGTGACGACCTGCTTTGGTCATGATCCTGCCCAATCCCCTTACACCAATCAGTATCATGACTAATTACTCCCACCAGCTTTTCCAACCTAGTGCACACTGAAATGGTGAACCCAACCCAACCACTTCGAACAGAAAAGTGGCTTTTGCCCACTCACATTCTTCTCCACTGAGCAGGGGAAATCAACTGAGCAACCAGTGCTATCAGCCATGTTGGTAATGGGGAAATTGCTAATGTAAATCTAAATTGTATGTGAAATGTACTAGTTCCTGGTACCGCACTTTTAATCGCACTCTCTCCGAGCTTCGCATCATACCTCAGATTCTGTCTTGGCCTCACTATTTCCCAGACTCTGGAAAAGCTAAGCACCTTGCTTCCCGGCCTTCTGGTTAAAAAAATCCCTTCCAATCTTGCTCGCTGACCTGTCAATTCATGCTTCCTCGTCTCGCACTCCCACAATCCCCTCTTCCGCCTGCTGGCATGTGGCACTTCAGACAACTGAGTCCATAATGCAACAGGACAACAACAATTTTGTTTCATATAACACCTTTAATATAATAAATAGGAACAGGAGTAGACCATACTGCCCCTCGAGCCTGCTTCGCCATTCAATAAGATCATGGCTGATCTGATTATGGACTCAGCTCCATTTCCCTGCCCGCTCCCCATAACCCCTTTCCCCTTATCGATTAAGAAACTGTCTATTTCTGTCTTAAATTTATTCAATGTCCCACAGCTCTGAGGGAGCGAATTCCACAGATTCACAACCCTCAGAAGAAATTTCTCCTCATCTCTGCTTTAAATGGGCAGCCCCTTATTCTAAGATCATGCCCTCTAGTTCTAGTCTCCCCCATCAGTGGAAACATTGGCCCCAATATTTTTTTTTAATAAAAGGAGCAACTGGTGTAGAACGGAGTATCTTACAAATCGGAATTCTCGCCATTTAGTTTGCTCCAGTTCTAGTCAGTTAGAACAGTTTCACTTTGGAACAGAATTTTTTTTTCAAAAGGGGGCGTGTCCGGCCACTTACGCCTGTTTTCAAAGTTTCGTCAGTGAAAACTTACTCCAAACTAGCTTAGAATGGAGTAAGTGAAGATTTTTGTACGCTGGAAAAAAGAGAAGAGATGGGGGGGGGGGGGGTGAAAGGAAAGGAGATGGGGGGGGTGAAAGGAAAGGAGATGGGGGGTGAAAGGAAAGGAGATGGGGGGGTGAAAGGAAAGGAGATGGGGGAGTGGAGAAGGAGATGGGGGAGGGGGGTGGAGAAGGAGATGGGGGAGGGGGGTGGGGGGGGGAGAAGGAGGTGGGGGTGGGGGGGGGAGAAGGAGGTGGGGGTGGGGGGGGGAGAAGGAGGTGGGGTGGGGGGGGGGAGAAGGAGATGGGGGGTGGGAGGAGATGGGGGGTGGGGGGGGGGGAGAAGGAGATGGGGGGTGGGAGGAGATGGGGGTGGGAGAGATGGGGGTGGGGGGGGGGAAGGAGATGGGGGGTGGGAGGAGATGGGGGTGGGGGGGTGGGAAGGAGATGGGGGGTGGGGGGGGGGGGGAAGGAGATGTGGGGTGGGGAGG